>NC_090445.1:1567767742-1568071842 GCF_031143425.1 Pleurodeles waltl | reverse complement strand
GATTCTCAAGAACGTGACTTCAATTCGACCAATGTGACGTAATAATTCTAGTGAGATTTTAAAAGTTTTTCTTAAGACACATCTGGAAAGATTAATTACATTTTAGTTGCTTGTTTTTACATTTTCATACATTTTATATGTAATAAACACTGAGCAACATGAAGGAGATGGCATCACATATTAATTTAGTATGTACCAAGTACCCGTGTACATGACAACAATGGGAAAATTGTACTGGAAACAAATACTGCCAAGCACTCACATGTGGCTACATTGAGAGAAGATAATTGTGGAGATACAATGTCACCTGTAGTGTCCCTGTTTTTAATTAATTTTATTTGAGTGACGTTCTGTACTTTTGGATTAAGCATAAATACAGTTTTGGAAGCGTAACAGCATCTCTGCAGCAACTGAGTAAGTATTATCGAAAAATGTATCCCTTCATTCAATAAACACCCCACCTTAAGTTCTTCTCTCTAGTACTTGGTCTCGTTGCTTATTTCGAGGGTCACCCTTCTCAAGACTTTATGCATGGAACATAATACTAAGGTCATAGAGACAAACATAAGAAATAGAATTAACAACATATTTTACTCCATAGTTGAAAAACTGTTTAGAAACAGTGCCCTGCTCAGTAATGGGAGAAGACAGACTTTGGGGTCACAGATCCCTTTAAATATGTATTTGGATGTTCATGTCTGATATTGGCACAGTTATCCTGAAGGTGTAGCTGCAAAGGAAGGACACGTCTGTTAAACACTAAATATCATCACTCTTTATTTCACCTTTTTAAGACATCCAACGTGCCATGGAATTTATAATGTGTGTTCTTTTCCATAGATGTCTGGAGATTCTACATAGCTACAACCTTGTGACAAAACATAAAAAGGTCTTTGATGTAGAAAACACAGCGCCTTTCATCTATTGAAGCTTTTCATACATCTCATTTCGGAATCCATAGTTTGTCATGCTGAATAGATTATTTAGATTGAGTAAAATAAACATAAACATATGTTTTAATGTAAATCGAAATCCAACCTTGTGTTATTCCTGCCAGCCTCTATATTTCCCTGATTTACTTTTGACTTACGTCATTGTACCACTGATCTACATTCGACAAATTCACACCAAAGATTTTACAGACTACAATTAAAAACGTAAACAGAGCAGAGTGAAGCCATTATGTTCTTTTAAATTGCATGCTCACTGTTATAACTTCAACTAGGTAGCTCATAAAGGGGATGTGAAAAACAAGCCACTTTAAATAAAAAATATATACATCCCAGCGATCCTTAGTGTGCTAACCTCTGCTTTTGTTTAAAAAAAAAAAAAAAAAAAAACACAATAAAAAAGCCCTGGTGTTTAATTCCTATCTTTCAGGTGAACTATGTGAACAAATGGGGGCAAATTTAAGATGACACGAACTTGTTTTAAACGTTTTGTTTCGGTGCCCGGAATTAAAAGGTGATTCATGTTTTTTTTTGTTTTTTTTAATTCATCACCTTATATAATATCAGCTAACTTACTGTGAGGTTTGAACCTATTTCTTTGAGGTTTTTTTTTAATACACGATGAGACGTTATGATTATTTATCGTTCTTGTGTTTTTAGCAAAGCCTTTCTACAAAAGCTAATAGCATCCAACATATTTTAAATCCCTCTGTCTAAGATTTAGTGGCCCTTTTTCGCGGATTGCAAGTCAATTCCAAACATGCTGTCAATATTCCTTTTATATCATGAAACATGACCAATGGATTATAGAGCAAAAGTGAGAAGCACATCTGCGCTCCAAATCGATATATCTTAGCAGCATGATCCTGTCCAGACTTAGACATTTGCCTCATTTAAATATGCTCTACAGCCGTATCACTTACTTGAGGGCCCTCTGATAACTAAAAGGCACTTTCACATTAACTGGAAATAAAGTATTCATTTTAGGCAAATCAGACAATTGCATTTGTTTCACTGATAAAACACTGTGCCGTAGAAAGCCACATCTTCGTACATTAAAACCGGTGCATGCTAAAACATGAAACCTAACCATCCCAAATAAGGACTGTTTGTTCAAAAGTACAAGTTTTCTGCAAGACTGATAAAATTATGTCTGTGACGTTCAGATTCAGGAGCTTACCATCTTTTTAGTGGAAACAGTTTCCTTCAACTTCTGCTTGGTGATGTTTTCTTTCAGACACCAACAAATCCTCTCCTTCTGTTCTTGCGAGAACGTTTCCAAATTTAAAAAACACTCTGATTTCTGGTGATAAGACGAGGTATATTGTGGTTAGTGTCTCTAATGCTATCAAACAAAAATCCAGGCTTTTCAACCATTCATCAATTAATGTCATTAATGTGCTTATAAAACAGAATTATGAGGTGAAATCCAATACGTTCCCTAATTTACAGAGCGGGCTTGCTTAGGTGCGGGGGTGGCACTTTGGCAACAGACTGTGGATTACGTACATTCAATGTATATTTAAGAGCTGGATGTACAACCAGCGGTGGCTGCTTCATAAGTCAAGGGGCGGCCGACGGGGGAGCCGGCGAGGGACGATGTGCGAAACATTGTTCACAAAAAAAAAAATAAAACACCTCCGCATCCTGTCTCCCGCCACCGTCTTCTGCCGCCTTGCTGCTCTTATGGTGTCCCAGGTTTCGTTGGGACACCAGCACAGGCTCTCCAGCAATCCTAGAGCTGCCTAAATGCTAAACATAGGATGTAAGCAGCGTCAGGAATGGTCTAAGCAGCAGTCACTGCTGCTCAGACTCAAGCCTGGGGTCTGTGCTGTTTTTCCAACCCGGGTGTATACAGCAGGGTTGGAGAAACCTAAGAGTGCTTGTATGTTTGGACGGCTTCAGCCGGCCAAACACACATGTGCACTTATTTCATGCTCCCCTCTACCCACCTCCCCATTGTTCAGCCCCGCCCCTCCCTTCACCTGTTGACCGAGCCAGTAGATGAAAAATGATGATGAAAAATATTGCAATAGCAAGCTATCGTTTTATTTTTCATTTGCTGACTCAGCCAGGGGGACGATGCCCCTCTGCCACTGCAGAGGGGCCGCCCCTGTTTGCAACTATCTTTTGGGCATTGATTGGTTCAGCCTCAAAGAACTGTGCTCTGCTTGCACCTACATGACTTCATTTGTCCATTGTTGAGGCTGAAATGAACATAAACGGCAATGAAGGGGGTTCTTTCTATATACGTGAAACCGTACATTTGATATTATAAACTGTGCTCATGTTGAGCATTAGTATAAATTTACTGATAAAGGGGTAAAACCACATGGGTCTGGAACACTAATAACCCACCTCCCACGGTTCAGATTTCGTCGCACTTGAGGATAAACCAGGTAGGTGACAGAAAGGGGGAACTGAACGCGCCCACCCAACAAAAAAACTCACTATAGTTGTAAAACCCTGCCAATTTACCAAATTACTTTGAAAAAAATGTGCAAATGATAGAGAAATTTGCAATCTAAAAGAGTATAGATTGGCACTGATATTGTGTAATAAAAATGTGCAAATTACTTGCAAACTAATTCATACGCCATTGGCTTATCTGACTGAATTTGAAGGAGTGGGAGGTAGGGTGGAAGGAGCACTGTTAGGATGGAAAAGCGCATGCATAGTGCCCTGGCCCGAGTGTCCCAGCTGCAATGGAATCTGGATATCTGGTGCCGATTTTTTGGTCATGCATGAACACAGAGCATGGTTGTGCGCACCATGAAGACAGGCCTGTCTCAGACTGCTGTTTTTTTGGTCAAGAGGGGCACCCAAAGCACTACCCTCATAGTGGTGAAAAGCTACTGCCTTTGCCAGGAGTTAAGCAGCACGAGCACAGTGGTGACAGCATATTGTGTAGTGATCAGTAGGAGTGAACAGGCCATTTAATCTGTGTCAGTGAGGCCTACAGGCTCACTCAGGTAAAGTTCATCTGATATGTGCTTAACTCACCCTTGGCCTAAAATCAAGTTAGTATGTAGTGATGAGCAGTGTGGTGTGGTGTGGTTGCAAATTAGTATGCTGTGTGTATGCGTAGCTGTGAATAGTGCAATAAATACATGGAAGACTCTGGGTTCCGTTTTAGGAGACCCAGGGCTGACTGGAGGATCATGTGGAGGTAGAGGAATCCCCCTCCCCAGACAGATTTGTGGATTATTTCATTCCTGAGAGCTGGGTGGGACAAACTGAAGAAAGGAGAGCAAGGCTCTTCGGTACTCTTCGAAAGGTTCTCGGATTCAGGAAGCAGTCACTGGAAAGCAGCATGGGCACATCTCAGGAGATGGGCTGTTAAGAGAATCAGAGTAGGGCTGGGGCCCAAGGTAACCTTTTGATGCACATATCTATGTGGCTGACATCCAGGTGTTAACCTCCAGTCACTCCACTGGGCCAGGATTGTGGGGTTATCATATATGGAGTTACTTCTGCTGTGACAGACTGGTTTCTGGAAGAAGGGCAGAGCACATGAATGGGCACTTCAAAAGAAAGCAGACTCCCAACAAAAAAATTCAAAGACTTCCCCAAATCACATCTGGTGTCTGTAAAAAGACTAGAAGAAGGGAGTACAAGGCCCCCAAAATTGTTTACTATCAAGCAGCTATTCGGATTCTATATCCAAGAAAAGCTCTGCATGACGTCTGCCTGTGAGAAGGACTAGGGGCTAAGGTCTCCAAGATTGGTGATGGGACATCACCCATGGAAATCCAAGAGCACCGGCCTCTGGAGCCTGTCTAACCAATTCCTAACTGCTTGCCCTATGACGAAAAGGAGAACGTTAGAGGGTGTGAGGTCCAGTGGGTGATCCTAGCAAGTGGATCCCAGTAGGAAGGTGCGAGAAGATGCTACTGCATCCATCGGGTCATCGCCTGTGTATGCACATTCAAGTTGGCAACCCCAGATGCCAGAGGGGGCAGCCGTGAAGTTAACAATGGTTGCTTCAACCAGGTCGTCACCTATGTGACGAGTGAAGTTAGCAACCTAACCCTGTATGCTACCACCATGAAGATGCAGTTGTGGCCTGTAAATGCCCAAGCTCTGACTGAGCCCAAGCAATCATCACCTACACCTGTGGGAAGGAACAAAGGAGCTTATCAACTCACCGGAGAAAGCACTGTGGACGCCCAGCAGTTGCTCCTGCATAGCCTCAAGTGCTACTCCGCACCAGCAGGCACTGCAGCCCTCCATGACATCAGAGAGTGAAACTCTCCTAGAGACTCTGGTAACGCACCCCTGCAGGAGCAGGTAAGATTGATCATAGGGCTAGAAGGCCCAGGGGTAGTTCTTCTGCCACACAGTGCTTTGGGCGCAGGAACACTTGACTTTTGGAAGAGTAAGAGTGGGACTCCAGAGACTCAAACTACTAGTGGGGCTTAACCTGAATGTCGCCTATACTGAATGGGGAAAAACCGCTACCGCTAGCAAGAAAGAAGGGCGACTTAGGGATCTGCATATCAAACACTAAAGCCTAGACCTCAGTGAAATGTCAGTATTGTTTCTGTATGCCATATTTCAGATTGTTCGTATACAAATACGTTTTTCATAACAGTAAGTATTTGACTGGACAATAATTTATTGCTGCTGAACGTATTTTCAGTTGTAAGCCTGTGTTCACGCCCTGCAGCTACATTCTCCACCCTAGCAGAAGCCTTCAACTGCTCGACCCACGCTACTACTGAAGTAAAGAATTGAAGGGGTACTTGGCCCAGTTGCTTAGGACCCATAGTAAGTCGGGCTCCAGGACATCAGGTGTAAAAGGCCTTAACCTCCACAGCTGGGCCCTTTTGGTTCTGTCTTGAAGTTGTTCTACCCCAGGTGTGATGTTCGTGGACCTACATAGGTGACACCATGCATGCGGACATCAGAGGGGCTGTACGATGGAACACCGACTTTGAAAACAACTAGTGCCTTAACAACTAGGTCGGAACACCGACCTCGTTCTTACTACTAATGATTTTACCACGAATGCCTTAACAAAGATATTTTGTTGTAAAGGCATTCCTGATAAAATCATTACTAATAGGCACCACTCACCCTACATCCCTCACCCCACCCCCCAACCCCACCCCAAAACCTAAAACCCACTGCCCCCCCACCCCCTCCCCAAAACCAAAAACGCCCCACCCCCTCCCCCCCAAAACCCCCCCAACCCTGCACCCCCTCCCCAAAACCAAAAAACCCCTAACCCCCACCCCCTCCCCAAAACCAAAAACGCCCCACCCCCCCAACCCCGCCCCAAAACCTCAAACCCCCTAACCCCCCACCCCCTCCCCAAAACCTAAACCCACCACTTACCTTAGTCGACTCCTTGTCACCTGCGTCGTCCTCCTTCGCCAACACCCTTCTTTGTACCTTAACCATGCATGTTCGTTGTTCAGAACATACGTAGTTAAGGCACAAAATAACGGAGTCGTGGTTAAAAAACGACTTTCATAAAAAAAAAAGTCGTAATAATGGATGTTTCCCCATCAGAGGTTTTCTTGATAGTTCCAAGCCTGCAGACGCGGAACCAATTCGATTGGTCGTGATCATTTTGCAAATTTCTAAATTGAGATCTTTTTATGTGAAGAGAAAAGTTCACGGAAGAGGAAGATGATAGGGTGGATGAGAAACTGACAGAGTCTCTGCCAGAAAGAGAATTACGGAGGATGAGTAACTTGTTCTTCTGATGGCGACTTCTAACTGTAGGATTCTTCACCTTTTGAACAAATATCCAAGCAGTACCTCCTAGATGGTGGGTCAGTGAACCGAATCAGACTAAAAAGTCTTCAAGGACCGAGTGGGCAAGGTGCCCTTCCCAGCGGACCTCATTGTTTATGTAGTAGTGCTTTGGAAATGTGTGTACTGAAAGCCATGTAGCAGCCTAACAAATGTCAAGACCGGCCCCCACATGCCAGTGCAATGACACTAGCATTGAGTCTGGCAGAAGGAACTTTGAGGAGATCTAATGTCAACTCTTAGAGTTTATATTGTGGCCCGACGTCCCTTCTGGGGCGGGACGGAACTGATGCAGAGCCTCAGAAAACCTCCTATTGGCACACAAGGGAACTGATGAGAAATCCTGTGGATCAAGTCTGCCGCCTTGGGGTATGTGGTTAGATGTATCCATCAGAAATGTGGTGGCTAGACGTCTACTTTGAGGGTTGACCAACCTTGGCCTCTTAATTCCAGGCCAAAGACACAACGCACTGCAGCCGAAAATGTTTGTCACAATGAGCAGGCTGCAGCCGTTCCTCTTTCCCGCCAGCTCAACAGAGGAGAACTGGGGGGTGAGCGAGACGGTCGATGGAAGTAAAATGGTTTCATTGGCATCATGTTATTTTAAATTGTCAGACAACTTGCACTACTTCCACTGCAGTGAATGTGAAGACAAACTGTAGAGCACTTTATGAGATCAAGAGATGGGAAGTGGCAGGAATATGTTAATACGTATCACCCTATGGCGCTTGCACCATTATAGCAGGGGTCGCAAGTCATTTGAAGAAAGTTCACAATATGCCACAAAAAAAAAAAAATGCACCATTAAGGCAACATAATACCAGAGGTGAGCACAATCATGCTATGGATCCCCACAATCTGGCAAGAATTACTGTCATTATAAATTGTGACATTAACATATCCGTATCAAGCTGCCCTCTGCTTGTATCTAGCATTCAGTTGATATGTGAGGCCCAGCATGCATAGTAAGGATGATTAACAGTAGTGTCTCTACTAGTGATGCTATAGCAGCACTACAAAAATGAGCTCTGATCTGACATCTAATTTAGGCTGGCAAGACAGTTACTGTTTTTGGTGCCACCAAATTCATGTAACTGCAGTGTAAATGAAGGTGGTCGCCCTGGAAAGCCCTGCATATGCCTCTATTATGTACATGCTTTTACCTGGAAGTGGTTCCCATCATGACAGCAAAAACCATCTCCGATATAAAGCCCCATTTCTGTGCTATGGTATTACAGTACAGATGTTAAATGCAACAGAAAAGACTTACAGTGTAAAATGCCAATGTATAAGGAAGTTCTTCCGTTTTCAAGTGCCCCTCACTAGAAAAGATTTGCCACACTTCTGCTTCAAAATCAAGTTAGGATTAACAAATCGCAGTTTAACCATTTGATTTCAAAGTTCTGCTAAGAACATATCTGAGAATTAGCAGTAAATAGGCAGAAATTCAAAGTTGTTCAAAACAGCCCCCCCCTCCCCCTTCCCCCCCCCATAAAATACGTCTGGCCCGAGGCACCAAAAGTTCTTAACATCACACGGATGTTGAAAGATCTTCCTTTGCTGAAGAGGTGATGAGGTGATCCACAGGCGATAAAAAATTATGCCATTTAAACTTAAAATCAAGCATACTTTATACTTTGCATGGTTTTGGATGAAGAAGTGCCATGTATTGCTTGCTGGATCGTGAAAGAAATGATGCCCTAGGCAGTGCTTTGTGAAGCAGGCAGTCTGTATACTGAATAAGCGGTTACTTGAGGAATTCGGGAACACTATCCATGACGCCCTGCCGGGAGTTGTAAGCACACACGAACATTGCAAGGACGTTGTATGCGATATGGTTACACCCTTTCATCGTATAGTTAGGACATTTGTCTTCTCTTTTCTTTTGCAACAGAATCATCTACATTACACCTCCAGCTACTTTTTGCTGGCCAGCAGATCAATGAGAATTTATAAATGTCAAGTTTACTGCAAGTTGCTATGCTGCATGTTTCACGGCCATGCAACCAATAAAAATGCCAAGCTGTGGAAAACAGCGTGTCATAAGGAAACAGTAACCTTTAAATGCCAGCGGGCAAGGTAAAAGGAAAAACAAGATTATCACTAGAAAAATGACTGTAGAGTGGAAACTACAGGGACGATGCTCAGGTGAGAGCCGCTTAAGAGGAAAGCAGGCCCACTGATCTTCGGGGCAAAACGTTTACTGAAGCTGTGGCCTTGCCATGTATGGCGAGAGCACAAAGTGAACGGTGCCGAATGCAGACATTCACCACGAGAACACTGAAGGTGATGGACCCAGCAGAGTGCCGCGAAGAAGGAATTGCACTCTGCAAAGAGCATACTCAAACTGGAATTATTGCACTCTGCAAAGAGCATACTCAAACTGGAATTATTGCACTCTGCAAAGAGCATACTCAAACTGGAATTTCGCGGAGTTCGTGCACGCGCCTCAGACAAGACAGCTGAGAAACAATGGACAGTTCCTTTTTGCACTTTTGCAGGATGCAATGGCATAGAGGCAGGTGCACGGCTGTAACCCGGAAGAGTGTACATTTGCACAATATGACGGAAGTCTCTCAGCCGCACGTCACTCCAAATACGTAGACAACCAAGCTATGTTTTTAAAGCCGACAGTACGTAGAAGCTCAAAACATTCAGTGTCAAGAGATGACAAAAGAAAAGATGTAGGCGACCCTGAACATTATTTCACAGACAAATTAATGAATCTGGCAGCCCCCCAAATGGACTTTTGAGCACGCCCCCCTTTCAGACGAGGATTATTTTAAAACCATTAAGAAGTGGAGCCCCACTACTATGAAGGAAAATATTGGGAGTGTGTAGAAAAGTACCGTCTTTCTTGGCATAGTTACCCTCATTTTCTGCCCGTTGTCAGTGTGTTTGACTGTGTTCACTGGGATCCTGCTAACCAGGACCCCAGGGATCATGCTCTCTCCCTTCTAAAACTTGGTAACTTAGTTATTTTCACCCCACATTTGGCATACTGGTGCCCCCATGTAAGTCCCTAGAATATGGTACCCAGGGCATTCAATCAATCACTCATTCACTGCATTTGTAAAGCGCGCTACATACCCGCGAGGGTCTCAAGGCGCTTGGGGGGGGGGGGTTCTATTTGGTCGAAGAGCTAGGTCTTGAGGAGTCTTCTGAAAGCCAGCAGGTCCTGGGTCTGTCGTAGGATGGTGGGGAGAGTGTTCCAGGTCTTGGCAGCGAGGTAGGAGAAGGGGATACACATGGGCTGCAGCATGTATTATGTCACCCATGGGGAAACCATGCAAAGTGTTCTGTGGGCCTGCCATCGCAGCCTGCGTGAAAGGGTGCATGGGGCCTTTTTCACTATAGGTCACTGCGCCAGGTCACTGTAAGTTACCCCAATGGCAGGCCATCTTAGCCCAGAGGGCAGGGTAACGGTGTGTGAGGGGCACCCCTGCGACTTCCAGTGCCATTTTCATGGACTTTGTGAGTGCGGGGATGTCATTTTGTGTGTGTACTGGACACAGGTCACTACCTATACCCGCTACATAATGGCAACTCCGAACCTCGGCATGTTTGGTATCAAACATGTCGGAATCATACCCCAAAACTGTTGCCAGTATTGGAAGTATGATTCCACGCACTCTGGGGGCTCCCCAGCATTGCTCCTACCAGCCTTCTAAGGTTTTCCGGCAGCCCAAGCTTCTGCCACCCCTCAGACAAGTTTCTGCCCTCCTGCTGCTTAAAGAGCTCAAGCCCAGGAAGGCAGAACAATGGAATTCCTTTTGGGGGAGGGGGAAGGGTAAAACCCTCTCCCTTTGGAAATTGGTGTTACATGGCTTGGGAGGGGTAGTCTCCCCAAGCCACTGGTATGTTTTGAAGGGCATATTTGGTGCCATCCGTGCATAACCCAGTCTTCACTGCTTCAGGGACCTCCAGTCCCTGCTCTGGTGCAAAACTGGACAATGGAAAGGAGTGTGACCACTTTCCGGTCCATCACCACCCCACGGGTGGTGCCCAGAGCTCCTCAAGAGGGTCACTGGGTTCTGCCATCTTGAATACAGGGTTAGTAGGGACCTCTGGGAGCATCTGAGTGGCCAGGTCAGGCGGGTGACTTCAGAGCTCCCCCGATAGGTGGTCACCAGGCTAGGTAACCAATCCCAGTTTCAGGGCTTTTTAGGGTCTCTCTCTTGGGTGGGTCCTCAGATTCGGCTTGCAAGATTCCAGCAGGATACCTCTGCAACCTCTACTTTGACTTTTAGCCACTGGAACTGCGACTGGAGCCTCCAGGAACTGACAATCTGCATCCATGATGAAGACACTGCTTGCAAAATTGTTTCCACGGCTCCATCCAGCTTCTGCCACATTTACCCAGCTGTGCATCCTCTTAGGGTGGAAAGTCTTCAGTCTGCACGAGAAGGAAGAAGGAATCTCCCAAGGGGGTGGGGAGGGGATGGGGGGGGAAGAGTCACTCCCCTGCATCCGCAGGCACCAACTGGAACCAGGGCCAGCTGCGTGGATCCCCTCTCATCCGGATGGATCCTACATCACGGGTGATGGCCCAGAGTAGTCCTCTTGGGTCCTCTCCGCCAGCTGTTCAACCTTGGTGGAGGTAAGCCCTTGCTTTCTGTAAGAAAAATACCTCTTGGCATAGTTACCCCCTGACATTTTGCAGATGCCAAGTTATGATTGAAAGTGTGCTGGGACCCTGCTAACCAGGCCCCAGCACCAGTGTTTTCCCTAAACTGTATCTTTACTTCCACAATTGGCACAGCCCTGGCACTCAGATAAGTCCCTCAGGCCTTCCAGCCCTAAGGCAGGGAACACTATACAACAGGTGAGAGCATATGTGCATGAGCACTATGCCCCTACAGTGTCTAAGCAAATCCTTAGACATTGTAAGTGTAGGGTAGCCATAAAGAGTATATGGTCTGGGAGTTTGTCAAACACGAACTCCACAGTTCCATAATGGCTACACTGAAATCTGGGAAGTTTGGTATCAAACTTCTCAGCACAATAAATGCACACTGATGCCAGAGTGGGATTTATTGTAAAATGCACCAAGAGGGCATCTTAGAGATGCACCCTAAATACCAATCCAACTTCTAGTGTGGGGCTGACCAGTTTCTGCCAGCCTGCCACAACCAGACAAGTTGCTGGCCACATGGGGAGAGTGCCTTTGTCACTCTGTGGCCAGGAACAAAGCCTGTACTGGGTGGAGATGCTTCTCACCTTCCCCTGCAGGAAATGTAACACCTGGCGGTGAGCCTTAAAGGCTCACCCCTTTTGTTACAGCGCCGCAGGGCATCCCAGCTAGTGGAGATGCCCGACCCTCCGGCCACTGGCCCCACTATTGACGGCAAGGCTGGAGGAGATAATTAGAAAAACAAGGAGGAGTCACCCACCAGTCAGGACAGCCCCTAAGGTGCCCTGAGCGGAGGTGACCCCTGCCTTTAAAAGTCCTCCATCTTAGTTTTGGAGGATTCCCCCAATAGGATTAGGGATGTGACCCCCCCCCCCCCCCTCCCTCAGGGAGAAGGCACAAATAAGGTGTAGCCACCCTCCAGGACAGTAGCCATTGGCTACTGCCCTCCCAGACCTAAACACCCCCCTAAATTTTTGTATTTAGGGGCACCCCCAGAACCCAGGAAATCAGATTCCTGCAACCTGAACTAAGAAGAAGGACTGCTGACCTACAAGCCTGCAGAGATGACGGAAGACGACAACTGCTTTGGCCCCAGCCCTACCGGCCTGTCTCCTGACTTGAAAATCTGTGACCAGCGGCGCATCCAACAGGGACCAGTGACCTCTGAAGCCTCAGAGAGCTGCCCTGAACCCCAGGACCAAGAAACTCCTGTGAGCAGGGGCTCTGCTCAACAACCAGCAACATTTTTGCAACTTTTCTACAATCTTCAAAGACCTCACTCTTCCCGCCAGAAGCGTGAGACTTCAAACTCTGCACCCAACGCCCCCGGCTCGAGATACAGAGAACCAACACCACAGGGAGGACTCCCAGGCGACTGCGACCCCGTGAGTAGCCCAAGATTACCCCCCCGGACCTCAACAGTGACGCCTGCAGAGAGAATCCAGAGGCTCCCCCTGACCACGACTGCCTGTAACAAGGGACGTGACGCCTGGACCAAGCACTGCACTCACAGCCCCCAGGACCAGAAGGAACCGAACCTCAGAGCAGGAGTGATCCCCAGGCGACCCTCTGCCTAACCCAGTGGTGGCTGGCCCGAGAAGCCCCCGTGCCTGCCTGCACTGCTAGAGTGACCCCCGGGTCCCTCCATTGTTTCCTATACAAAACCCGACGCCTGTTTTGCACACTGCACCCGGCCGCTCCTGTGCCGCTGAGGATGTGTTTTGTGTGCCTACTTGTGTCCCACCCCCCACCCCCAGTGCTCAACAAAACCCCCCTGGTCTGCCCCCAAGGACATGGGTACTTACCTGCTGGCAGACTGGAACCGGAGCACCCCTGTTCTCCACAGGCGCCTATGTGTTTTGGGCACCTCCTTGACCTCTGCACCTGACCAGCCCTGAGCTGCTGGTGTGGTAATTGTGGGGTTGCTTTGAACCCCCAACGGTGGGCTGCCAATGCCCAGGAACTGAGACTTGTAAGTGTCTTACTTACCTCACACTTTTAACCAATACGTACCTCCCCCAGGAACTGTTGATTTTTGCACGATGTCTACTTTTAAAATAGCTTATTACCATTTTAACAAAAAGTGTATATGTTATTGCTCTAATTCAAAGTTCCTAACTTACCTGTGCGGAGTACCTTGCATTTTATGTATTTACTTCAAATCTTAAACTTGTGGTTCTAAAAATAAATTAAGAAAATATATTTTTCTATATAAAAACTATTGGCTTGGAGTTAAGTCTTTGAGTGTGTTTTCCTCATTTATTGCCTGTGTGTACAACAAATGCTTAACACTACCCTCTGATAAGCCTATTGCTCGACCACACTACCACAAAACAGGGAATTAGAATTATCTAATTTTGCCACTATCTTACCTCTAAGGGGAACCCTTGGACTCTGTGCACACTATCTCTCACTTTTAGATAATATAGACAGAGCCAACTTCCTACACCTTCCCACGCAGGACAGTACCCCCATTCATGGAGTCTCTTGCAGCTGACAAGGCTTGTTTGGATCTCCTCCAAGGGATCTTCAGGCTCTGTGCAGGCCCAGCCCCAGTACTCCTTCCTGCGACCCACAGCCACCTGTGTGCTTCTCGTGCTAGATGGTAAGTTTTTGCACCGCCTTCCCTTTCTTCACACCCACATACCCGAAAAAGAGTTGATCGTCCAACCTGAAATCTTTAGTACAATTTAGATAGAAAGTCAACACTCTTTTTGGGTCCAGACGGTGGAGTCTCTCCTCCTCAGGAGAAGGACCTTTCTCCAGCAGTGCTGCGTGGGCTCCTCTGCGACACCTGGTCCCTCTGCAAGTGGGTCTCCTGTAGGGGCTGCCTCTTCTTCTTTGGACTCTCTGGATTGCCGAGGGTCCCCCCAGGACTCCACCGTGGGTTGAGTCCTCCAGGACCCTGCTGGTCCCTGGCAGTTCCACTTTTGCATCAGTAGTTCTCTCAGTTTTAGGATGAGTGCCCCTTTACTTGTAATCTATCTTCATGTCAGGCTTCACTGACTTTTAGGGGAGCTCAGGCTTTTAGCATTCGCTCTGCCTTGAATGTTTCACACAGAAAAGTTCATTGCCTTCTAAAGAAAGGGTGCTAGCTTTCAGAAGAAGGCCAAATTCAAAAGGATGTGTGTTCAAGCACCTTCACTATTGACTGTATTCAAGTGCTAGTCCAATGTGAGAACGCAACACAGTTGGACTTGAACTAACACTGCAGTACTGAGACAGATGAGGAGGAGTTACACCTGTCAGCATTAGGGCGGTCTTCCCCCAAACGTTTTGCCTCTACTCTTCCATTTTGCTGCACTTATTTTGTTGGCCTTATAAGTCTGTGCACATTAACAGTGCTAAAGTACTTGTGTTCCTCCCCTAAAACCTAATTAATTGGCTTATACCCAATTGACATATTTAATTTACTTGTAAGTCCCTTGTAGAGCGGTATACAATATACCCAGGGCCTGCCAGTGGGCCCGAAGCACTTATTGTGCCACCCACTGAAGTAGCACCTTAAAACATGTACCAGGTCTGCCAATGCAACCTGAATGCAGTTCTAAACTCCAATGTCAACACCACCCCATGGGTAGGACCTAGATAGCAGATAGGGCTTGGTGCTATGTAATTAAAAGGTTAGACATGTACTTTAAGCTTTACCTGTCCTGGTTGCGAAAATCTCCCACATTCATTTTTCAATACCCTGAGGCCACCCTTCCCGTAGGACAACACAGGGGATTTCCTTATTACATTTATTAAGCTGTAATTTCCAATTGGGAGCCAGCTGCTGTGTCATGTTTGGGGTCGTTGGAATTGTAAGAATAAACCCTATTTGAAGTAAAGTCAAGTTTTGATTACACTGCTCTGCCTTCACATAAACATTGTTACTGCAGCCAGCTTGGAAACTGGGTAGGGGAAGGCAGGAAATTCCATGCACTTCACAGCCACTGTTTATAAGCTTTTTCCACCTCCCAGAACTAGGGCACCACAGTAGAAAAGTACGACCTCAGACACCACCTCATCAGTACACTTCTACTAGGAAGGACTGCCATGCTGCTAGGACTGCTACTCCGCTGGACTGCAGCTCTGAAGAACGGATGCCCTGCTGGATTGCTGCCCTGCTGTCTTCTGCCCGGGTACAGGTACTGGATTTTCCTCTGTCCCAGGACCTTTAGAGTTACTCACAAACACTAGGTTGCTGACCTCCTGTTCAGAGCCAAAGAGACACAAAAGGACTCCTACATCTTGAACCCACATCAGGACCCACCATGAGTGAGTCCTGAGGTACAAGTTACTTACCTTCGGTAACCATATATCTGGTAGGGACATATTCTAGTCGCGGATTCCTTACCTTAGTCAGGAGGATGGGAGGGCTGGTAAGGAATCTGCAACTAGAAAATGTCTATACCAGTTATATTGTTACCGAAGGTAAGTAACTTGTACATCTGATAGATACTTCTATTTGCAGATTCCTTACCTTAGAAGAGAAACCCAAGCAATGCCATCCTCGGAGGTGGGTTGCGAACAAAGATCATACTAGAAAGTCCTGCAGGACTGAATGACCAAAGTAGCCGTCCCGACTGTCCAGGCAGTAATCTTTAGCAAACGTGTGCAAGGATGCCCATGTAGCCGCCTGGCAGATATCCAGGTCAGGAACTCTGCATGCTAACGCAGAGGAAGCAGCAGTTACTCTGGGGGAATGAGCGCCCAAAGCCCTCAGGCTTCTTGCCTTGGCCAAAGCGTAGCACCTCTTGTTGAAAAGAAGTACCCATCAAAAGATGGTAAGTTTTTGCACCGCCTTCCCTTTCCTCGCACCCACATACCCGACAAAGAGTTGATTGTCCACCCGGAAATCTTTAGTATGAATTAGATAGAACGCCAACGCTCTTTTTGGGTCCAGACTGTGGAGTCTCTCCTCCTCCTCATGAGAAGGATGTGGGTGTGTGTAAAAAGTAGGCAAGGTGATGGACTGGCCTTCATGAAAAGGCCTAAAGATCTTGGGAAAGAAGGAAGCTTTAGTGCGCAACACCACTTTGTCAGGGTGCAGAGACAAGTATGGGGGCTTTGAAGAAAGAGCCTGAAGCTGACTCACTCTGCAAGCAGAAGTAATGGCAAGAAGAACAAGCATTTGCAATGCAACGGGTCTCGCGTTTGCTCGTGTTAGAGCTGACAGCGTTGTAAACTCCTAACCCGACTTTTCACTGGTAATTAAACCTATTGGCAAAAGTGCATTTATGCACTAACCGGAAAAGTGCAATTAACTGTGTTGGTAACAGGGTTGATATTATGGAAAGCGCTCAACTTCTGATAAACGAGATGGCGCTGGTAAAAGAGAGAAAAAGGAGTCCACGGGCCGGACGGAAAACAGCGAGACTCGCATGTTTTCTGTACTTGGTCGATGCCACCGAAAAAGGCATGACGTGTGCATACCTTCCACTAATGAAATCAAGCAGATTCTAACAGGCAAGCCCATGAACCAATGACGTGACGTGGACGGGGCTCCGAGCCCTTTTTAGTAACGAAAGGGTCTCGCTTAGCGAAACCGCAGTCTCGACCCTAAAAACGGTCTTGAAAGTAAGGAGCCATAATGGACAATTGTGCATCAGCTTGAATGGAGTACACATTAAGAAAGTAAGGACAAGCTTGAGGTCCCACTGAGGCATGATAAATGGAGTGGGAGGAAACAAATGGGTGAGAACTTTAAGGAATTGATTGACGATAGGAGACTTAAAGAGTGAAGTCTGATCAGGTAACCTAATACGATTAAGATAGAATGCCAACGCTCTTTTTTGGGTCCAGACGGTGGAGTCTCTTCTCCTCATGGGAAGGATGTGAGGGTGTGTAAAAAAAGTAGGCAGGGTAATGGACTGGCCTACATAAAAAGGCATAACCACCTTGGGAAGGAAGGAAGCCTTAGTGCACAACACCACTTTGTCAGGGTGCACAGACAAGAATGGAGGTTTGGACGAAAGGGCCTGAAGCTCACTCACCCTGCAAGCAGAAGAGATGGCAACAAGTAAGACATTTTTGAAGGTTAGGAGCCATAAGGGACAATAGTGCATCGGCTCAAAGGGAGTACACATTAAATAAGCAAGGACAAGATTGAGCTCCCACTGAGGCATGATAAATGGAGTGGGAAGAAATAAATGGGTGAGACCTTTTAGGAATCTACTCACGATAGAAGATTTAAAGAGTGAGGGCTGATCAGGTAATCTAAGAAAGGCCGAAATGGCAGATAAATACCCTTTAAGGGTGCCCAAAGCAGAGCACTGCTGAGCTAAAGAAAGAAGGAACAAAAGAATCTCAGAAAGAGGAGCAGACAGGGGGGTCAACAGATTTGTTGGTACACCAAGCCAAAAAATGTATGCCAACGACAGCCGTACACCGTTTAGTGGAGGGACACCTGGTTGCCAAGATAACATCACAGACTTCGGGTGGAATGTCAAGAGCCTTCAACTGCTGCCGCTCAATCCCCACGCATGAAGGCGGAGATTGAACAGGTTGGGGTGGAGAACCGTCCCCTGCTGCTGCGACAGAAGATCCTCCCGAAGACGCACTCTGAGTGGAGGATCGATGGCCATGCTCAATAGCTCTGGATACTATACACTTCACACTCAGGCCGGAGCCACCAAGAAGACTTGGGCTGGGTCGTTCCTGATCTTTCTGAGAACTCTGGGCAGAAGTGGTATAGGCGAGTGCCGCTTTGGAAACTCCAACGTGCAAAAGAGCTGACAATGCGCATTCCCTGCAGAAGCGAACACATCTAACCAAGGCTCTCCACACTGCTCAAAGAGACCTTGCGCCACTTCCAGATGGAGACACCATTCGTGAACGGCTATGCAGCGACAACTGAGTTCGTCTGCTCTGGCATTCAGAGAGCCCGCCAGGTGTTGAACCACCAGGGTAATGTTCTGATGTTCCAGCCATGTCCAGACGCGTAGTGCCTCCTGACAAAGCGTCCAGCACCCTACTCTGCCCTGTTTGTTGCAGTACCACATGGCAGCAATGTTGTCCGTGAACACTTGCACTACTTTCCCTTTGAGAGGGGGAAGAGATGTTTTCAACGCAAGCCTGATTGCCCGGATCTCCTGAAGACTGATATGGAGCCCAGACTTCGCCGGAGACCAAAGGCCTCTGATCTTCCACCCTTTCCAATGTGGCCGCCCCATCCCAGAAGTGACGCATCCGTCACTATGGATAGATCCAGCTGGAGAGGGATCCGCTGTGGACACAATGTGGATTTGAAAGCCACCACTGCAGGTCTTTCGCAGTCCCCTCCAAGATCTGGACCATGTCGGAGAGATTTCCCTGATGCTGCGCTCACTGGAACGTCAAGTCCCAGTGCAGAGCCCGCATATGCCACCTGGCCTCCTGCATCCTGCAGGTGCTTCATGCCATGAAGCCTAGCAGCCTCAGAGTCAGTCTCACTGAAACCCAAGACAGAGACTGAAAGATCGGAATCATAGCCTGAATATCTTTGACTCGCTTTTCGGGAGGATAGGTCAGAAACTACACTGTGTCCAGAACAGCTCAGATGAAAGGGAGCATCTGAGAGGGGGTCAGGTGTGACTTCGACATGTTTATAGTGAACCCCAGCGTGTGCAGGAGGATCACTGTTGTCTGAATGTGGAAGTTAACTTTCTGGGGTGAGTCCGCCTTCAACAGCCAGTCATCGAGGTAGGGAAAGACTGAAACCCCCAACCTGCACACATGAGCTGTAACCGCCGCCATCACTTTCAGGAACACCCGAGGGGCGCTGGTAAGGCCAAAGGGGAGCACGGTAAATTGAAAGTGCTCGTGACCTACCACAAATCGTAGGTCACGTCTGTGGGCAGGCAGGGTGGCAATGTGGAAATAAGCATCCTGCAAGTCCAACACTACCATCCACTCTCCTGGATCCAAGACAGACGGGACCTGAGCCAGGGTGAGCATTCTGAATTTCTTCTTTTTGAAGAAGAGATTGAGGTCCCGAAGGTCTAGGATAGGACGTAAGCCCTTGTCTTTTTTGGGCACCAGAAAGTAGCGGGAATAACTACGACCTACTTCTCGGGCAGGTACCTTCTCTTGGCCAAGAGAGCCGCAACTTCCTGGCAAAGAAGTGCCAAATGATCTTCCAGAATATGGCTGACTGATGGAGGCATAGCGGTGGGGCAGATTCGAAGGGGAGGGAGTAGCCCCTTCGAATGATCTGCAAAACCCACCTGTCCGTAGTGATGGATTCCTCCAGTATGGCAGGTGATGGCGAATCCTGCCGCCAATTGGACCAGAGTGAGGGGATGAACTAGGAGCGTTTGGAGGCTGCAGTGGGGGTAGGGGTAGACAGTGCAGACCTCTGGTTCCCTGTCCCACGCGGGATTCCACGTCCCTCTCCAAAGCTGAGTCCCCTTTGTCTCCAAAGAGACGGGAGCCAACAAAGGGCATGTCTATAAGAGTCTGTTGGACATCCCCCCAAAAAAACAGATGTACTCAACCAGGCATGGCACCTCAAGGCCACTATCGTCGCAACCAATCTACCTAGAGAGAAATAGTCGTGTCCAGCCTCATCTGATCAAGAACTTTGCCACATGTCTCCCATTGGTGAAAGCTTGGGAGACAACAGCACAGGCTTCCTTCGGTATCTGCGGCAGAACCTGCGTGACTGTGTCCCACAGAGAGTGGGTATAACAGCCCAAAAGGCATGCAGTGTTCACGGACCGCAGCGCGAGACTGGAAGAAGAAAACATCTTTTTCCCAAACTGTTCCAGCCTTTTTGTTTCCCTATACGGGGATGCGGAAGGGAATGCACCCGAGGAAGAGGATGAGGATGCCTGGATGCCAAGGTTCTCAGGCATAGGGTGTTGGGACAGGAATTTAGGGTCAGTCGGGGTAGGTCGATGGCGGCGTGCAATAGTCCTGTTCACAGGAGCCCCTGTGCTGGGTCTGGACCAAATACCCAATAGGACATCAGTGAGGGCTTCAATGCATGGCAGAAGAGGCTCAGATGGGAAGCCCCTGGCTGAAGCACCTTCGTCAGGAGATTTGACCTGACCTGAACAGTAGGCAGCTCAAGGCAGAGGACCTCAGCCGCCCTACTGACACCATAGAATAAGTCGCTCCCTCCACAGTAGCCACGGTAGGAGACAGCATGCCAGCATCAGGAGAAGTGTCCAGGCCACTGGCTTCACCCAACTCCTGTGCCCAGTCCAAATTAAGGTCATCCTGGTATTCATAAGGGTCCAGGGACCCCTCTAATCCTTCCTCACATTGGTACCAACATGAAAAAGGGTCAGAATCCTACCTGGGGTAAATAGTCCCCATCGAAGACTGAGGCGGCGTCGGCTGACGCCGGTCCGACTCAGTCGTCGGGGATGAGGATCGGGTCGACGTCAACGGTGGGCACCACCTTCGTCGGGAGCGTCGACAACCGAACGGGCGCCGGGGAAGGTCTCAATGGTATAATGGTATGACCAGCGCCGGTGCGGATCAGACAGCACATATGGAGCCGCAGCGGAACCCGAAGCCCCCCCGACCGAACCCATTGGGCCCGAAGCTGTTGTATCGTGGTCGGCCTGCCCATAAATGAGGCGCATGGCCTCATAGAATTCCCTTAATTGGGGTCACTCCAGCTCCCGGAATCTCAGGGAGGTGTGGAGCACACCCAGAAGCTAGCTGCGAAGATGGAGGCCTCAAGCGTGGACACTTCTCCCATGTTGTATCAGCCGAGTGACGGGGTGAAGTCGAAGGGTGACGGGAGCTCTTCTACTTCTTCTTACCCTGTCCCGAAGACTTCGAGGAAGAAGAATGGTGGTGGCTCTGCGAGCGGTCTCAAGACCTTCCCCTCGAGCGAGACCGGGACCTATGCAGAGTCGAGCGTCGGGCCGCCATAAGCTTGCGGGACCGCTCCCTCAAGGCCTTCGGGGGGATGGCTTTGGGTCGTGGTCACGCTCCAGGCACCACAAACAGACCCGATGCGGATCCGTCACCAACATCATGCGGTGACTGTTCTCGCACAGTTTGAAACCGGTCTTCAGGGACATCCACGACCACCAAAAAATGCACCAAAAAACTCAACAAAAGGGCAGAAGTCGGTCAAAAAGAGACCAGGGTAGCACTCTCCGGATCAGCACATTGCGCGGAAAGAACAGAACTGAAGTCACTGCCCTGTATCTATGTACTACTCCCGGCATCATCACAGTGACTACGACGCCAACGAAGCCAGTGGAGTCGACCGACACCACCTACTGATGCGCAAGGGTATTGCTCGAAGATAAAATCTCCGGATCCAGTCCAACGCAGGAATCTGCAACTAGAAGTCTCTATCAGATACTCCAAGTTGTGCCCCTCCAGTCCTGAACCCTTGGAAGAGGTACTAAAGGTGACCAGATAACCAAAATCCAAAAGTGGGGATTTAGAAAAGGTTTGGCTAAAAAGTGGCCGGAGAACCTGGAGGAGAATGGGATAACCTGCTTGCCTATCTGCCTGAGGTGCATCGCTGGTCGGATTGACTTCAGGTCTTGTCCCTCTAATTCTTCTCTGCAGCAGCAAATCCTTTTCAGTGGTCCTTCGCCAAAGGGGAATCTGGCTTGGTAGAACGGTCTTTGGCTAGAGCCCCCTGCTTCGTCCCGCTGGAGATTTTCAACTTCCATTTTGACAAGTAAGTCCTAAGTACAAATCTTCACTGTGGCTTTGACCCAAGGCTTTACGATGATGGTGTTCCATTCTCGGACACCTACTGCAGCCTTGACTTGCTGAACATATACTTTCTCAGAATGTCTGTGGTTGGCGACTTGATGTTTTAGGCACTAGTTTTTACTAAAATCTTTAAAAATTCATAACTGCACCTCCACTGTTTGGATTTTTGTTTTTGTGGTGTCAAGTAATGTATCCAAATTGACTCTTTCTGTACTGGTTTGGAGTTTTTCTTGTGTTTCTTTCACTTTATGACTGTTTGTGTGCTGCATAAATACTTCACACATTGCCTCCAAGTTTATGCTCACAGCTTTGTGTGCCAAGCTACCCAGGGATAACCACAGGTTCACATAGTGACATTTTGTGGTTCACCCTGCAAAGGATTGTGGCTGTTGCTTTACCAGTGCTCACATCCCAGTCAACCAAGAACCCAATTTCTTACAGATGTAAAATACTGCAACTACCAGATAACACTTGAGACTCACTGTGAAGCAACGCAAACACCAGCTGCCTTGTCTGAGCACAACCACACCTGTAAGCATTTTCTGTAGGAACCTCATCTGCATTCAGGGAAGAATATCCGTGCTTCTAATTAAAGTTACTTGACTATTAATGGTTAAAGCAGTCAACATACAGCAACTGTTGTGCTTTTAGCCATTCACTCTTTCTTCATTCAATAGTAACTATTGTGATAGATGTTACCAGGGCCACAACCCAACATCCTCATTCCTTGACTCAGATAATTTATTGGAACGGATGTTCTTAGTTCATTTATAATTCTAGCCCAATGTCTAAGGTCTGCTAGATCCATTTCAGTCAGGATTTCAAGCAGGCTACCCCACAGTTAGTTGTGATATGGGTACCAGGCGATTCATGCAAAGTTGTTGATAACAGCGATAGTGAGTCCTTGACTTTATTTAGAAATGTCAGTGACATTGGACATTATTGAACATACCTTCCTAAAGACTGACTTTGCTGGAACAGTACTGTTCAATCAAGAGTAGTTTAGCTTGATACAAAGCCCATAAAACTATGCAAATAAAACAGTATGGTACATAGTCAGTATGACAAATGCAATAACATCAAGTATTTATCAATAGAATTTGGGGAAATTAGCAAGCCAAAACTATAAGATCTGTTGAATTCCAAATTGTAAAAATAAGAAACCATATAAGCGTTAAGTGGAAAACTGCTCATAATCTCATGTCTTTGCCTTCGGAAGTGGGACCTGTGTTTTCAGGCGACATGCAAAAAACTATGTTAATGCAAACACTACTAGCTCTGAAATATCAAATTTTAATAAGGCTGATCACACTGTGCAAACATCCACAATCTTTAGTATGAATCAATTTAGCAAAGGGATCACATATTATGGATAAAAGAAAAGAAAGTGCATTTTGATCTCAAAATTTGTGGTACAAAGGGGGCGCTGTTTGGCAGTGATTAGGCCCCATTGGTATATCAAGCAATTCAGTTGGAAAGTTTCATATCAGAGTTTAGATAAAGTGATCTGGATGTTGTTGATACAATTACGTCTAGGTATTGGCTCAAGGTCCAGGACAGATTTCCATAAAATAAAGTTCCTGATTAAAGAAACAATTGTTGGTTGCATAACTAAGTATCCAGAGGTGTTTCTCATAACTGTGTTTTATCACATAGATGGCGTCAGCAGCAATGGAATTAGGATAACCCCTAAGTTCAGACAGCCCCAGCATAGACTGCTCGGTCTGGATGAGACTTAACCAGCCCAGAGATCCACCAAGCAGCCAGGGACCACGCATCCTGCAAAGCCTCCCTGAATGTCTTCAGCTCTTGGGTACACCATGGCCTGGCCCAGTATAACAGGGGTCTTACCCCTGCAACAGGCCTAAAGTCCAAAATACCAAGGTTTGTGTTCTTGGTTCTCTTGGTGGCAATGTTAGTAACTGCTTAATGGAATCCCAGTTCACACAGCGATAAGTCTGAGACATTAGAGAATCCCCACAGCTCCGTGCCATACAGAGCAGCACTTTGACATTAAGCCTTGTACCCTGCCAAGTCTGGATGGATTATATGCCCCCCCGCACCCAGCCCCACCCATTACTGGCACCCAGTGCGCTGGGCCATCAAATTTCTAAAGTGGTTCAGGTGTTGCCTACAACTTACTTAAAGCAAAAAGTTGATGCTAAAATAGGGAAAGTAAGAAACCGGTTCAAGAGAGTAGGAATTTGATATGAAGTTGTCCTTCATTCTGTAGTGTGGCTAAACATCTTCAGTTTGGTTTCTGCCATGTTTATTATTAAAAACAGAATTCTTCAAATATGATTAGATGATTCTGGAAGCAAAAAGGGTCCTTTGAGATCAGAAGAGAGTCATCATCAAATAGGGCTGTTGCCATTATAGTCCCTCCAAGGACTAAATTGTCACTTATAAGAATTAAGAATACTCTACAACACTGTTGAGAAAATAAAATGGGTGCAAGAGAGCAGCTCTGTTGCCCACATCCCTCTCCTCCCTGACATGACACCGGAAACAGTCTGGGGGTGTCCCAGCTGGACTTCAGCAATTCTTTGAAAACTTTCCATCATGCAATCTGATCAATATTGATAGGATTCCAGGTAGGATGCCAAGATCAAATAGAGTGAACCACAATAGCTAGCTGGGGATCATTGTAGGAGATGCAGCATAGGTCTACAAATACCACATACACCAGCTGTTTTAACTGGAGCAGTCATTTCTTGAAAATAGACTTTAAACTGACATGTTACATTCCACCTGTAAGCTGTAGAAAATGAGCTGCAGTGTCACATTAGGGTCACTACTTTCACCATTTATTTTCAAAGTATTCAAGAGAACCACAGACAAGCTCCTCCATTCAGTTGGGGAAAAAGTCTATATGTACTATAAGGTTCTTGGTTTTGTGCCCCACCAGTAAGAGCATTAGGAGCACAAGACAAATCAACGTTTCCTGACTCCAACACTTCTGTGAAGATCTAAAATCGTTTAACGCTCAGTCACACGAAAACAAAGCTACTACTTATCACCAATGCCATGAACACCTGGGAGAAGGTTGTCTGGCCTCAGTCCATATTCCCATTCAGCCCATACCGATTAATTACATACAAAAGCGACACTTTACCTGGACGCAGCGCAATCATTGGGGACCCAAAATTGCAAACTCCTGTTTTTACCAACAGAAAATTTCGAATTAGAAACATCCCTTTATCAATGCATGACATACCCTAGTTGTCAATGTTGTATTTCAAAACTGTCTTGGCTATGGGGAAATCATATAAATATTTGGCCCAGCCAAATTATTACACTGTTCTCACCTAGTTCAAAACCCCGCTATCACGCTTATCTGGGTTTGCACTAAAGCAAACTTGTTATACAGAACCTAGGATCTTTGCATGGGCAGCCCATCACACAAGACATGTATTTTAGACTGCTGACCATCCTCTACAAGGCAGTCTGTGCAAACACATCTGAGGTCTGCGAACCCAAGTTTAGGTATTATCAGTCTGGCCGCAGATTTCTTTCCGTACACCAACCTTTACTCCAGCTAGTCAGCAGAAGAACAGTCACCTATGGGGAGAACACTTTCTCAGTAGGCATAGGAAAATGAGGGAATGGGTTAGCATTGAAATGGTGAGCAGAACCTAGTTTACTGAAATTCAGGAAGTCACTCAAAGCCTTCCTTTTCAGTAAACAGGATAAGTTTTAGATGAAAAATGTACTTCAATTCTGTAACATTCTTTCTGGTGGATACTCTAACTGAAGATCCCTTAACTTTAAAATGCCCCTATCAGGATCTGGACTTTTTTTTTTTTTAACAAAGCTCCCAGAGTAATAGTAGGTGGCACCGTATGGCTCTTCAGTGACTTCACACTGTGCCTGAAGTGACCGTAGCCAGCAAAAATAAAATGCACGGTTCGTTTGATTATTTCTGTTTCCGACGAGGGTCTTTATTTTAATACTCTCAGCCTTACACCGGATGTCAACATTGCTTTTGCTGTAGTGCAGTGAAACCTGGCATCCACTGTCTTTAATAAATATGCATAACTTAAAAAAACACAAAAGTTTACTCCTGAGTGTTCTGTCCTGGATACCTTAAAAATGAAAGCCTACAAACAAGCCTAATACTGCCAGAGAGAGATTGTTCTGTGACAAATATCAATTTCGAATTAAAGGTTTGATGTTTAAGAAAGTGATAACCTGAAATGACCAGCGTTTGAGTTGGAACCAAATTCAACATGTGCTTAAATTAAGTAATAACCACAAAGACATGCCTAGCTGTATGCGGTGATTTATTTTCCAAATCAGGTGCACCTATGTAAGCTTCCACTTAGTCTTTTGGGTGCATGATGCTGCATAACAGCTAAATCTTTGATATATATTGAGCATTTATGAAAGATGAGACCTTAAAAGGGTTTTTGGGGATTAAAATGCTTTCCTCTTGATGTTTCTCAGAAACTGAGTTAGTTTTCTTAAAGGCTGATTCTTACTTTATTTCTTAAACCATCTTATCAAGAAAAGACTCAGCACGATAGAATGTATGAACTCACAAATAGTGTTCTTGGTCATAGTGTGAAAGAAATGGCATATTGGTTACATTTACAAGTCTGTTGAAATTGGAAGATGCACTGAAGACCAAAGATGCCCAGTGTTAACATCATTGTGATTAACAACTGAGGGCTTGCTACAAAGCAAAAGGAAGGTTTTGATGGATCTGACAAAGATAATTAAGGTATTGCAGCAGAGTTGTGAAGGGCAATAGAACAAAGGATGTAAACTTGCACTAACGCTTAGCCAACCTGGATTCTGCACCCAGTGCGACCTCACCCTCACCTAGTTGTTAAAAACTTCTGTGTCATCACAAAGTCAAGGGTTGCCTTCCATAGGGGTCTCTTCGTCATCATGGGCAGTTTTTTAAACAAATACCAGCAGAATGATAGTAGAAAATGAATAACACACAGGTCCACCACATGGAGGTTTCCAAGAAACGCTGGCTCTGTATAGATAATGAAAATGTCACTTACCCAGTGTACATCTGTTCGTGGCATCAGTCGCAGTAGATTCGCATGTTCTGCAATAGCTCGCCATCTGGTGTTGGGCCGGAGTGTTACAAGTTGTTTTTCTTCGAAGAAGTCTTTCGAGTCACGGGACCGAGTGACTCCTCCTTTTGTCTCCATTGCGCATGGGCGTCGACTCCATCTTCGATTGTTTTTCCCCGCAGAGGGTGAGGTAGGAGTTGAATTGTAGTAATAGTGCCCATGCAATGGAGTGACTAAGTATGCACCTATTTAAGGTTGAGATGATACATATATAAATAATTGAAGGTAACTTCCAAACTGCTACAGGCTCCCGGGGAGGCGGGTGGGCACATGCGAATCTACTGCGACTGATGCCACGAACAGGTGTACACTGGGTAAGTGACATTTTCAGTTCGATGGCATCTGTCGCTGTAGATACGCATGTTCTGCATAGACTAGTAAGCAGTTATTTCCCCAAAAGCGGTGGATCAGCCTGTAGGAGTGGAAGTAGTGTGAAATAATGTTCTTAATACGGCTTGACCTACTGTGGCTTGTTGTGCGGATAACACGTCTACACAGTAGTGCTTGGTGAATGTGTGAGGCGTAGACCATGTGGCTGCCTTACATATTTCTTGCATTGGGATGTTTCCTAGAAAGGCCATGGTAGCACCTTTCTTTCTGGTTGAGTGTGCCCTTGGTGTAATGGGCAGCTGTCGTTTAGCTTTAAGGTAGCAGATTTGGATGCATTTAACTATCCATCTGGCTATACCTTGTTTTGATATTGGGTTTCCTGCATGAGGTTTTTGAAATGCAATAAATAGTTGTTTAGTCTTTCTGATGTTTTTTGTTCTGTCAATGTAATACATCAATGCTCTTTTGACATCTAATGTATGTAGTGCCCTTTCAGCTACGGTATCTGGCTGTGGAAAAAACACTGGAAGTTCCACTGTTTGATTTAGATGGAACGGTGAAATAACCTTTGGCAAAAATTTAGGATTGGTCCTTAGGACGACTTTATTTTTGTGTAGTTGTATAAAAGGTTCCTGTATTGTAAACGCCTGAATCTCGCTTACTCTTCTTAGGGAAGTAATGGCGATGAGAAATGCCACCTTCCAGGTTAGGAACTGTATGTCGCAGGAGTGCATGGGTTCAAAAGGTGGACCCATAAGTCTAGTTAGGACAACATTTAGGTTCCATGAAGGAACAGGTGGTGTTCTTGGTGGTATAATTCTCCTAAGGCCCTCCATGAATGATTTAATGACTGGTATCTTATATAGGGAAGTTGAATAGGTAGTCTGCAGGTATGCAGATATTGCTGCAAGGTGTATTTTAATGGAAGAGAAAGCCAGGTTAGATTTTTGTAAGTGAAGCAAGTAACCCACTACATTTTCTGGAGTTGTGTGTAATGGTTGTATTTGATTAATATGGCAGTAGCAAACAAACCTCTTCCATTTACTTGCATAGCAGTGCCTGGTGGATGGCCTTCTAGCTTGTTTTATGACTTCCATACATTCTTGGGTAAGTTGTAAGTGCCCGAATTCTAGGATTTCAGGAGCCAGATTGCTAGATTCAGCGATGCTGGATCTGGGTGTCTGATCTTTTGGTTGTGCTGTGTCAACAGATCTGGCCTGTTGGGCAATTTGATGCAGGGTACCACTGATAGGTCTAGCAGCGTTGTGTACCAGGGTTGCCTTGCCCAAGTTGGTGCTATCAATATGAGTTTGAGTTTGCTTTGACTGAGTTTGTTTACCAGGTAAGGAAGGAGAGGGAGAGGAGGAAAAGCGTAAGCAAATATCCCTGACCAGTTCATCCATAGGGCATTGCCTTGGGATTGTTCGTGTGGGTATCTGGATGCGAAGTTTTGGCATTTTGCGTTCTCCCTTGTCGCAAACAAGTCTATCTGAGGTGTTCCCCAGAGTTTGAAATAAGTGTTCAGAATTTGGGGGTGAATCTCCCATTCGTGGACCTGTTGGTGATCTCGAGAGAGATTGTCTGCGAGTTGATTTTGGATCCCTGGTATAAATTGTGCTATTAGGCGAATTTGGTTGTGAATTGCCCAACGCCAAATCTTTTGTGCTAGCAGACTTAACTGCGTGGAGTGCGTCCCCCCTGCTTGTTTAGATAATACATTGTTGTCATGTTGTCTGTTTTGACGAGAATGTATTTGTGAACTATTATTGGTTGGAAAGCTTTTAGTGCTTGAAAAACTGCTAGAAGTTCTAGGTGATTGATATGCAGTTTTGTTTGATGTACGTTCCATTGTCCTTGTATGCTGTGTTGATCGAGGTGTGCTCCCCACCCTGTCATGGAAGCATCTGTTGTTATTACGTATTGTGGCACTGGGTCTTGGAAAGGCCGCCCCTTGTTTAAATTTATGTTGTTCCACCACAGAAGCGAGAGGTAAGTTTGGCGGTCTATTAACACCAGATCTAGAAGGTGACCCTGTGCTTGAGACCACTGTGATGCTAGGCATTGTTGTAAGGGCCTCATGTGCAGTCTTGCGTTTGGGACAATGGCTATGCATGAAGACAGCATCCTAGGAGTTGTAATACCATCTTTGCTTGTATCTTTTGTGTTGGATACATGCGTTGTATGATGGTGTTGAAATTTAGAATTCTTTGTGGACTTGGAGTGGCTACTCCTTTTGATGTGTCTATTATGGCTCCTAGGTATTGTTGTACCTTGCGCGGCAGAATGTTGGATTTTGTAAAGTTGACGGTGAACCCGAGTTTGAAGAGGGTTTGTATGATCTGATTTGTGTGATTTGAGCACTCTATGAACGAATGGGCCTTGATTAGCCAGTCGTCCAAATATGGGAACACATGTATTTGCTGCCTTCTTATGTGTGCAGCGACTACCGCTAGGCATTTGGTAAAGACTCTTGGTGCGGTTGTTAATCCGAAAGGCAGTACCTTGAATTGGTAATGTATTCCTTTGAATACAAACCTTAGGTATTTCCTGTGCGATGGGTGTATTGGTATATGGAAATAAGCGTCCTTGAGGTCTAAAGTTGCCATGTAGTCGTGTAGTTTTAGCAATGGCAATACTTCTTGTAGTGTGACCATGTGGAAGTGGTCCGATTTGATGAAAGTGTTCACTACTCTGAGGTCTAGGATTGGTCTTAGCGTTTTGTCCTTCTTTGGTATCAGAAAGTACAGTGAGTAAACTCCTGTGTTTATTTGTGTGTTTGGCACTAATTCGATTGCATTCTTTTGCAATAGTGCCTGCACTTCTATCTCCAGGAGATTGGAGTGGTGTGTTGTTAAATTTTGTGCTTTTGGTGGTATGTTTGGAGGGAATTGTAGAAATTCTATGCAATAACCATGCTGGATAATTGCTAGAACCCAAGTGTCTGTAGTGATTTCCTCCCACGCTTTGTAATAATGACCTATTCTTCCCCCCACTGGTGTTGTGTGGAGGGGGTGAGTGACATGTGAGTCACTGTTTAGTAGTAGGGGTTTTGGGGCTTTGAAATCTTCCTCTATTTCTAGGGAATTGCCCTCCTCTATATTGTCCCCGAAAACCTCCTCTATACTGTCCCTGGTAACTGGACGGTGTTGCTTGTGAGGTGCTGGCTTGTGTGCTCTGACCCCGAAACCCCCCTCGAAAGGGCGTTTTACGGAATGTGCTGTAATTCCCTCTGCTCTGCGGGGAGTAGAGTGCGCCCATGGCTTTGGCAGTGTCCGTATCTTTTTTGAGTTTCTCAATCGCTGTGTCCACTTCTGGACCGAACAGCTCTTTTTCATTAAAAGGCATATTGAGAACTGCTTGTTGAATCTCTGGTTTAAATCCAGACGTTCGGAGCCATGCATGCCTTCTGATAGTTACAGATGTATTAATTGTCCGTGCAGCTGTATCTGCAGCGTCCATGGAGGAGCGGATCTGGTTGTTGGAAATGGCCTGTCCCTCCTCAACCACTTGTTTTGCCCTATTTTGTAAGTCCTTGGGCAGATGTTCAATGAGATGTTGCATCTCGTCCCAGTGGGCTCTGTCATAGCGCGCAAGTAGTGCCTGGGAGTTCGCGATGCGCCACTGGTTTGCAGCTTGTGCTGCGACTCTTTTACCAGCTGCATCGAACTTGCGGCTTTCTTTATCTGGGGGTGGTGCATCTCCAGATGTGTGAGAGTTGGCCCTTTTCCTAGCTGCTCCTACAACGACAGAGTCTGGTGGCAGCTGTGTAGTGATGAAAACCGGGTCTGTAGGAGGCGCCTTATACTTTTTTTCCACCCTTGGTGTGATTGACCTGCTTTTGACCGGCTCCTTAAAGATGTCTTTTGCGTGCCGGAGCCTACCAGGGAGCATAGGCAGGCTTTGGTACGAGCTGTGGGTGGAGGAGAGTGTGTTGAATAAAAAATCATCCTCGACCTGTTCTGAGTGGAGGCTTACGTTGTGAAATTGTGCTGCTCTAGCCACCACTTGAGAATACGCGGTGCTGTCCTCTGGTGGAGATGGCTTCGTAGGGTATGCCTCCGGACTATTATCTGACACTGGGGCGTCGTATAGGTCCCATGCGTCCTGATCTTGGTCACCCTGGCTCATGGTGGTGTGAGCTGGGGAGAGTGATGGAGTTTGTGCTGGTGAGACGTTAATCACGGGCGGAGGAGAGGGTGGTGGGGTAACTCTTTTCACCACTTTTGGTTGTTGTGTCTGTTCAGTCTGGAACTCCAACCTTCTCTTTCTCCTAATAGGGGGAAGGGTGCTTATCTTTCCTGTCCCCTGCTGTATGAAGATACGCTTTTGCGTATGGTCCACATCAGTTGCTTGTAGCTCTTCCTCAAACCTATGCTTTTGCATTTGGGAGGTTAGCGAGTGCTCTTCTGTATAAGAGCCTGAAGCTGGGTCGCTTGCAGTTTGTTTCGGCATCGAAACCCTGTCTGCGTGTTTTTTCAGCTCCGAGGTGACTTTTTTCTTTTTCGGGGCCGAAACCTCTCGGCGTCGATCTGCTTCGGTGCCGCTGTCTCGGCTTCGAGCCGTGTCCACACCGGCATCTCGGTGTCGAGGCTTGTCTCCAGCACTTTCTCGGTCCCGAGAAGGCTGCGTGCCGGTGTCTCGACCGGAGTCGGACGATCTCGGCACTGTTTGGGCCTTTTTCGGTGCCGACGGTCGGTCACCGAATTTATGGGTGGAGCCATGGCCGGATGGCAGTGGCGTCCCCTGGGCCTTGTAAATGTGTCTCTGTGTGGTTTTCGACGTCTTACTCACGGTTTGTGTATCGTCGAATCCTTCGGAGTCTGAGTCTTGGATCGAGAAGGTACCTTCCTCTTCCTGTTCCTCGAACTCCTGTTGGGCTGTCGGTGCGGACGCCATCTGAAGTCTTCTGGCTCGACGGTCTCGGAGTGTTTTTCGGGACCGGAACGCACGACAGGCCTCGCAGGTGTCTTCGCTGTGCTCAGGTGACAGGCACAGGTTGCAGACCAAGTGTTGGTCTGTGTAGGGGTATTTATTGTGGCATTTGGGGCAGAAACGGAACGGGGTCCGTTCCATCGGCGTTCTTCAGCACGCGGTCGGGCCGACCAGGCCCCGACGGGGGATCGAAAAAACTACCCTGAAGGGCACCGGAGCTCTTCGATCTTTGATGCGGTGTGGAATCTAAGTACGCCGATCCCGAACGCAACAATACCGACGAAAATCTTCCGAAATTAGCTAATTTTCCGTTCCGAAACTCGGAGCGACAGGAACACGTCCGAACCCGATGGCGGAAAAAAAACAATCGAAGATGGAGTCGACGCCCATGCGCAATGGAGACAAAAGGAGGAGTCACTCGGTCCCGTGACTCGAAAGACTTCTTCGAAGAAAAACAACTTGTAACACTCCGGCCCAACACCAGATGGCGAGCTATTGCAGAACATGCGTATCTACAGCGACAGATGCCATCGAACATAGGACTTTCTGAAAGAATAAATGCTTCTTTCTTGAAGAGGAAACAGCAAAAGGAGAGTATGGTATGAACAAAATGGAAGCTTACTACATCCTGCCAGTACAGGAAATAATCAGGAACTTGACTGGAATGCATGGATAGGTGATAGTGCTCTAGCAGTTTTGAATATACATCCTCAAAGTTGTACTATGATTCCTTGTATGCTAGGACTTTCACACTCCTCCAAATAGCCACACACAGTATGAGACGAGGCAGGAAAGTAGGCAGATCAACTGTAGTGTGAATATTGACCATTTGTTAAACTGAATACTTGTGTTACAACAAAAGTATATGAAGTTTTAAGAATTGCTTGAGGCTATCATTGGGATTATTATAAAGACATTCAGATGAATGATGTGTCACTAGAAAAATTTGCAAAGTGCTCACCTCCGCATAACAGATAATGGAAAACCTCAGATCTTCTGAAGGATCTGCCAAAACCAAAAAGACAGACATTAACTTTAACAATGATTTACCATTGGCCACATTTAATATGGTATGTCAAACATGTGCTTTAAGAAAAGAAGGAGCTCTTAGGTATCTCAAAAAAGAATATTATATACATACACACACTGGAAACAACAAAGGTTACAGTGACGTTATAGTTAGGTTGATGTTTTACCCATACAAAACATTAGAACTTCAGCAGTTATACTTATACCTATAATTATGTTAAGAAACTATAACTTGTTCCTTAAAGTTACTTTCTGGCACAAGTTATAGTTTCTTATAGTATAACTATAAATATAACTAACTGCTGAGTTTCTAGGGTTTTGTATGGGCAAAACATCAACCTAACTATAACATCCCTGTAAACTGAGTTTTTCAGTGAATTTCCACTTTTTTGTAATACACATGTTAATATAACCACAGCCACACACTGCAGGGGTTTTCTGAAGGGCGTGTAGCCAACCCTCTCCTGCATACATCTGAACCCACGCTTCGCACGAGCTTTGTCCATTAGCAGCATGGGGTTGGATGCAGTGGGTGGTTTTCTTTCTGGGAAGCAGGGATCAACTCCACTAGACACCAATGACACTTTTTTGAGGGGGGCTGCTGTCCCCTTGCGATGAGCTAGTGCTCCTCCCCTCCCCCAGTGCCATAAGTATTTCTACGCCCCAACCCCCCAAGGGGAGAAGACTGGATGAGGGCAGAAAGTCCATTAAAAACCGAATGAGCTTGTGTTCTCCAAACCCCTCCTCCCGGGCCCAAAAGTCTCTCTTAATTCACTTAATTCCCATTGCTATGCCCAACTTGCGAGCAATTAATGTTTCAGTGCCTGCTACTTAGGGAATGTGACAGGCATATATTGATATAACCAAAGGACAACAGGAATTTCAAGCATTTTGACTGATATGCTTACAAGTGAACTAGTTTAAGCTCCCTTTTCATAGGAACTTCCACCATCAGAATGAATCATGGACCTCCTTGTCACTGGTACTGTCTAGTCGCAATTCCACATACATCAATATCTCTATCCAGTATACACCACCAAAGTTGAAAAAGTTAAACACTACAAAGTTCATCTGCTGATCGACATGGCCTACTTACCCTCTCTGAGTTTTGTACTATGCAGGTAAAGTGGATTCCTCAACACATTGCAACGTCCATAGTCATCTTCCTTTGTGAACAGCAATAAATCAGAGTACACAAAAAGTGTAACCTGTGGTATAAATAAAAACAAAGCTGATAAGCCAAGAAACCACAAAGAAAAATAATTCTATATCAGCAATGATTTTCAACTTAGTTAATCGATGCCTGGATGCAAATAGAATAACAACATTGAATAAGCAGTGATCCCATAATTAGGTTTGATGTCTATGTAATAATGAATCTATACAGGGACAGCAACATACATGCAGCGAGGCACCTAACTCTACAACAGGCTTCCGATTTTCATCCCAGTGGATGATCTTACTTATTGTCATCCTCTTACTCGACAAAGCGCCTACTACCAATAATGACTAGACAGACACCCTCCACCAAGTGTTTGAAACAGCACTCAAGTTGTGTGGAGCTCTACGTGAAAAAGAAAATACAGTATAAGCATACATGCATATAAACCAAGACACTGAGTGCCCCCCCAATCGACTGCCACTGCGCACACACACAAACACCAAATATACATTTAAGCAGCCATGCCACAGTGGCCATAATGCAGAGGCATTCATGCACACAGGCCAAAAGAATTATATGCAACTATGCATATAGGTATATTGATTTCCAGGTACTCGTGCACACGGATAACAAACCAACAACCATCCATTTGGTAAGATACACCAACTTTAATGCAGCCAGACTGGAGGATGCTGGCTATATGCATACCTGATACATGAGAGATGCAGCCTTAATATCATCACCCTTGGAGAGGAAGCCACATATAAGATGAAGATAGGATTGGATACACAATACTTGAATAGCAAAGGACTCTAAGGAGGATTGTCAAGAGTGACTATGGGTAAGAAAGTCTATGACCTGGCCAGGGGACCTCAGCAGAAAATGTCTTTAGGGAGGGAGGATGACAACTAAAGACACCAAGGTAAAGCCAGTGGCTGGGAAAGAAGAGTGAAAGATCAGCAATTCTAATAGTGTTTCAATCAGAGATTATTTTACAAAGACAATGTTGCACCAAAGATGAACGTCGGCAATGAAGTTAAGGTGAGCAGAGACCCTGACAAATTCTTACGCGCTGGAAAAGAAGGAACATGCCACCTTGCTTTACAGCTAGGTGCCAGCTTTGCTGTTAGGTCAATCAACTTTGACAATCAAAATAAATTTTGAGGGCCCTGGGGGAAAGTGTGATTTGACCGTGAGAACTGGGCAAACGGCTTAAGGGATGCAAACGACGTAAATGTTTCGATCCTGGTGGTAACTGTGCTCATCAACCGAATGTTAAAATTGAGTGTGCAACTTTATTAGGTTTTTTTAAGTTGCAATCTTTGTAAAGCTCAAACTTTGTGAGGTTAAAAAATAGAAATAATGTAAGTAAAGTTTCACTAACATGTTTAAGGGAAAAAGACTCTAAAGATACCCACACACTGTGAGGGAATTCTTGCACAAGAAAGCTCTTTGGGTAAACGTCTCCCTCAAGTGAAGTTGATGAGCTAGGTGCGTTTTGCAAACTGAAACTCCTCGATTTCTGTCATGTTTCTTCGCTACAAGGGCATGGCACCCTTGCTACTTTCAAACACACAAAAGGTGAAGGGAGGATGCTTACAAAAAGTCTAACCAGTGGCAATAGCTCAGGTTACCATTTCATCCCATCGCTCTTTACCCACAATCTGATCTCAGATTAGACCCAGCCAAATACAAATCAGGCATGACCCTGCCCCAGTAAGAACTGTCCAACTTTAACTCCTAAGCAAGGTACTCTCCGAACCAGAACACAAGCAACCCAAGACAGGTTTCGCCCTGATTGTGACTCTTCAATTGGGTGTAGCTTGGTTCCAGTTGCACAGTGAGCAAGGGACCTGTGTCTGGGCATACCTTTGGCCACTTTCAGACAGTACATCAACACACAAAAGCTGTGCCAAAACCTGTGCTCTGCAGGAATCCGCCACGCGAAGATATCACAAGCTCAAAGGCAAGACCTGTTTACCTGTTTGGCATGTGGGAAAGCAAATTTTTCTAGATTTTGGAGAGCATGAAGTGGGAGTAAGATACTACAACGAAGTCACAAGAAGGCAGTCAAGCGCCTCTAAGCCAGCCCAGAGAGGTACAAAAAAAAGAAATCAGAGGATGACAAGTCCTGAGGAAGAACATATGTACCTGATTTCTTCTCTAGAAGAGAAAAGTTGACAAAACAAGACTCACAATCAAACTGTCACCTCAACATTCAAGGGTCTTTGATGTCCCAATTACCTAAGACTTGTGCTACACTATGCTTGATACGCTGCAGGACTCTGAAAACTTAAATATCTGTCCAAAGCTGTAGGACACTTAAGACTGCTGGCACATTCTGTGGCAAGGCATCACAAAGAAAAACCTAAAGTACCCAGTTTATTGGTCACAGGCACCGCTGGCAACACACTGATCAGCTGCAAAGCAGCAGAGTCATTGGACATAGCAGCCTTTGCATTCAGGGTGCATGTCAGCAATTTAGACAATATGCTAAAAGAATACTCTGAAGTTTTTGAAGGGATTAGCTACCCAAGAGGGAACGTGTCAATTTACACAAACAAATCTATTCAACCAGTGGTACTTTGTCATAAATGTATGTCCTTCAACGTGTGAGAACAGGTGGAAGATGAAGTGAATGCAGTCGATGAAGGCAGCATTGTCGAAAAGGTGGTCAGACCCACCCCCATTGGTATCCACACTTGCATGCTTGCGCGAGCATGAACTACCTTTTGAAGTAAAAATCTGCGTAGACATGTATATTTCAAATGAAGCATTAAAAGAAGGAATGGCATCTCACTCAGACAGTAGACGATATAGACAGGGAAGCCAATGGTGCCCAGTTGTTCAGCAAACTGATCCGAAAACAGGTATCTCTGGATGCAGTTGTGCATGAACTCAAGGTACATAACATTGTCTATTTACGTTAGCCTCAGGAGGTACAAGTACCTCAGTCTTGGCATCTAGAGTGCAGCTGAGGCATTTCAGCATCACACTGTACTTTCATGTCTTTCAGGGTGTTGAGCAGGAAGAACGCATCCTATTATCTGCTACCACTATGGAGGAGCGAACACCACATCTGAGCTCTCCTAAACAGAATCATGGAAATATAAATAAATGTGGATTTTTAAAGTCTAAAGCAGAATGCTCTGGATACAGATTCACATCTTTCTGACAATGCAGATTTAATGTGGCACTTCATCCAGCTCTCATCAAGCCACTGCATGACCTCCTGAATGGTGATGTAACATGGAAGTAGTCAAAAACAACAAGAGTCCGCTTTCCAATGAACAAAAGAGTCTCATTATAAACTAAGTTTGCACAGAAACCAACTTAGTTGTTTGTCAATGCCAACTCTACTGTTTTCAACACCATTCTGTCCGAGCAACAAAACAATGAGAAAGATTGAGAAGGAGGCCACAGAAATTCTAGGGGTTGTAAACATTTTCATGTATACCTCTATGGCAGTCACTTTCACGTGTGCACCAACCACAAGCCACTGGTGTCACTCTTCCGAGGCTCCACATACAAACTGTCCCTATTCGTGGAAAAATGGATCCTCCAGTTCTGGGAATACTTGCTTGAAGTATATTACAGGCCAGGCCAAAGGAACTGTTATAATTCATTATATACATATTTTTATTAAAATACCTTTTCACATCATATATTCTCATGTTGGTATTATAATGGTTTACCCGTTCCTTGTCCCCCCTCCGCGGTTCCATGTTGTACAGCGTTCCTTCTTTGACAGTTAAGAACGTTCACTGTTTGTCAGTTGAGAACTTTGGAATTGAGGTTGGCTATCTCTAGCCATATGGAGAATCGCTAAACAAAGTAATTTTACGATTTCACATGCCTGCACGTCGTGATTTTAACAATTTTAACAGGAACCTAGCAAACTATCTCTCACAACATCTGTGGAAAACAACAAGACGTTAGGTAGGATGGGTAATCACCAGCTTCCACCTTTGCTCACTGACCAAATTCAAGAGGCCACTCTGAGGGACAAATGCCATGACGTGGCAAAAAAAGCCTGTGTACCACACAGGGGATGAAAGACGTTACTAAGCACGCTCACCTCACCAATCGGACGACAGAACACAAAACCCAGCTCATTGCCTTTTACATTTGCACTGAGTTGTCAATAGTGGAAAAGTGTTTGCTGTTGCAGGGAAACCGAACTGTCATTCCTCAGGTATTAGATCCTCAAGGGATCCATCTGGTGATTAATGAACACCAAGGGGGTGTCAAAACGAACATGCCCCTGTGGCAGAAAGTGTGGTTTTCGGACACTGACTGCAAAGCTGAGACTACTGTTGCCGGTAGCAGAATATACCTAGCGACTGGACTACCAGAACTCCCTTCCAAATTTTGAAGAAATACCATTTGGACCTTTACGCAAATGAGAAGCTAATTCATGTATGTCCATGTGGCGTACAGAGAAATGTGTATTTTACATTTCTTTTTTTTTCTTTTTTAAATACCATTTGTATTTTCAGTTTAGAATGCACACTCGTATATAAAAAGGCAAGGAAGAAACAGCAGCTCAGACTACGTGAACATTGATATTATTCAATAATTGCATTCTGGGTGCAGTACCTCCTGTCTTCCCTGTTTCACCACTGCACAATCCATCAAGAGTTCAGGCTTTGCTACTCTAGTACTATCTCCTTCCACCCCCTGAGGAAGGCTATGTAGGGAGCTGCCATCATAGTCCCTTGCCTCCCCATTCAATTTGTTGGCCACTTGCAGCTAATCTCAATATTCTTTGGGACTTTTCAGCCCTTCTCACTGCAAACATGCATACGTCCTCTGCCACCAACAATTTTGCTGCACCATTTCTCCAATGATCCAGAGGAGAGCAAAGTGGCTGTAGCCAATGTATAATGATTCTTCTTTTGGTGAACAGCATTGTGAGGGAGACAAATCCATAGCGGGGTTTAACTTGTTTTGGTTCAGGCCCAATATGTTGTGGCTATTGATTGTATAACATTACTCTCCGCTGCCCCATTGACAACAGCCACAGCAGCCATATACACATCCACCATAGGATATGTCCATATTGCGTGTATCAAGTCTGCACTATCTTGTTGACACCTTGGGCATGCCTTTGAGCAAGTCGGATAGATTCCACATAGAATGCTCGGAGTGAGATATGCTCATTCCAATATACAGGACTGATTAAAGTGGAATCTTGTGTTATGTGACAGTGCTTAATGATACACCAGTATTCTGTACCATCAGGCATCCATGGCCGGGCCTCAATATCTAGTTCCCACTACCATTGAATTCGGAGTGAGGGCTGTGAGAAGTTCTGAGTAAAGTGCTTTCTAAAAGCTGGCAACGGGTCTCTTATCCTTTAACATATTAGCAATGGTCGACATTGTGAAGGATTAAGTGGGAGCCCTGGAGAACCTTCCCCTGGGAGGCTAGCAGCTTTTGTACTTCTCACAAAGAATACTAAAAATGTCCCACCCAAAGATGAATCTGTGTCTGACCTCATCAAATGTTATGAAGTTATGTTCATCTTACAGGTCATCCAATAGTGTGCACCCACCCTCAGTCCACCCTGGTCCACCAAATAGCAACGGCTTACCACTGAAGCTTAAAAAGTGTCTGTATGTCCACGCCTACACCTGTCGGATCAAAGGGACCCACTTCATATTTTTTTTTTAATATACATTCCAAAATCTGTTATGTTAGTACCACTAGATAAGGAATATCCCGATTAATCTTTCTGGGCATCTAACATGCACATTGCAACATAATATTGGAGCAGCTATCAGAAACCAACATCCACTCTGAGCCAAGGGCATTATTCAGCCTCTGAGGAAAGTGATTCAACTGAGATGCTAGGTAACATTCAAAATCTGGAAGGGCCAACCCACCCTGTTCAAGTGGGTACTTAAGGGTGCCGAATTTATTCTAACTGTGAGCCCCAGCTGTCAGTATTTGATCTATTTTTTTAATAATGTTTTGGGTAGTAGCCTCATTACCCTCTAGAACCCATAAAGAAATCCAAAGAGCAGCAGCATTTGGAACATCGATACTCGTCCATTTAGGGACAGAGGAAGGTGTGTGCAGAAAGGATGGGAGTGGCCTATTCTTTTATCGATCCAGTCAATTCTCAATACTTAGTTGAGTATCTTCCTCAAAAGAATGTGCACTAGAAATCTCCAATTATTTCACAGATATGGTCTGCTGTAGCAACTGGTTTGCATTTGAAAGCCTTTTTTGCTTTTCTTAAAAGCTCCGATTTTCCTTCTCTTTTTTATAAAAAAAATATTGGAGAAGATGTGTGTAGGAAACTGGCTTGGTGTATGGTGGGTACCTATGAACCGTACACCTTATAACAGGTATCCCCTCTCAGTGAAATATAGGCAGTGTCTAGAAGCCAGGCTCTCTAGGGGTAGCTGTGGATGAGCAGCCAAGGCGTATCTAGGAGACACGCAAAGCTCATGCAATACCACTACATTCACACAGTACTTACACACAAGAAAGAAAGAAAACACCTGGTTGTACAAAAATAAAGGTACTTTATTTTTTTTAACAATATCAGAAAACACTGGAGAGGCAAACCTCCAATAGGAGGTAGGTAAATACACTATATACATACACTAAAAAAAACAGTAAAAGGCATTAAAAAAGGTTAGAAAACAGTGTAAAATAGCAATATGCAATAGTAGCCCTAGGGGGAGCCCAAACCATATACTAAAAGTGGAATGCGAACCTAGGGCCCCCACCAAGGAAAGTAAATCGTGTAGAGGGGAGCTGGGAGTACTAACAAACTACACAGGTAAGTGATGCAGTACCCCCCAGCGACCAGAAATGCAGGAGTAAAACACTGGATTTCCCCCAAAACCACCGCAAAGGATGAAAAGAAGAAAAATAAGACACCCAGAACAGCCTGCAAGGCACTAGCAACGGAAAACCGAAGATGGAGACCTGTGGAGGGAGGGGACGAAGTCCAGAACTGTCTGTGGAGTCCAGGGGTAGTAGGAGATACTACCCACCCAGAGGTACCTTTTGGAGTTGGTCGACGAAGAAGGAAGACAGGTCAGTACTGCAGCACAGAAGCGGGAGAAGAGTTCCTGATGTGTGCAAAAGGTGTCCCACGTGTGGAAGCTGAATTGCAGATGGGCGTCAGAGAAGGATTTCCACCAACAAGCATTGGCAAAGGCAAACGTGCGGTTGGAGGAAAAGGGGTGCTGTCGGGGACCAGCAAAGCCCAGGAGGACTCTACCCAGGAGAGGGAGTCACCGGGGAACCTCTGTCGCAGAAGGCCCACAGGAGCTGAGGCAGCACCCACAGGTGTCCCACAGGGCAGGGTCACAGAAGTCTCAGAAGCAGCCCACACAGCACCACAGAAGTTGCTCCCACGTCGCTGGAGGGCCACCGCAGAGGCCCAGGAGTTGCAGGAGGGAGTGCTGGGGGCTGGAGCTAGACGTCGCCTGAAGCTCCCTTTGGAGGTGGAGCAAACAAGCCTTGGCAGCTGCAAAGGACGCAGTGCACGGGGGTACTGTCTTGCGAGGAGTGGAAAGGACATACCACCACCAAAGTGCGACAGCTGGTAGAGAGGACCAAGGGAGACTCTCTGGACCACCACCTGTGAAGCAGGATCCGCGCCACTCAGGATGAGGGGAAATCCACGCAGCCGGTCGTCTATGCAGCCAGGTACCTGTAGTTACAGGTGAATGATGTCTTCACCCCAAGGGAGATTCCTTCTTCTTCTTCTTCTTCTTGTGCAGGCTGAAGAGTTGCAGTCTTCTTGGAATGCACACCTGAGGAAATGTTGCAAATCTGGCAGGAATTTCGGATATAATGTTGCAGAAGAGTCTTCCTCGTGGATCTGCAGCTTGTAGGGTTCCTGGGGGTCCAGTCGTAGTTTCTGATGCCAGAAGTCAAAGCAGAGGTTCCAGAGGAGTCCTGCATGAGTGTTGCAAGCCAAATCTGAGCCCTCCCCCCCCCAGAGGAAGACCCAATATAGCCCAGAGAGGGGGCTTGGTCACCTAACCAGGTAACTACCTATCAGAGGGTGCCTCTGATGTCACCTTCTGGCCTGGCCACTCAGATGCTCCCAGAGTTCCCTGCCAACCTTTGAATCAAGATGGCAGAACCCAGGGACCCTCTGGAGGAGCTCTGGGCAACACCCCTGTGTGGTGATGGACAGGGGAGTGGCCACTTCCCTTTCCATTGTCTTTTTTTGCGCCACAGCAGAGAATGGGGGTCCCTGAACTGGTGTGGACTGGTTTATGCATGGAGGGCACCAAATGTGCCCTTCGAAGCAAAACCAGTGGCTTGGACAGGCTACCCCTCCCAAGCCAGTCACACCTATTTCCAAAGGGAGAGGATGTTTCCTTCTCTCCCAAAGGAAATCCTTTGTTCTGCCTTCCTGGGCTTGATCAGATCAAGCAGGAGGAGGGCAGAAACTCGTCTGAGGGGTGGCAGCAGCTGGGCTGCCCGGGAAACCCTGTAAGAGTGGTGGTAGCAATGCTGGGAGTCCTCTAAGGAGCCCCCAGAATGCATGGAATCATACTTCCAATACTTGCAACAGCACTGGGTTATGATTCCGACATGTTTGATTCCAAACATTCCCAGATTCGGAGTTACCATTATGTAGCTGGACATACGTAGTGACCTATGTTTAGTACATATATAAAATGGCATCCCTGCACTCATGTAGTCCAGTAAAATAGACCAGGAGTTAGTGGGGGCACCTCTGCTAATGCAGGGGTGCCCTCACACACAGGTACCTGCACCCTGCCCTCTGGGCTGGGAGGGCCTACCGCACATGTGACTTACAGTGACCTGGTACAGTGAGCCTTAGTGAAACCGGGTGCGTGCACCCGGTTCACGCAGACTGCAATGGCAGGCTTGCAGAACCCTTTGCATGGGCTTCTTATGGGTGGCTGAATAGCCCAGAGGGGTCACCTGGAACCCTGAAGCCCTGGGTACTTAGGAACCATATACTAGGGACTTACATAGGGGCACCAGTATGCCAATTGTGGGGATACAAAATTACCAGCAACCAACATTTATAGGAGAGAACACAGTCACTGGGGTCCTGGTTAGCAGGATCCCGATGAACACAGTCAAACACACTGACAAACAGGCCAGGAGTGGGGGTAACCAAGCTAGAAAGAGGCTACTTTCCTACAATATGTATGCCACTTGATTGGCACAAGACTGAACGTTAGGTGGTTTACAGTGTGTTGAACAGCTTGAGATAGTAAAGAGTTGAAAGTAATACACATGAAAAGCCGACCAAAGGACTACAAGTCCACAGCTGTGACATGGCCCAGGACTTGGACAGAGGCCTGTCTTGGCCGCAGAAATGTACTAGGCAAACTATAGGTACTGACGCCACAGACGGAAACCATTTTTCCCCCCACCAAGTCAGTTTAAGATGTTTGTGCCACGTAAGTCGAGAACTCTCTACATGGCTGAGGAAACCTGTGTGCTACTTTTCCATAAGAATTAAACTTATTTCACGATTTGTGCAAGTAAATTAAGCTGAGAAAATTACCATGAGAACGTGAAGGACTGTGCGCAGAAGTCCATGGTGCTATAGGAGTATAAATTAGTCACATTTTAAGTTTGGCGTAGAGTGCATAATGCTTTAAAGGTCTCCAAGCCGTGATTTATATTATACTAGATTTTTTATGCAGTGCTACATTTAAGAATTAGTATGTTTGGATTGCGCAAACAAGCAAGTCTGATTGTGGGTTAGGTCTGGCAGCTGCCCGAAATTCTAACCAATTGTGGCCCGAAATCCGAGTAATTCCTAAGGTTTTGTAAAGCACAGGCGGGATTCTATAGTGGCACAGCTACTCACGTTTAACGAAGAAGATATTACATTCCTGCACATTCACCTTGCTACCAGTCGATTAGAGTTTGAAATGAACTCTGACCTGAAAACATGATGAGACCGTACAAATCAAAGTTAATCTAAACTGTCACACCAAGCTTGTTTTATAACCATTTAAGTGACGTCAGTCGTGAAATAAAAGGAAACTTTCCTATCAGCGTTTATGATAAGCATATCTATAATAATAATACCTGCAAAAGAGGAGCTGCCTTTGGACTTTTAGCAGGTTAACTTGTCATTGCTTAGAACATAAAAATGCATGTGAATATGCAAATTTCAGCGACCATGGTTAACACTAAAGGCTTACTGGAAACCTCGCTTGTTTTGATGATTTGAATAGTAACCACAAAGTTACAACCATATCAAATTCAGATTTGTTTAAAGATTTATTTTAGGGACGTGCCCTCACTACACCGGTTACGTTTCACTACGAAACCGGAACTTGCAATCCAAGGCTTATGATAGACATATATTATCAAAGATCATTGACTTCACTTTTAGCATCACAGACCAATCCACTGGCTACATCACTTCACCTTTGAAATCACTGATGACCTAGACTGTCATACCTACAAAACAAAGCATGCCTATGTATGGTCATTTAAATTTCACTAGGCTGCAGGTGAGATGTTTCTAAAAACATTTTTTTTGCTGTATGAAATGGACTAAGAATGTACTTTTAAACACATTAGGGAGAAATTGACAGTTAAAAAGCGCCATTTTGGTTACTGGCGAGGAATAAGGGACTATGCAGGGGTTGGAGGCAAAGCCTAGCCAAAGAGTAGGACCTGCATTCATTCACTGCGGTGTATGGCACAGAGGCTTATGCTTATACCCATACAGAGTCTCAGCACAGATCACTGCAGCAGAACAAGTCTTGCAGTTAACCACCACCGCGCTCTGCCTAAGGCCATGCAAAGTCCCAATCATATGTATAACTTTACTTTAAAATAGTTTTTTTTCATAGAAACTGAGTTATTTTTAAACATAATTTAACGTGTTATGAGAAAATAAAACCATAACATTTTCAGAATTAAGTTTTTGTTCAGTAATTTACTGTTTTTTTAATGACAGTATACATCCAACACCACACATGAAAATGCTTTGTGACGCCCTACTTCTACGTTCCTCTGATAGATCAGCAAAAACCACAACATGCAAAGCTCTGCTGGATGAATCAACCTTATACCTACATTTGTGCAAGTTCTTCAAACAAGGTTATTAACAAAAAGCTTTTTAAATGGAAAGTTTATCTGAACCATAACTATGCAATTGCTATCACTGGCTGACATATTTTACATGAAAAAACAAAGGCTAAGTGAAGTTTTTTGTCACCATTGGTTACACAACTCAAAACAGGTTAAAAATAAAACAGCTAAAATATAACCAGGGTTGCACAAAAAAAAAAACACTGAAATCACAAGTTATAACTAGGTCAGCTATAAATAAGCACAATAGCCATGCCATGCAGACCATAACTCAAACTGCTGCCTGAGATCAAACCCAATGTGTAGCTGTTAAAGTGCTTCATTAAGGCACCAAACAGTGTTTACCCTCTTTAAAAAATAAAAATAAAAGGTTTGCAAGCCCTATGCTGGATCTGCAAACCATAATTTGCAAATCTTTGACAGGAATCGAAAAATTGTGCAAAACTTTTTTTTTTTCTCTTACTTCACCAAAGTGGGTTACTTTGCCCCATCCCTCTCCATGGATCTGCGGGGTCAGTGTAGATTCACCCTGCCCCCTTTTTCTGCTAATTTTTATCACCACGGTGTCCAGTGCAGAGTATTATGTAATGGACCAAAACGTCCAGCAGGACAAAGCAGTCAAAATGCACAGCTCTATTGACCTGGCTGTCGAGGAAGTAGTGCTCTGTGAACGTGTGTACTGATGCCCACGTAGTAGTCTGACAAATATCCAGGAGAAGCACTCAGAAAGTATTAACGCAGTGGCAGTCGCCTTAGTCCTGGTGGAGTGAACCCTTAGGCCTTGAGGAGGCTGCTTCTTTAGTTAATGTAGAGCAGATCCTAATGCAGAGGACTATCCATCCAGGTATCGCTTGTTTCTGCATCACCTTTCCCTTTGTCGACCAAGAGAGCCACACAGAGTGATGGTACACTTGGTATTATTTGGTGCTATCACTGTAAACACTGAGTCCTCTCTTAGGATCAAAATGATGGGAGTCTCTCTTCCTCTTTCGAGGGATAAGTCGGAGCAAAGAAGGTTGGAAGCACAATGGTTTGACCAACGTGTAAAGGGTTCACAACCTTTGGTAGGACTGCAGCTTGAGTCCTTAACACAAGTATGTCTGGAAAAAAGATGGTACTGGTATGCTGGACCCGAACAGCCTTAAGTTCACTTATCAAGCATGCAGATGTTAATGCAACCTGTGAGACCATTTTTAAAGTAAGTGCCATGGACAAATGTGCACTGGTTCAAAATGGGTACACATTAGGCCCAGAGAAACTGATTTTAGCCCCACTGCGGTATCACAAAGGGCTTAGGCGGAAGCGTGTAAAAAGTTTAAAAAAATTAATCACAACCAAAGATTTGAAGGACAGCTGATCTGTTAAGTGAAAAAAGACTGGAGGGGCTTAAAGTTAACCTTTAACTATTCTCAGAGCAAGTCCTTAATGAGTCAAAAACAAATCAAACAACATTTGACAGTTTTGCCTGCAATGGTTACTGGCAGGTAACACACCAAACCACAAACTAGTCCCTGCATACACAGATTTCACTGAAGGATGCATAGCTGGCAAAATAACATCAATGACCTTGGGAGGAAGATCAAAGGTTATTGCCACTGAATGACCACGTACAAGTGGAGCACACTCTGGTGCAGGACTGTCCTGCTATGACAGGAGGCCCTCGTGAAGCCGCAGCCTGATTAGAGGCCTTCTGGCCCAACCAAGAGCAGCTTGGCTGATCTGGGCTAGAGTCCTTTGATCTCCACCTACTACAGATGAGCTTCCCAAGCCAATAGTAAAGAAGGACCAGCTTTGGGTAGGGAAGTGAGCGGGGTCTACTGCTGACCAGGTTGAATATCCTGGAATCTTTGCAGAGGAGGAAAGCCCCTGAACTGCACCATGTTCAAGACAGATCCTATAAAAAGAAGTCCTTAAAAGGAGACATGTATGACTTTTGTTTGTCAAGAACCCTAGCGATGTCAGGAAGTATGCAGTCATACAGGGGTGTCTACAAATGACTGTGGCAAGTGGGCTTCCAACAGCCAATCATCAAGTTAGGGGAAAAATGGTATATCCAACCTTGTAACATCTGCATAGACCTCTGCTATCACTTTCGTGAACACTCGAGGGGCACTGGTAAGGCCAAAGCAGAGAACGGCAAGCTGAAAGTGCCCCTGGCCAACCTTGAACCAAGTCTGTAGTACTGCAAAATGGGCACATGAAAGAATGTGTCCTGCAGATTCACGGCTACCCATCCAGTTAGCCGGATGCAGGGCTGACGGAATCTGGGCCATTGTGAGCATTTTGAATTTGTTTTTCCTCAGGAAAGAATTTAGAAGGGAAAGATCGAGAACAGGACTAAGGCACCTATCCTTCTTCAGCACAAGAAAACAGTAGGAGTAACAACCCATCCCTATTTCCGAGTCTGGAAAATTTTTGATGGCCCCTATGGACAGTAGAGCTTGTAACTCTTGAAATAAGATTGATAGGTGCTCCTATGAAAGCCACACTAATGTGGATGGAAACGGAAGAGTGTTGAAAAGGAACAGAAGGGTACAGCACTGTTAGACGATCTGAAGGACTCGAAGGTCGGATGTGATTGATTGTCATCCTTGGGGAGGGTAGTTGTGCACTGCTAATGGCAAAGTAAAGTGGCTTAAGGACTAATGCCACAGGCAAGGGGATTGAGAGTGTGTCTCTGGTGAGCTGCAAGATGTCTGCTTGATCCCTTTTCCTGGCCACAAAACAACTCAGTGGCTGTTACAGGGAAAGGGGGACTGGTGTTGGCTAAACACCAACCCTCTGGAGTAGCCTGGTAATGGTCAAAACTAATGAGGAAATTGTCAGGGTAGAAAGGCCCAAGGATCTTGATGTGGCCCTTACTTCATTGAAACATCAGAGGGAAGGATTAGTCTTTGTGCCAAAAGGGTGGGACCCATCAAAGGGACATCCATAATGTACCCCTGCATATCTCCAAAAAAGCATAACTATCTCATCCATGGATGCCGATGGAGCACCACACTAGTGCCAACCGCTCACCTCAAGCAAACAGTAGTATCCAGAGCACCCCAAACCACTTATTGCAGTGAATCTTGGCCATCTTGAATCGTTTAAGCCAAGCAGGATTTTAACAACTCTGGGACTGACAACAAGATCTTGCTGGTCATGTCCCAGAGGGTGCGAGGACAGTATCCTAATAGGCAGACTGAAATGATCAACCTCAACATTAGGCTGGCGGAAGAGAACATTTATTTCTCTATTAGCTCAATGCATTTCAACTCCATGTTTGGAGGGGCGATGAGGAGTGTTTTAGGATTCCCTTTGCTGGAAGAAGACTAGACCACTAAACTCTCAGGTGTAGGGCACATTGTGAGAAAAATCAGGTCAGCAGATGATGGCCTGTGGCCTCTGGAAACCTGTCTGTTCACCGTTGTGAAAGAGCAAGGCTTAGATCAGGTGCCCATAAGGGTGTCAGGGCTTCATTGAATCGACGTAAGGGCTCAGATGAGGCTGGCCGGCTTAAGATGCAACAACTTGGTAAGGACATTTTTCTTAACTTTAACAGAAGGTATTTGTAGGTCTAGGACCCCAGCTGCTTTTTTTTTATTTATTTTTTTTACAATTTTTACAATGACAAAGGAATCTCTTTCTTCTGTAGGGAACTACAATGTAACTTTAATCTTTGATTTTTCTGTGAATTTCATTTTTTTATTTTAATGTAATTAAGATGTTACTACCATTAGATATTGTGCTATCCCCAATGATGGACGTAGACCCGCGGTACACAGCCTCTACTAGCAACTAATGCTGAAATTGGTCCACTATTATGTAAACACGTTTTGAAATTCACTCTAGATCCTGCCTTGGATTATAAGCCATGTAAATTTACTTATTGAACATTCTTTCATTGCGTGAAGGCGGTTTTTTATGGTATACTTGTCAGGTGTCTGCACTTTAATTGAACCCCTTGCCAATGGGCATATCCTTTGCCCAAGCGCCACAGTCTTTTGGTACAGGGCTTGGCCTTTGATCAAATCCTGCGCCTAAATCTTCCATGCCCCCAGTGTCTGCTAGTAACGGTTTATGAACTATATTCTTAAACCTCCAAATCGCTGCCAGAGCAAACCTTCCCTACTTTCACATCCAACGATTATCTGCCTAATTCAGAAAGCAGCATCGCCTATTTATGAACAGCGAGAAGGGCAAAGGTAAACAAAAGCTTTTGAGCCAATCAAATTTAATTTTACAAACACAATCAAGTTTGTGAACCAAACTGCCAAGATAGCTTCATTTCTTCCATTGTGGATTTTTCAAAAACGAACAAACAAATGTATATCAAAACAGTCAAGAAAAAAAATCTGGTTCAAACTCTATTTCATGTTATGTTTGGTATAAATCTGCCCACACGTTTTTTAATATGAGGAGACCAAACATTCCTACGAACGTCCGAGTGGGGATGTCAAGGTTTGCACTCCTGGAAGCATATGCCCTCACCTGTTGCCTCGTTTTACTAATCTGCACAAACTCTAGGAACTACGAATTAGAGGTGGGCGGGCTACATCCCAAATTGTGTTCTGGTTTGTTCAACGGGGTCTATGATATTTGGAATCAAGAAATGATTTTAATACGTAGTAAGCATCACAATTAGAACGACAGACTTCATATCGCCGACTCTACAAAAAAGACACAGAAATACATACATTTAGTGTGCAAAGTCTGTACCTGTGTGAACATTTATTCTATGTTTCTTTTACCTTCAAAGACATTACCTTGTTTACATTGACAATGTAACAGAGGCTGTGCATTTTATCGCAGCTAACGGAACAATAAGTTCAACAGAAAATATGTTTTATTTTTGACCTTTCACAACACTCCATAACCTTTCTGCGCTGAATAACGCCAACAATTTAAAAGCGTACCTTTGTAGTTTTATGTCTGCCCTCGTGAAGAATCAATTCCTCAGACAAAATCAGGCTCCGAGCAGGGTTACACAGGTCCAAAGGCTGCAAAACACAATGATTGTGGTAGCAAATTAGTTAATAGGTAATCAATGAAAAAAGTAATGGCCACAGCTTACAACCAAGCACAAGGACTGCTAACTGAACAATACAGCAAAGGCAAAGTTCTGAAGCAGAGTTCAAAGTAATGGAAAAAAAAGTATGAAAGAAGAAAAAAAACTACAAACTTAACACCTACGTCATCGTGCACAGCTATAAAAAGAATATCTCTGGTGCGCAAACAACTATACTTCTGATTAAAATGCGAAATCGTGTTGAAAACGAGAGTTCCGTTTTGACAGCTACGCAAACAGGATGCTTGACCACAGCTTCAGCTCGCATTTAGCTTTTCATAAGCAGCGACTTCTTAATTCAAGTGTTTTACAATGTGAACAAATCGTTCACTGTTTTAAAAGCAGTGAGGTAAGAGAACTAGTTTTTGTATATATCCTAGCTTAAGCTATCCCAAACAAAACAGACAAGCAACCAACTATCTATTTAGACATATTTAATTGTTGACTCTATGGATTACTCTGCACGAGCCACAGAATGCCCATGTGTGGCAGAGACAAGATCAACTAAAATCTTAAAGTGGGGGTAGAGGTGTGGATGCCCTGGACTGACCAGAGGCCTGCAGACTGGCTATATGGAATGCCAAGAGGTCGGGCATTCGCATACAGACGCAGCAGAGGACCACATAATGGCCGTACAGACAACAGAGTCACGCTGGCCACGTAAACTCTACAGAGGCCAGCACACCTGCCCTACAGAAACAGCAGAGGACCACAGACTCGGAATATGGAAGAAAGACTTGCAGACATGCTTGATGAGGCAGCAGCTTTGACAATGGGATGGAAAAGCCCGGGTAATTACTCGAATGATTTATAAAAAAAAAAAAAAAAAAACAGAACTGCAGACTGGCCCTTCTAAGGCAAGGGAGGCAGAAGACGGCAGACGTGCCTCAGGGATGGGAGGAGAGGCTCTAAAAGTTCCAATGCAGTAGACAACCCAATATAGATGAACCCATCTTATCACAGGAACTTACAGTGAACTGAAAACCGAATGTCAAATAAGGGATGGACTATCGGGAAATAATACTTAAAAAATAAAAAATAAATAAGATCCAGTTCCTCACTGCCTAGTTCTGTCATCTCATCATCACAAAGTCGCCAAGTTAGGCAGAGGAGTGACAATCCAGGGAAAATCTGAGCGAACCCCTAGAGGTGAACTTGTGCACCATGCACGAAACTTCCACCCAGGAAGGTGGAACAAGTTATAGCCAGAGGAACAAGGGTTAACTATGTCCCCCTGAGTGAATATGTGCAGCCAGCAAAGCAAGAAAGGGCGACTAGTCAATCAGCAATAAGAGGTTACCAGACAGAGCCTAGAACCCTGGGATTAGCAAGGACCCCCTTGAGCTGGTGTAATGCACAGAGCGTAGCACTGGTGGTCTCTTGCTGCATAGTAAGTGGTGCCAGGGATGTGTGCCCTGAGAATGCTGACATTACCTACAATACCATTTGGAAGAGGAAAAAAAAAAAAGGAATCAGAGCTATGAGAAAAGGCTTTACCAGGGCAGGAAAATAATTGGTTTCCCAGGGTTACATATCAAGACTGAAGGAGACAGAGGGAGGACAGATGATCCAGGAGGTGATTCTCATGGGGCCATAGGCTGACTGAATGTGTCCCTGCCTGAAACAAAAGTAGGACTCCTATGTTAGAGTTCGGCAAAGATAGACAGCAAAAGCCAGTGACTTATGCCGAACAGCAAATGCTGGTGAGCTTTTTCTACATCTGCTGCCCTGATCCCACATACAGAAGTGAGTAGTAAAGGGCCACAATAGTCTTGAGAAAAACATCAACCTCTAAGAGCAAAAGAAAAGTGAATGTGGAAGAAGAGGCCTTCTCTCGCTTGAAGGAGTAAGCCCAAACAAAGTACACACTATCAATCACCTACTGACTCAACATCACCAACACAAAACCCTATGCTAGTATCTGTAGATTTGAAATCAAGCATGAAAAACCTAAAGAAAAGTGTCAAGTTAACTGTCAGGGAAAAATTAACGAGGTTCTTAAGAAACATGCAAGGGAGGGCTTGAAAGTCAACAGTTGACAATAGAATGCTGGTGTAAAAGATTGAGACCATAGCTCGGGCATATTAAATGAAAATCTTAAAGATCTCAAACGCACAACAGAATCAGCATTTAGGTCTCCTAGTGGGAGTAGAAGATGAAAATCTAACTCCAATGCCCACTGGATCATGTATACGTTAGAAGTGGACAGAAAGGATATATTTCACTAGATAAAAGTGACAAGATCAAGCCAAACAAACATTCACACCTGGAGGGGGTTAATGATTTAAAGGACATGGAGAGGATCCCTAGGGAAGCCAATGGTAAAGGGGATCTTGAGTACAAGAGTCTAATCTTTTCTTGCTAGAACGCAGAAGACTACTAAGAGTAGACATCTCTGCCAGATTAAGCATATTCCGAGTCGAAGGCAAAAAGGCAGACTTATTTCAACAAGTGAGACTCCGTGTCACATGCAATGAGAAGGAATACGTTTCTTGGACTCTGCAAATATGGTACATCTCTACAACAATGAGTAGAATGCAAATAAAGCCAAAGGGGGTGAGAGGACCAACAAAATGGATGTGTATATTTTATTTTCCCTTTGCCTGGTCGCTCCGGGTCCCCGGAAATTCGGTGAAGCGGACCCAAAGCAGGCTCTGAAGACGTAGGCCTCAAGTGTTGACGCTCCTCCTGCGTCACATCATCCGAGCGACAGGGCAAAGTCAAAGGGCGACGGGACCGCTTCGACTACTACTTCTTACCTGTGCCCAAAGACTTGGAGGAAGAATAGTGGTGGCTCTGTGAACGGTCTTGAGACCTTCCTTTCGAGCGAGACCCGGACCTGCGCGGAGTCGAGCGCCGGGCCGCCATGAGCTTGAGGGACCTCTCCCTCAGAGCCTTCGGGTGCATGGCCCGGCAATGCTTTGGGTCATCATTCAGACTCACCTGTTACAGGCTGAAGTGGAAGTCTTCTCCCTGCCTACTGTCCCAAATATTTACAAGCTATGATACATTCTGTGAGCTATTGAGCTTTCAAGAGAATTCTCAACTGCCCCTGTCAAGTAGTTTGAAACACTTATTCCCATTGGTCATTGTTCTGGGAAAAAAGTGTAGAATAATATTTGTTCACTATGAGAAGCAGAAGAGATTTCTGGCATAAATCTGATCCGATAGTAGTACTAATCCATATGGAAATAACCACAAGTTAAAAGGTGCACACTATAAGGACTCCGCTGCGCCAGTCACATGAGGAAAAACACACTGAAAAGTGATGAAGATTGAAGGGACATCTGTAAAGGGTCAATTATTGGATTCTATGTCAGGACAGGATGTGAGGATTATGCTTAAACTTTCTCTTTTAATTCTCTCTAGTAGCCATTAAGATTAAATTTAAATAACTACATTTCTCAAAAGCCATAGGGAAAACAAGTCAACATTATATCCATCAATCATGATGAAGTACAGTCCATAAAGCCCTGACTCACTGATCACAACCCCTCTTTCTTAGCTGCTCCAGGCAGATGCAGGTAAGTGCCCAGATCACATCTTCATGGGGACTGGTTTCTTCTCTATTTTTAATTAACTGAATGACACTTCTTCATTACTCAACATTGCGGTTGTATGCCTAAACATTACTCCTGTTTGTGACCGCGGTAGAACTTCGCTGCTTCTCACATGGACACCTCAATACCTTTGAGAGAGCAGTGTGCAGAACAGTCAGCCAACCGATAGAGGGCCCATGCTCATTCTGAGCTCGCAGGTATTGTGCACTTGTCTTCTACATTAGTGCATTGTCACCTCAGTCGTTCCCCTGCGCTGCTGAGGAGCTACATGCCAATCAAGGTTATTTGCATTTACGTGTCCCACTTGCCCCAGAGTCTTACGTCCCCGCGTTGGCCCGTCTTCATTGCCCCCACATGTCACTTACCCAGTGTACATCTGTTCGTGGCATTAGTCGCTGCAGATTCACATGCTGTGCACATCCCGCCATCTGGTGTTGGGCTCGGAGTGTTACAAGTTGTTTTTCTTCGAAGAAGTCTTTTCGAGTCACGAGACCGAGGGACTCCTCCCATTTCGACTCCATTGCGCATGGGCGTCGACTCCATCTTATATTGTTTTCCCCGCAGAGGGTGAGGTAGGAGTTGTGTATACTAGTAATAGTGCCCATGCAATGGAGTGAATACGTATGTACATAATGAAGTTTAAAGTAATATATTTACAAATTTACAAATGTTCAAGATCAACTTTTAAATGGCTACAGGCTGCCGGGGAGGCGGGTGGGCGCATGTGAATCTGCAGCGACTAATGCCACGAACAGATGTACACTGGGTAAGTGACATTTTCCGTTCGATGGCATGTGTAGCTGCAGATACACATGCTGTGCATAGACTAGTAAGCAGTTATCTCCCCAAAAGCGGTGGTTCAGCTTGTAGGAGTTGAAGTTGTTTGAAACAATGTTCGTAGTACAGCTTGACCTACTGTGGCCTGTTGTGCAGTTAACACATCTACACAGTAGTGTTTGGTAAATGTATGAGGCGTAGACCATGTTGCTGCCTTACATATTTCGGTCATTGGAATATTTCCTAGAAAGGCCATGGTAGCACCTTTCTTTCTGGTTGAGTGTGCCTTTGGTGTAATAGGCAGTTCTCTCTTTGCTTTAAGATAGCAGGTTTGAATACACTTAACTATCCATCTAGCAATGCCTTGTTTAGAGATTGGATTTCCTGTATGAGGTTTTTGGAAAGCAATAAATAATTGTTTTGTTTTTCAAATTAGTTTTGTTCTGTCAATGTAGTACATTAGCGCTCTTTTAATGTCTAATGTATGTAGTGCTCTTTCAGCTACAGAATCTGGCTGTGGGAAGAACACTGGTAATTCTACCGTTTGATTCAAGTGGAACGGTGAGATAACTTTTGGTAAAAATTTTGGATTTGTCCGTAGAACTACTTTATTCTTGTGTATTTGAATAAATGGTTCTTGTATGGTAAATGCTTGAATTTCACTCACCCTTCTTAGAGATGTGATGGCAATCAAAAATGCAACTTTCCACGTTAAGTATTGCATTTCACAAGAGTGCATGGGCTCAAAAGGCGGACCCATGAGTCGTGTTAAGACAATGTTGAGGTTCCATGAAGGAACTGGTAGTGTTCTTGGTGGTATAATTCTCTTTAGGCCTTCCAAGAACGCTTTTATGACTGGTAACATAAATAATGAAGTTGAGTGCGTCATTTGCAGGTAAGCTGAAATTGCAGTAAGATGTATCTTTATGCAAGAGAAGGCTAGTTTTGACTTTTACAAATGTAGTAAGTATCCTACTATATCTTTTGCAGATGCGTGTAAGGGTTGAATTTGATTATTATGGCAGTAATAAACAAATCTTTTCCACTTATTTGCATAGCAGTGTCTAGTGGTAGGCTTCCTAGCTTGTTTTATGACCTCCATACATTCTTGTGTGAGGTCTAAGTGTCCGAATTCTAGGATTTCAGGAGTTAAATTGCTAGATTCAGCGATGCTGGATTTGGATGTCTGACCTGTTGTTTGTGTTGTGTTAACAGATCTGGTCTGTTCGGTAGTTTGACATGAGGTACTACTGAAAGGTCTAGTAGTGTTGTGTACCAAGGTTGTCTTGCCCATGTTGGTGCTATTAGTATGAGTGAGTTTGTTTTGACTCAACTTGTTTACTAGATATGGAAGGAGTGGGAGAGGGGGAAAAGCGTACGCAAATATCCCCGACCAGTTCATCCATAGCGCATTGCCCTGAGACTGATGTTGTGGGTACCTGGATGCAAAGTTTTGGCATTTTGAGTTTTCCTTTGTTGCAAATAGATCTATTTGTGGTGTTCCCCAAATTTTGAAGTAAGTGTTCAGTATTTGGGGGTGAATCTCCCATTCGTGGATTTGTTGGTGATTCCGAGAGAGATTGTCTGCTAACTGATTCTGAATCCCTGGAATAAATTGTGCTATTAGGCGAATGTGGTTGTGAATCGCCCATTGCCATATTTTCTGTGTTAGGAGACACAACTGTGTCGAGTGTGTCCCTCCCTGTTTGTTTAGGTAATACATTGTTGTGATGTTGTCTGTTTTGACAAGAATGTATTTGTGGGTTATTATGGGTTGAAATGCTTTCAGCGCTAGAAATACCGCTAACAGTTCTAAGTGATTTATGTGAAACTGTCTTTGCTGTATGTCCCATTGTCCTTGGATGCTGTGTTGATTGAGGTGTGCTCCTCACCCTGTCATGGAAGCATCTATCGTTATCACGTATTGTGGCACTGGGTCTTGGAAAGGCCGCCCTTGGTTTAAATTTATACTGTTCCACCATTGAAGCGAGATGTATGTTTGGCGGTCTATCAACACCAGATCTAGAAGCTGACCCTGTGCTTGTGACCATTGTGATGCTAGGCACTGTTGTAAGGGCCGCATGTGCAACCTTGCATTTGGGACAATGGCTATGCATGAAGACATCATGCCTAGTAGTTTCATTATCATTTTGACTTGTATCCTTTGTTTTGGATACATGGCCTGTATTGCATTGTGAAATGTTTGAACTCTTAGTGGACTTGGAGTGGCAATCCCTTTTGCTGTGTTTATTGTTGCTCCTAAGTATTGCTGTGTTTGACACGGCAGAAGGTGTGACTTTGCGTAGTTGATTGAGAAACCTAGTTTGTGTAGGATTTCTATGACATATTTTGTGTGTTGTGAACACCGTCTTAGCGTGTTGGTTTTGATTAACCAATCGTCCAGGTACGGGAACACATGTATTTGCTGCCTTCTGATATGTGCAGCTACTACTGCCAGGCATTTTGTAAAAACTCTTGGCGCAGTTGTTATTCCGAATGGCAACACTTTGAATTGGTAATGTATCCCTTGGAATACAAACCTTAGGTACTTTCTGTGTGAAGGATGTATTGGTATATGGAAATATGCATCCTTTAGGTCTAGTGTTGTCATGTAGTCTTGTTGTTTGAGCAGTGGGATTACGTCTTGTAAAGTAACCATGTGAAAGTGGTTTGATTTGATGTAGGTATTTAATGTTCTGAGATCTAGTATAGGTCTCAGACTCTTTTCTTTCTTGGGTATCAGAAAGTACAGTGAGTAAACTCCTGTGTTTAATTGTTGTATTGGTACTAATTCTATTGCTTCTTTCTGTAGCAATGCCTGAACTTCTAGTCCTAGAAGATCTATATGTTTTTTTGACATACTGTGTGTTTTCGGTGGGACGTTTGGAGGGAATTTGAGAAATTCTATGCAATAACCATGCTGGATAATTGCTAAGACCCAAGTGTCTGTTGTTATTTCCTCCCAATGTTTGTAAAACTTGGTTAGTCTCCCCCCCACAGGTGTTATGTGTTGGGGATTTGTGACCTTAAAGTCACTGTTTGGAGGAGTTTTGGGACTTTGGAACTTTACTCTATTTCTTTGAAATTGTCCTCCTCTATATTGTCCCCGAAAACCTCCCCGCTGATACTGGCTCTGGTAAGTGGGCTTTGTTTGTGAGGTTGTGGCTTCTGTGGTCTGCCCTCGAAACCCCCCTCGAAATTGTGTCTTTCGAAATGTGCCTCTGCTCTGCGGGGAGTAGAGTGCGCCCATGGCTTTGGCCGTGTCAGTGTCTTTCTTAAGTTTTTCTATTGCAGTGTCCACCTCCGGCCCAAACAACTGCTGTCTGTTGAATGGCATATTCAGCACAGCTTGCTGTATCTCTGGTTTAAATCCTGATGTACGCAGCCATGCATGTCTCCTTATTGTTACTGCTGTGTTGACAGTTCTAGCAGCTGTGTCTGCAGCATACATTGCTGACCGTATCTGATTATTGGAGATACTCTGTCCCTCTTCTACCACTTGCTGCGCTCTTTTTTGGAACTCTTTTGGTAAATGTTCAATAAGGTGTTGCATCTCATCCCAATGGGCCCTATCATATCTGGCTAACAAAGCTTGCGAATTTGCAATACGCCACTGGTTTGCTGCCTGTGCCGCCACCCTTTTGCCTGCAGCATCGAATTTTCTACTTTCTTTATCTGGAGGTGGTGCATCTCCTGAAGTATGAGAGTTGGCTCCTTTGCGCGCTGCTCCAACTACAACAGAGTCTGGTGTTAGCTGTTGTGTGATGTACACTGGGTCTGTTGGTGGCGGTTTATATTTTTTATCTACTCTTGGAGTAATGGCTCTCCCTTTGACAGGCTCCTCAAACACTTGTTTGGAGTGTTTTAGCATTCCGGGTAACATCGGAAGACTCTGATATTGACTGTGTGTAGACGACAGTGTATTAAAAAGAAAGTTGTCTTCAATGGGTTCTGAATGAAGGCTGACATTGTGAAATGCCGCTGCTCTCGATACCACTTGAGCGTAGCCTGTACTATCCTCGGGTGGCGATGGTCTCGCTGGATAGCATTGAGGACTATTATCTGACACTGGTGCGTCATAAAGGTCCCATGTGTCAGGGTCATCTTGACTCATTCCCGTATGAGTTGGGGATTGCATCATTGGTGGAGTGGCTACCGGTGATGGTTGCGGAGAGTGATGTGGGGATGGTGGTGGTGTTACTTGTTTAGCCACCTTTGCGTGTGGCTGTTTGTCCTCGTCTTGGAAGGCAAGTTTACGTTTCATTTTGATTGGAGGAAGAGTGCTGATCTTCCCTGTATCTTTTTGAATAAAGAGCCGCCTTTGTGTGTGATCTGGCTCTATTGTCTCTAATTCTTGTTCAAATCTGTGTGTCTTCATTTGTGAGGACAGTCCTTGTTCCTCTGAATAGGAACTTCTTTTCGGTTCTGAGGCCGGATGTTTCGGTACCGAAACCTTTTCGGCTGCTTTTTCGGCTCAGACGAAACCTTCCTTACTTTAGGCGTCGTGCCCTCTCAGTGCCGACCCATTTCGGTGCTGCTGTCTCGATGCCGAATCTTCTCGGAGCCACTCTCTCGGGCCCGAGATTGCTGTGTGCCAGTATCTTGACCGGAGTCGGATGACTTCGACACCAGCTCGCCCTTTTTCGGTGCCGATGGACGGTCACCTATTTTTCGGGTTAAGCCATGGCCTGTTGGCGGTGGCGTCCCCTGGACTTTAGCTGTCTTCTCGTGAGTTCTTTGTTTTGACCTCTTACTCACGGTTTTCGGCGTTTCTTCGGGATCGATCTCCTCCGAGTCCGAATCCTGGGTGGAGAATGTTTCTTCCTCCTCCTCGAAACGCCCTTGTCCTGTCGGCGCCGACGCCATTTGCAGTCTTCTTGCTCTTCGGTCCCTGAGTGTTTTCCTGGACCGAAACGCTCGACAGGCCTCACAAGTATCCTCCTTTTGTTCTGGTGACAAACACAAGTTACAGACCAGGTGTTGATCTGTATATGGATACTAGTTATGGCATTTTGGACAGAAGCGGAATGGGGTCCGTTCCATCAGCCTTGAAGAGACACGTGGCCGGGCCGACCAGGCCCCGACGGGGATCGAAAAAAACCCCGAAGGGCCACCGGAGCTCTTCTTAATTCGGTGTCGATCTGTTGTAACTAACCCGATACCGAACGCAAACAATACCGACGATTTTTCCGAGATTCTAACTAACTTTCCGACCCGAAACACGGAGCGAAAAGGAACACGTCCGAACCCGATGGCGGAAAAAAAACAATCTAAGATGGAGTCGACGCCCATGCGCAATGGAGTCGAAATGGGAGGAGTCCCTCGGTCTCGTGACTCGAAAAGACTTCTTCGAAGAAAAACAACTTGTAACACTCCGAGCCCAACACCAGATGGCGGGATGTGCACAGCATGTGTATCTGCAGCTACACATGCCATCGAACATATATATATATATATCAAGGCTTCTGCAGCCCCGTAAGTTTGAGGAACACCCTATACTCTCACAACAGGCCTTAGTGCCCCTCCCAGAGCTCCCCACCCCCTCTAAAGGGCAGGCAAATCTGTAGCTACCTCCTCTTAAACTCTTAATATGTTGGATTGTGATGATATCCTGCTTCCTCGCTCCTCAGACTTGACCCCAGGGGATAAAGTGGCCACATACGTCACGGGCAAGTTATGTAACCCATTGGCTAAGCTGGTGTGCAACTGGAGTTTCCCCCATCTGTCACTGGACGGCAAAATGGCGCTTACATCAGAGATAAATTCTATTTTGGCCACCTTCCTTACCAAATACATTAGAGACCCTAATAGGGCACTGATCTCTTCTGGGGATCATGTCAAGACAAATATCTTGATATCGTCATCCCATTGACAGAGATGCTTGACATGGCCGAAGATCACAAGATATCGGGCTCCCTGATTCCACAGGACATCCTATTAGGTTGGGCCCACAAGTGATTATCTTTTTGGCCAATCTAAACTGTGCTCTTTGTACAGAACGATGCTGCTCCTTCCTTATCAAAATCGACCCTAATCTAGGGGACCTCTCAACCTCCGAGAAGGTTATGGTGGCCCAAGGCAATGTCTCCAAAAACCTCTTTATTAAGGAGCTTGGAAAGTTTGTGGTCACATTTATTTCTTTTCACAAGGCCCAGGCCTCTATGAAGAGAAGTTTCACCCCAAAGGATTCTGCAGGTGCCAGTCACGCAGAGAATCTGTCAAGGAAATCCAACACAACGGCAGATTAATACTCCAGCAGCTTCCAGGATTTAAGTGCATGGATGCTTCACTCAGAAGTTTTCCTCCATCTCACAAAGCACTGGGGTTCGATCTCGGGGGGCCTCTTTGCCTCCAGGCTGGATGATCAACTTTCCAAGTCTTTCAGCTGGATACCGGATCCGGAGGCACTGGCGAAGGATGCTCTCCTGCAGGAATGGCCCATGGAACAGGGATAAGTAATTCCCCCTTTCTCCGTGCTGTCAAGAGTCAAAGTGTAGGCAAGCTAAAACACTTCAGGGAGCTTAAGTTCCATACATAGCACATACTAGGGACACCATCAGTACCACGGGGTACTCAAATTATCAAAGTCCAAAAGGAGACAATGGCTCCAACCTCAGACCTGCAAATTTTCCTTAATGTCATAGGACTAATCTCTAAAAGGGGAAAGGCAAGCAGGAATAAATTTAACAAGGAGGCAACAAAGCATCTGCCTCAATACTGTCTTCTCTGAAATTAGGATCTACCTCAGGGAAGACAATTGCTGCCAGTGGTAGCAGATTCTATCTATGGGTCTGGCAGTAGGTAGCTATAGTTAGGACCTACTTTCCATAGGAAAAGCTTTTTTGTTATGTTAACAACTTTGGTGCCGTTTGACGTATCTTCACAAAATGTTCAAAACTAGTTTGCCACTTACTTCAGCTGCTGTCTGGAAAGTTTTAGGGTGATTTGTCAAGCGGGGTTAAGGAAAAGGGGGAGGGGGTCCTAAAACACGTTTTTCCATACAATTTACAATAAGGATTTTAGACACAACTACAGCCTGAACCGTTGAATAGAATTACACCAAATTTGATAGAAAGCTAGATCTTGGCCAAGAAAAAAACACTTTTTGTAATTGGTGTAAATCTGTTCAGTAGTTTTGGAGTCATTAAAGAAAAAAGATTTATGTATATCAAGAGACAGACCCATGCGCCAAAGTGGGGGGGTGGCTGGGTGGGGCTGGGTGGAGGGTGAATACAACTTAAGAGTGATAGAAAGGGCCAGGGTCAAGGTAGAGGTACTCTGACAGCATGGAACTGATGGGGGCGTTGGTGAGGGACTCTTCATGGGCAAGAAACTGCCCAAAAACTTTTTTGGGGGGGTAGGGGGGTATGCAAGGATCTGCAGATCCTCAGCATGCTCTGAATGCTCCGCGCAGCCCTCATGTGAATCTGCGACAGGTTCCATGGATCCACACTCCAATTAAAAAACATAACCCCCACTCACACACACCCCTTCACACCCTTACACAACCAAAAAAAACATTTAGACACCCACTGAGACCCACACAGCCACTCATACACCCACTCACAGATCCACCAAACCACTACCACACCCACTCAGACCCACATAGCCAATCCTTCATCCACTCACAGAATCACCACCACACCCAGTCAGACCCACAGCCACTCACAGCCACACAACCACTCACACACCCACTAACAGATTTACAAAACCACTTGAACACCTACTCACACCACAAAGCAACTCACACCCACTTATACACACACACCCATACTGAAACTCATACAACCACTCACACACCTACTCATACACTCACACACCCACTCAAAGACCCACAGCTTTAGGTTGGCTGCATGCGGTGTGGGGAGGCTGGCTGTAGGGCCTGGGCGCAGACAAGGCGTTGCGGCCAACTTCTCACTGCATACGGCTATTGGATTAATGTATGCTAATTAAATATTACTTCACATTAGAAAAAACCCTAGATATTAAAAAAAAAAAGGTTACAGGGACTCTATAGTTAGATTAAGATTTTACACACACAAAACTATGGAAACCCCGAAGTTATAGTTATGTTAAGAACCTATAACTTATGCCTTAAGATAACTATAACTCGTGCCCTCACCATACACTGGTAATTATCCCACATATTACAGTCAAGACATCATTGATAATGTCACTCTTTCTTTTCCACAGAGTAAATGTACCCTTCCCCTTTTGTAGTCATTTTTCCGTCCATCGAGTCTCGTCACCTTAGAGAGTCAAGACAGTATGCCAAGGCTTTCCCCACTGTTGCCTTTTTTCGACCTACGTGGCTTCCTGGCCTTTGGTGCCAAATCGACTGCTGAATGCCTGGAGTCAAAGGCTGTTTGGGTATCTTTAGGTCCGAGTTTATCAGCTCTTACACCTTAGAACCATGTGGCATTTTGAGTGTTTGCTATGCTTTTTCTGTGTCAGCTTGTTCTTACAGGGCCCTCTTTGTGCATGTCCATTGCTTTCGCATCAGCCAATGGAGAGTGCTTCGTGTCAAATCTTTGCTCTCCTTGGTTCACTTCAGACTCTTCTAATTAATAATCTCAGGTCTTTCAAAAGACAGTTTTGCGACGGTCATTGTGAGGTGTACTGAATGTTTTTCTCTGACTTGCAACATTTTTTTATGAGGAAGCCCTAGCATACCTTGCTTCCCTTGGACTTGCGGTCTTTTGAAAGACACAGATTGCAGACCCAATGGGCATCCTTCTGTGCAAATTTTGGGCAATTTAGACAAACTCCCCTAGACGTACTGGATTCAGACTCCAAATAAACTATGTATTCTTTGACTGCCTGTGGTCAAAGCCCAACAGAAAAAAAACAGGCTCCTTTTTTTTTTCAGCATATTTCTTCTCAGCTCATTTTAGGTATGCCATGCCTGCCTCTCTTCCACTTCTCAGCGTCATTTCACTACTTCTCTTAACTACAGTAGACACAGAACTCTTAACACAGCTTCTGAACACAACAGAAGAGGAAAAAAATATGAAGATGGCGACCACGTATTAGAGCATTGTGGGCCTACGTTCAACATCATAGGCGAGATGGCATGGCCTCTCTTCCAGTCAACAACCAAAAGAAAAAAAACTAAATTAGGACAGTTTTCAGACCCCTAACAGTAGATTGTGGAATAATGTGCAGCATGTTGTTCCAGAAGAGATTCATGCTGCAAAAAATGTTTTATCATCATTTTGGAGGTCGTGCCTTCAATTCACCCATTTTTCCCACACTTTCGAAAATCACCCATTGACATACTTCACTGATATGCCTTTCTTGTTTTTCATGCGTTTAGTAGAGTTGATACTAAATTTTTGCAATAACAAAAAAATGAAACGTTGTGTGTTTTTCAAATGCAATGTGCATGTTAATTCATCCAATGTCATGGGCACTAATTTTGGTCAAGCAACTTCATAATTTGTTCTTAAGACCAATACTTAATCAAGGAGCAAATGTCAGAGGGAAGCTACCCACTTTAGAGACATTTCTGTGTCTTTAGGAATACAAAGCCATTCTTATACACATGATGAGGCTGTCGTGAGGTGTGCAGCCACATTAATCTGTCACACTACCACCATCTGAGACTATGGACAGCCACACATTGTAGGTCAATGTCTGAATTTTACTGCAAAATCAGACAATGGCAAGAAAAGATTCCAACGGGCCATTTTGTTATTTTTCTGTTAGTTTTTGTATACGTGTTAGGGAAAAGCTTTGCTGTATGCGTAAAGGTCAGCCTTTATTGAGGACATTCGTAAATTGTGGGGCTGTTGGGAAAGGAAGACACCTAATTTTGATAGTTTTCCTCCTCCATAATCAACCTTTTTATTGATTAGTTATGTAAAAAAAATACCCAGGCATCAGTCTGGATCCATACATTTTAAAGATCTTTGCTGACTGGGCGCTAGGCACAATCTGGGTGACTCAAAGAGGGGAAACAGCATTTGGTATGGATCCTTTACCATGCAGGTAAGCATTTGCACCTTTACTACGCAGTACTTACCATGCAGCAAAGTACTTTTTTAAATAACTTATGTTATTTAAAAAAGAAAGAGGTAAAGGTGCGAGTCAAAGGACGCAAGATTATTTTTAGGGTATGGGTGGGTAGAGATAAGGGGAAGAAAGAGTGATTTTAGGCTGTAGGAGGAGGAAAATGTAAAGGGAGGTTGAGTTAACAAAAAACAAAACAAAAAAAGAGCAGAGTGGTGGTAAAGGTTCACGATGTAGTGCCATGCATAGTAAAGGTCAATGTGTTCTGTTGGTAACGTCATGCAACCCTCCAGGTGCACGTGCATCATCAGTGCAAGTGACTCTGGCAGCATACACGGGAACAAATAATGACATTGATGTTAGTTCTTATTTAATTACCCATGTCACATGATCAAGGGGGATACTGGACAATCAGAAACAACATTACCAAATATATATCAATCCATAATCAAAACAATCAAATGAAGAAAGGTGGAAGGAAATAAGCAATATGCAGAACATCACCAGAAAGAATGTTACCAAAGTTAAGTGAGACGTTTAATTAACGGAGCCTTCTTCGTAATCTGGAAAGGATCTACAACAATAGTCCAAAACCAGCGATAGGTCAAAAGAGTAAACATTAAACCAAGAATTGCTGAAACATGCCGCAACCATCGCTCTATCCATGACAAACTAGTAATAACCTACAAAAGTGTCTATAGAGGTCCAGGGCACTACTCTGGAAATTCCTCTGACACCATCAGGTGGTTCTTCCTCCATCTGCTGATAAAACAGACTGATACAGAGGATTAAACAACAGAAGATTATTTGCCTGATCATGGAAGCACTGTCTCACAAGACACACAGACCACCAAAAGGTTATTTAATTTTCTTCATCTGCAACCAAAGATCGACAATAAGGAGTTGTTTGAGTACAATCACTAAACAAATTCTCTTTCTGTGCTTGCTATATTATCCTTTTACAATGATCATACACATGGTCTTCTTTGTTTTGGATGCAAAGAGCTGCAAGAGGTACTCCGACTAACCAGAGGCAAGGCTCATTCCAAGCTGGAGAAACACCACCAGAAATTAAAACGCTAAACGAATTCTGCAGACTAATCCTCTTCCTGTTATTCTGAAAATACATTCGCATGGCTTTGCGTGATATTTTTTCGTACAGAAAAAGCCCATAATCTTTAACAACTTCCTGGATTTTCATTTGTAATGACTTTATGAACTTTCCTGGAATCCCTGCTCCATCTCTGCCAGAAACTAACACAAACTTCCCAGAGTCATGCTCTGGTCACAGTGAGAAGAGTAAGAATTGGCAGCCTCTACCATGCTGTTCATGTGATCCTGAAAACTTGCCATTTCTTTTAAATGAAAGCAGGAATATTGGAATACCAATGCAGACAGTGTGACCAGTATTTGGGACTTCACCAACTCTTATTGCCTTTATTTTGGGCTGGCAACACAAAATTATGTCAGGACCAAAGGCGATGCTCATGCTTTTCTTTCTTCACCACTTTATTAACAACAGCCAGTAAGAAAACTACATTTCCCACGAGCAGTGGGGAAATCCAGCAATTAGTAAACTGACAACAGTCGGAGTGCCATGTACAGTCCTTCACCACTGTTGCCACTTTCTCTTTCTTTGCTGCTCTGGCAATCGCGATAAGTGCCTCTGGCCCTAGGCCGATCTTTTCATACTTTATACTGTTTATTTCTTTGCTGATTCATGACACTGCCTGTTTATTTACATGGTATACGTGTTTTCTTCTGCTTGACCTTTTATTGCAGGGAGTGGCCGTGGGAATGTTTGTCGCTCCTCTGCAGCCACTAGAGTAATTACAGGCCGCTGTTGTGCCTGGAGGCTCATGTGGTGTGGTCCTCCGACCACCAGAGGGCCCCGCAAAGACTGTGCGGAATAACCAATTTTTCTTTTGGCCCTCAACCGGTGCACATTCAGAAACTGACACCATCAGAGGAGCAGCACAACTGTGCCTTTTTCCCTGCCTGCCTGGAGCCACTCAGCGGGATCTGTAATTATAGTGTGCACGATCTCCCTTACTGTAGGATACCGGCCCACGAGGTAGTGCCCATATAAAATGAAACGAGTGCTTTGGTGTCCGTGAGGCTTCTTCACTCTTCATTGGCCCCTGCACCCCGATTTGCAGGCCTTCTTCTCCTGATATTTGCCTTTGGGTCACTTAAACTGGATTGGGAAACCCCCATTTCTGCCACTGCCCTCTGTACTCCGTACTCTGCCCTGGCAACACCAATCCATTATACCACCTTCTGCACCTCTCTAGTACCCCAGGTCTTATCCGCTGCTACTGTATACCCAGGCAAACATGAATAAAGCAAACATGAGTGATGCTGAAGAGCCTTGCGCAGAGGAAGAAAATATTACTTACCTGCCCATTGATGAGCACTTCTGTGAAATCATGGACGCCTCCATCTGGAATGTGGTTCAGCAGGCAGTGGCCACAGCAGGAAGCAGGCCTGGTGTGTGGTGGACACCAATGATGTTGGTACCTTACACCAGGTTTAGGCAACCCGATTAGTGAATTAAGACAGTGTCTAGGACGCAAGGGCTCTCTAGCGGTAGCTGAGCAGCCAAGATTTATTTAGGAGGCGTGCAAAGCACTTGCAATACCACAACAGTCACACAGTAGCTTATCACACTTGAAAGGAACCACACAGTGTTGCAAAAATAAAGGTACTTTATTATAGCAACACTGAACTAGATTACTTGTAGGCAGGTCCCCCCCAAACGGATGTAAGGACACACTATATGAATACACAGTAATAATTAGTAATTAGCATAGGAAACAACAAGCACTGGCAATAATTGTAGAAAATAGATAGATAGGGCCCTAGGAGAGGACCAAACCATATACTAAAATAATGGGATGCAAAGTGAAGTCCCCCCCACCCAAAACTAAGTAGTAGTTGGAAGGGAGGTGGGACAACTCAGGACCCCAATAGGTTAGTACCTCAGTGACCCCCAGTGACACGGAGAGCAGAGGTAAGTACCTGTTCTTCCCAAGGACTAACTAGAAGACTTAGAAAATGGATTGTATAAGAACAGGACCAGACCAGAGGAACCCAAAGGTAGATTCTGGAAGAAGACAACCAGCAAAAGAAGGGGACAGAGTCCAGTCCATGACAGCCACTACCCACCCTTCTATGGATGAATATCCGGGTCCACAGGGGAAGGAGAAGGTCAGCTGTCAAGCCCAGGAACTGCACAGGAGTCCTTGGAGTAGTGCAGATGATGTCCAACGTCTGTCGCCGGGTCGCAGATGGTCAGTGGTTACGATAACCACCAAGCCTTGGCAAATGCAAGAGGAGGCAAAAGAAGAGTTGCAACGCTGAAAAGGACCAGCAAGGTCCAGAGGACTCAACCCTCGGCATGTGGGGGAGGGGGTAAGAGGTCGGTACCTGACCCTCAGCAGTCTGGAGAGCCAACAGAAGCAATTGCAGCCCCTACAGGCAACCCACTGGCAACAGGCACAGTGAGTTGCAGTGAGGCCCAATCAGCAGCCCAGGAGAGGAGTCAAACGTCGCTGGAGCAGCAGACAAGAGACTGTCCGTGCAATGATGAAGTGCTGGGGGCCGGGCTACTCAGAGTCTGGAGATCCCTTGAGCAGGAGACAACAGGCCTTAGTTACTGCAAGAGCCACGGTACACAGGGGTACTGTCCTGTAAGGAGAGGCAAGGGCTCACTGTCTCCCAAAATGGACAGAGAGAGTTAGGACCAAGGGGGTCACTCCAGATCACCACCTGTGTTGCGGGATCCACGCTGTTTCAGGAGAGCAGATTCATGCAGCCGGACGTCGTTGCTGTAGGTGCCTACAGATGCAGGGTAGTGACTCCTTCACTCCAAGGGAGATTCCTTCTTGCTTCTTGGTGCAGCTGAAATTTTGCCGGCCCTAGAGGATGCACAACCCTGGAAATATTGCAGTTGTTGGAAGGAGCTGGGGAAACAATGATGCAAATGGAAGTTACAGTCTTGTCAGTTCTGGAAGCGTTCCGTTGCGGTTCCGGTGGCCAGGAGCAGAAGCAGACTACGCAGAGGACTCATGGTGAAGTCTTACACACTGAATCTGGGCACCCACCTGCAAGGGAGTCCCTAAATAGCCCTAACATACAAGTTACTTACCTTCAGCAATGATATATCTGGTAGAGACATATTCTAGTTGCAGATTCCTTACCTTAGAATTCTCCCTCAGGCGTCAAGACTGGATCCGGAGATTTTTTTCTTCGAGCAATACCCTTGCATGTCGGTAGGTGGCGTCTGTCGACTCTGCGAGCGTCGTTGGCATTGTAGCCGCTGAGTAGCACATGGAAGCCGCCTCAGCGCAGTGACATCAGTTTCTTTTCACACCTATCCACGCCAAAGCGCGGAGCCGTGAAGAACACTGAAAGTGGTGCACCAGAGATAGGGCCCTGAATGGGGAAGCCCTGTCCCTAGAAATCAGTTTGCAAGCGGGGAGGATGGGTGGGTCAGTAAAGAATTTGCAACTAGAATATGTCTCTACCAGATATATTGTTACAAAAGGTAAGTTACTTGTACATCTGATAGAGACTTCTAGTTGCAGTTTCCTTACCTTAGAATAGATACCCAAGCAATGCCATCCTCGGAGGTGGGCTGCGAACCATGATCATACTAGAAAGTCCTGCAGGCCCGAACAACAGAAGTAGCTGTCCCGGTTGACCGGACTGTCCAGGCAGTAATGTTTAGTAAATGTATGCAAGGATGCCCACGTAGCTGCCTGGCAGATATCCACAACAGCAACTCTGCGTGCTAACGCAGTGGAAGCAGCAGTTGCTATGGTGAAAAGAGCGAGCAAGCCCTTTGGGCGTTGCTTCTTTGCCAAAGCATAGCACATCTTGATGCAAAGAAGTACCATCAAAAGATGGTATGTTTTTGCACCGCCTTCCCTTTCTTCACACCCACATATCCAAAAAAGAGTTGATCCTCCACCCGCAAATCTATTGAGATAGAACGCCAACGCTCTTTTTAGATCCAGGCGGTGGAGTCTTCTCCTCATTAGAGGGATGTGGAGGTGTGTAAAAATAGGCAAGGTGATGGAATGGGCTACATGAAAAGGTGTAACAACTTTGGGAAGGAAGGAAGCCTTAGTGCGTAACACCACTTTGTCACGGTGCACAGACAAAAATGGGGGCTTAGAAGAAAGCCTGAAGCTCACTCACTCTGCAAGCAGAAGTGGTGGCAACAAGAAATACAGTTTTGAAAGTAAGGAGCCATAAAGCTCAATTGTGCATCAGCTCAAAGGGAGTACACATTATGTAAGTAAGTACAAGACTGAGGAGCCACTGAGCCATGATACACGGAGTGGGAGGAAACAAATGGGTGAGACCCTTAAGAAATCGACTAACAATAGGAGACTTAAAGAGTGAAGGCTGATCAGGCAACCTAAGAAAGGCTGAAATAGACTATAAATAACTTTTAAGGGTCCCTGAAGTAGAGCCCTGCTGGGTTAGAGACAATGGAAAAAAAGAACCTCAGAAAGAGGAGCAGAGAGGGGGTTAACAGATTTGTTGGTACACCATGCCACTAATTTATGCCAATAACAGACGTATACAATTTTGGTGGAGGGACGCCTGGCTGTCATGATAACAGACTTCAGGTGGAAGGAGGAGATTGGACGGGTTCGGGTGGAGAACCGTCCCCTCCTGCTGCGTCAGAAGATCCTCCCGAAGGGGCAGTTGAAGTGGAGGATCGGTGGCCATGCTCAATAGCTCTGGATACCATACTCTCCATGCCCAGACCAGAGCCACCAAGATGACTTGGGCCCGGTAATTCCTGATCTTCTTGAGAACTCTGGGCAGAAGTGGTTTAGGTGTAAAGACGGACGGAGTTCCACTCGAGACTAAAAGCGTCTCCGAGTGAGTGCCGCCTTGGAAACTCCAGCGAGCAAAACAGCTGACACTGCGCGTTCTCTGCGGAAGCAAACAGATCTAACGAAGGCACTCCCCACTGTTGAAAAAGACCTTGCACCACCTCAAGGCCACTGTTGTCGCAACCAATCTACCTAGAGAGTCGGTCATGTCCAGCCCACATCTGATAGTGAACTTTGCCTGGTCTCTCCCATCGGTGACAGGTTGAGAGACATAGCACAGGCCTTCTCCGGTATCTGGGGCAGAACTTGTGCGACAGTATCCCACAGAGACCTAGCGGTCCAAAGGGCATGCAGTGTTCACTGTCCGCAATGCAAAACTGGAGGAAGAACACATCTTCTTCCCAAATTGTTTCAGCCTTTTTGATTCCTTATCCGGAGGTGCGGAAGGGAATGTGCCTGAGGATGAGGATGCCTGGATGACAAGGCTCTCAGGCATGAGGTGTTGGGACAGGAATTTAGGGTTGTTCTGGGTGGGCCGATGGTGGCATACAGTAGTCCTATTCACAGGAGCCCTGTGTTGGAAAAGGATATTGTTGAGGGCTTCATTGAATGGAAGAGGCTTAGATGTGGAAGCCCCTGGTTGAAGCACCTCTGTCAGGAGATTAGACCTGACCTGAACAGTAGGTCAAGGCCGAGGACCTCAGACGCGCTACTGACCACTATGGAAAAAGTTGCTCCCTCCGCCGTAGCCACAGTAGGAGGAGACAGCATGCCAGCATCTGGAGAGGTATCCAGACCACTGGCCTCGGCCACCTCCTGTGCCCAGTCCAAGTTAGGGTTATCCTGGTATTCATAAGGGTCCAGGGACCCTTCCAATCCTTCCCCGAGTTTGAACCCATATGAATAAGGTTCAGAATCCAACCGGGGGACGAATAGGCCCCACCGAAGGAGGCGTCATCGGCAGACGCCGGGGTGACATCAATGGTGGGCATCACCGACGTCAGGGGCGCCGAAAATCGAACCAGCGCCGGGGAAGGTTTCAATGGTACGACCGGCGTCTGTGCGGATCCAGCGGGGACTTCGGTGGCCGGAGCTATCGGAGTGGAACCTGAAGGCCCCCCGACCAAACCCCTTTGGCTGGATGGCGCCGTAGCGGGGTCAGGCTGCCCGAAAATGAGACACAAGGCCTTATAAAACTCCTTTAATTGGGCAGGGGTCGTCCCGGCTCCTGGAAACTCAGGAAGGCACAGAGCGGACCCAGAAGCAGGCTCCGAAGACGGAGACCTCAAGCGTCGCCGCTCCTCCCACATCACATCAGCCGAGCGACGGGATGAAGTCGAAGGGTGACGAGATCTCTTCGACTTCTTCTTACCTTGACCCGAAGACTTCAAAGAGTGGGGATGGCTCCACGACCAGTCTCGAGACCTTCCCCTCGGGCAAGACCGGGACCTACACAGAGTCGAGTGCCGGGGCACCATAAGCTTGAGGCACTGCTCCCTCAAGGACTTTGGATGCATGGCCCGGCACTCGGAGCACGACTACGTCGTGGTCGCGCTCCAGGCACCACAAACTGCCCCGATGTGGATCCGTCACCAATATCATGCAGTGTCAGTCCTTGCACGGTTTGAAGCCGGTCTTCGGGGACATCCCTTGACACACCAAAAACTCACAAAAAGTTGACAAAAGAGTCAAAGTCGTCAAAAATTTACCAAAGGTAGCTTTCTCCAGATCAGCGCGTGGCGCGGAAAGAAAATAACTGACGTCACTGCGCTGAGGCGGTGCCTATGTACTACTTCCGATGTCATCATAGCGACTACGATGCCACCAACGCCCGCGGAGTCGAACGACTCCATTTACCGACTCGCAAGGATATTACTCAAAGAAAAAAATCTACGGATCCAGTCTGACACCTGGGGGAAAATTCTAAAGTAAGCAATCTGCAACTATAAGTCTCTACCAGATAGCGGATTTGGTCGCTTTGCACAGTAACCGCCTATCAGAGGGGTCACTGATTTCGTGGGCTGCCCACAAACCCTGGACGACTGGTAGGAGCAATACTGAGGGTCTTCTAAGGAACTCCCCATGTGCATGGAATCAATCAACCATTACTGGCAACAGTATTGTGGTATGATTCCGACATCATTGGACCACAGGTAGGCCAGTACCCTGGTAAAAAGGCTTCCCTGCACTTACAAGTCCATTGCATTGGAACTGAAGTTCGAAAGGGGCACCTCTGCTCATGCAGGGCATTGCTTTATTTTTCTAGCAATAGCTTAATTTGCAGTGCTGTTTTATTTCTCTCTTATTGTCCTTTCGCCTAGGAAAACATTGCATTCTTAGTGGGACATATAGTTCACTTTGTGCTTTCTCCAAGGCTACAGTAAGATAGGGTTGCCGACAAACGTGGTATGCTGTGTCTCCGGCATTTACAGAAAAACACACTCATACGTGGGGACAATTTCTGAGAATGTCAGCTGTTTTATTATAAAAACACCCCTTTGTCCAAGACACATTAGAGGGAGATTCCAGCCAGATGACCATGACTGTATGCTGATAGCTGTAGCAAAGCTTGCCAGAATTTGCTTAGACGACCGAGCCCTGATCCAGATGGGGACGGTGTCATACCTAGCGCAGGTGAGGGGTGTAGGAAGTTGGCTCTGTGTGTACTATCTCCAAGTGAGAGATAGTGTGCACAGAGTTCAAGGGTTCCCCTTAGAGGTAAGATAGCAGCAAAATTAGATAATTCTAATGCTCTATTCTGTGGTAGAGTGATCGAGCAGTAGGCTTATCAGAGGGTAGTGTTAAACATTTGTTGTACACACACAGGCAATGAATGAGGAACACACACTCAGTCTTAACTCCAGGTGAATAGTTTTTATATAGAAAAATATATTTTCTTAATTTATTTTAGAACCACAAGATTCAAGATTTGAAGTGAATACATAAAAATGCAAGGTACTCCACACAAGTAAGTAAGGAACTTTGAATCAGAGCAGTAACATACACAGTTTTAGTTAAAATGGCAATAAGCTATTTTAAAAGTGGACACAGTGCAAAAATCAACAGTTCCTGGGGGAGGTAAGTATTGGTTAGTTTCTCAGGTAAGTAAAGCACTTACAAGTTCAATTTCCTGGGCATAGGCAGCCCACCATTGGGGGTTCAAGGCAACCCCAAAGTCAATGCACCAGCAACACAGGGCCGGTCAGGTGCAGAGGTCAAAGGAGGGTCCAAAACACATAGGGGCCTATGGGGAACAGAGGTGCTCCGGTTCCAGTCTGCCAACAGGTAAGTACCTGCGTCTTCGGAGTGCAGACCAGGGGGGTTTTGTACAGCACTGAGGGGGGACACAAGCAGGCACACAAAACACACCCTCAGCGGCACAGGGGCCGCCGGGTGCAGTGTGCTTAGCAGGCGTCGTGTTTTCAATACGAATCAATGGAGGGACCCGGGAAGGCAGGGCACAGGGGGGGTCCTCTGGCCAGCCACTGACTAGGTTAGGCAGAGGGTTGCCTGATGGTCCCTCCTGCACTGGAGTTTGGTTCCTTCTGGTCCTGGGGGCTGCGGGTGCAGTGCTTGGTCCAGGAGTCAGGTTCTTTGTTCCAGGCAGTCGCGGTCAGGGGGAGCCTCTGGATCCTATCTGCAGGTGTCGCTGTGGAGGTGCAGGGGGGTCGTCTCAGGTTACTCACAAGGTCGCAGTCGCCCAGGAGTCCTCTCTGTAGTGTTGGTTCTCTGGAGCTCGAGCCAGGGGCATCGGGTGCAGGGAGTGAAGTCTCACGGTTCCGGCGGAAACAGTGAGTTCTTTAAAAGTTGCTTTGTTGCAAAAATGTTGCTGTTGGTGAACAGTGGTGCTGTTCTCAGGAGTTTCTTGCTCCTTCGGTTTCAGGGCAATCCTCTGAGGCTTCAGAGGTCGCTGGTCCCTGTCGGATGAGTCGCTGTGCAGGTTCTTTGAGTCTGTAGACAGGCCGGTAGGGCTGGGGCAAAAGCAGTCGTCTCTGCAGGGCTTTCGGGTCAGCAGTCGTCCTTCTTGTTGTAGGTTGCAGGAATCTGATTTCCTGGGTTCTGGGTCGCCCCTAAATACTAGATCTAGGGGTGTGTTTAGGTCAGGAGGGCAGTAGCCAATGGCTACTGTCCTGGAGGGTGGCTGCACCCTCTTTGTGCCTCCTCCCTGAGGGGAGGGGGGCACATCCCTAATCCTACTGGGGGAATCCTCCAATCTCAAGATGGAGGATTTCTAAAGGCAGGGGTCACCTCAGCTCAGGCACCTTACTGGCAGTCCTGACTGGTGGGTGACTCCTCCTTGTTTTTATAATTATCTCCTCCAGCCTTGCCACCAAAAGTGGGGGCAGTGGCCGGAGGGCATCTCTACTATCTGGGGTGCTGTAACAAAAGGCATGAGCCTTTGAAGCTCACCGCCAGATGTTACAGTTCCTGCAGGAGGAGGTGAGAAGCACCTCCACCCAGTACAGGCTTTCTTCCTGGCCACAGAGGGACAAAGGCTCATGTGGCCAGAAACTCCTCTGGTTGTGGCAGGCTGGCAGAAACTGGTCAGCTTAGCACTAGGAGTCGGACTGGTATTCAGGGGGCATCTCTAAGATGCCCTCTGGGTGCATTTTACAAAACGTTCCACACTGGCATCAGTGTGCATTTATTGTGCTGAGAAGTTTGATACCAAACTTCCCAGATTTCAGTGTAGCCATTATGGAACTGTGGAGTTCGTGTTTGACAAACTCCCAGACCATATACTCTTTATGGCTACCCTGCACTTACAATGTCTAAGGTTTTGCTTAGACACTGTAGGGGCATAGTGCTCATGCACATATGCCCTCACCTGTGGTATAGTGCGCCCTGCCTGAGGGCTGTAAGGCCTACTAGAGGGATGACTTACCTATGCCACAGGCAGTGTGAGGTGGGCATGGCACTCTGAGAGGACTTAGTCATTTTCTCCCCACCAGCACACACAAGCTGTGAGGCATTGTGCATTTGCTGAGTGAGGGCTCCCCAGGGTGGCATAAGACATGCTGCAGCCCTTAGAGACCTTCCCTGGCATCAGGGCCCTTGGTACCAGGGGTACCATTTACAAGGGACTTATCTGAGTGCTAGGGCTGTGCCAATTGTGGGAACAAAGGTACAGTTTAGGGAAAGAACACTGGTGCTGGGGCCTGGTTAGCAGGGTCCTAGCACACTTTCAATCATAACTGGCAGCAACAAAAGGCAAAAAGTCAGGGGGTAGCCATGCCAAGGAGGCATTTCCTTACAAGGGGTTAAAGAGCCACTCCCTTGTCTCGACAGCATGGTAGGACTGTTTCTGTGTTTTACATTTTTAGTCATATGCCTGCTCCTATTGTCTTTTATTATCCTCATTATTGCTATAAACCTGCTTTTATCCAAGATGTAGATATTTAAATAGATGCTTATTTAAATATATTCTGCCTCCGTTGTCTTTGCCTGAGTGAGATCTTGGTAACTGAGAGAACAGGATGCAATCTGATGTACCACGATTCCCTGGGGAGTCTATCTTACCATGAGCTTGGTTGCCACAATCATCTCGGTCAGAGATGGGGCACTGCTACTTAGCCGGAAACCCCAAATAGGCCGACAGTTATCACCTGGTGTGGAATTGTACTCAGTACCCACAACCCAGGTGATCCTACCACCCAAATCCAGTAGCCTCATTACCCTAATGAGAACCTATGCGACACTGCCTTTTGGGCCTACCACAGGGGTGACTTACAGTGACGTGGTGTAGTGACCTGTGGTCAAAGGGTGCATGCACCTTTTAACGCAGGCTGCAATGGCAGGGCTGCAGACACATTTTGCATGAGCTCCTATGAGTGGCATAATGTATGCTGCAGCTCATGGGGGACCCCTGGTGTCCCAATGCCCTGGGTACGTAAGTACCATACACTAGGGACTTATAAGGGGACACCAGTATGTCAATTGTAGAGTGCACAAAGGTCCATGGTAAGGAGGGAGAAAGCACAATCACTGGGGTACTGGTTAGCAGGATCCCAGTGAAGACAGTCTAAGCACACTGATAGCAGGCAAAAAGTGGGGGTAACCATGTCAAAAGAGGGTACTTTCCTACAGCCCCCCCTGAAGCAGAAACCACTACAGTATGCAGAATTCTGTGTCAAACCCATCCAGCGGAGGTAAGACTCCCAGGGGCTCACTCCTCCGCTACCTCCATGCCATGCATCCCAACCTGCACGATCTCCTAAACGGAAGAGAGATCCCAACCCGGGGGTTGATCTGGATGCGTTTGTTAGGCTACAACAGGTTTTTATGGCTCGGGACCAATCACAAGTGACGAACCCCTCAACCACTCCCTGTTACCCCCCTCCAGACACCGACTCCTAAGTCTGGCTCAGACAGAGACCAGGATGAAAGGTCACACCCATGGCACCACTCCTCACAAATTCCTGATGCCCCCTCAGAGCAACGTTCCTCAGGGGATGGCTAATCTGCTCAAACGAGAGCTACTGATCCATTCACGTTTGGGCGAATGGACTTTTGCTGACAAGTTTGCCACATATGTCGCGGGAAGCTCCGCAAGCTGCTCGACAAGGAAGTCCGTAATCGACTGCGCACTGAATGCTCTAGTCCGTCTTTAAGTGATAAAGTGGAACTGACCCCAATAAACAGATGAGAGCATGGCAACTTTCTTAGGAAAGTTTATGCGTGATCCCAAAAAAGGGATAGACAGTTCCTGGTGCACCTTCTGGGACAAACTGTTGGATGTCTCAGGTCCCCTAACATGCATCCTAGACATGGCTGAGGATGGAAGGGCATCAGGCCTAGAGGGCTATTATGTTTTTGGGGAGCGCTAATTGTGCCATTTCGACAGAAAGACACTGTTTGCTCCTCATCAAGATATACCATAAACTGGGGAACCTTGCCACATCAGAGGCGGCTCCCATCACTCAAGGTGGATTGTTCGGCGATCCCTTTGTTTAAGAACTCAGCAAGTTCATCCAGACGTGGACATGGCACAGGCATCGATCAAACGGATTTTTACGCTCTGGGTTTTCACTGGCGCTACAGAGGCAGGGGGCCTTAAACCAGCTGCTCTCATCCTCCAGCAAGGGTCACGGCCAGAAGCGTGGGTAATACCAGGACGCTTCAAGGTTTGGCACCTTCTACCCCACCAGAACATCCCCAAGTACAGGGGTGCAGGAGGTGGCCACGGAGGCGGGGGCTCCTACAGCTCCTCCCAAGGTAAGGGTCCAATCTTTTCCTCTACACACTGGGGGGAATGCTCTGGCACTTTCTTCCCAACTGGGCAGCTCTCACCTCCAATGCCTGGGTGCTATAAACCATTCAGGATTTCCATATAGAGTTTTTAGGCTCGCCTTTTCTGTCAAGGGTCTGCTGGTCTGGTTGGACAACTCTGACCTTGACCACCCAGGTCATTAAGCCAGCAGCTGCCTATCATGGCATCATCAGGATATCTGCACTTTCTGCCTCCCTCATCTAAAACAAAATTGAGGTCCAGGCACTTATTCTCTGTTGCCTGGACTATGGTAACTCTTTGTCCCTTGGAGCTCCAAAGGCAGTAATAAGGAAATTAGAGGTAGTGAAGAACTCTGCTGCTAGAATTCTCTATAACATCCCCAGTCAGGAGTCTGTCCAGCAAGCTCTAACTTCTCTGCACTGGCTACCTGTGTTTCAGAGGATTACATTTAAAGCCCTCTGTATAGCCCAAATGGCTCTCCATGACAAAGGTTCTGTGATCTCCAGACAACTGATTGTTCCCTATACCTCTGGAAGAAATCTCAGATCGACTAACGCCTGCCTGGCTAGGGTACCTACCATTAAAAAGGCCGGAAGTGGTGGTTGCTTCTTCAAGTTCAATGCTTCCAAACTCTGGAATGCCTTACCCTCCCTCCCCCTACAGTCAACTAAGGAGGAGCTTCCTTTTCGTAAACTGCTAAAAACCTGGCTCTTCGACGGTTGATTACCTTAGTGGTTACGGCCCTGCTTGCGTCTCACTGAACAGCGCTGGGACGCTTACGGGTAGCTATGCACTCTACAAGTGCCAATAGAATAGAATGCATCATCAGTTTTTAATGTAATCAAGTCTTTCGACTGTGCTCAAATGCATCTGAAACGTTTCTTCTAACCAGAAAGAACGGATTCAATCCTTTTATAATGGCAAAGGACTCACAAGAGCAGAACACTGACTGCTTCTGGTTTGCTTAAATAAATGACCTCAGATTTGACACATATCTTCAAAGGAGCCTGAGCAGTGACAATCTACGTACTTTTCGTGGGTGTCCAGAAATGAGTAAACTCTGTGCTGTTCTTTTCCAAGGTACCAGTGCCACACAGGTACAGCTCTAGAAGTGCAATACCTTTAGACGCAGCACATAATTTCATCACAATAAAAACAGCTCCTAATCGGTGGGATCATACAAAGGTAAGGTGCCCATTAGGAGTACCACAGAATGCAAAAAGAGCTCTAAAACAATGTGACGATGAAACCCACATTGAACAGACAACAGATTTCAGAACCCTTTGTGGTTAAAACCGAACTATGTGAGATGGGATGAGCGCATAATCTGTATTGTGTCGACTTTTACGATAATGAAGGTCCACAAAAACTGTAGAACTCAAAGTGGGATTGAATGGACATTAACCTCAGGGCAGAGAGCAAAGTTAAGTGTGATTCCCGCTTACTGATTGGCGGAATTCAGACTACACCTACTGACAAAGTCAAAATCTTGGACATTTATTTTGACTTTAGAATAACTAGCAACAGCCACGTTAATGTAACCCCTTTTATGCCAACTGCCATTTCTAACTCCTCAGAAGAGCTTGGGTGTTTATTTAGTGCCTGGCAGACAAGGTCCTTTGCCACAAACACGGGGAAGTACCCTGTCTGCCAAAGTGTTGGGTCGCCCCTCTCTACAGTCAGATAAACTGTCATGTTTCTGCCATCGTTGCCTGCTGTTTCAGCTGTGGAAAACCTCTGGCAAACAATTTTACAGACACCAGGCCATCCGTCAACATTCCTCAGACCTTCTCCCTTATTTAAGGCAAACTTTCTGATGTGTTTTCTTTCCTGTTTGCGACCAGCAGGGACACCAGACTGCCTCAAACAGAAAAAAACTATTGAAATGACCCCAAAGCCTAGAACAAAACTCCCAGGTGAGGTCCATTCATTATATTTTTTCAAAAACTTCTGAGTTTTAGTAGTTTTTTTTTTTTTGTTTTAACTTTGTTGAGCAGCATCATAAAATAAGGCACCTGTTCAACAAAGTTACCATGCCTTCAGAGGACAAGCTGTATCAGCAGCTCCTCTGAGGGCATAGAGATCTCAACCAAGCAGGTGAAGGTTTCTTAATATGGCGGGACGACTGCTGCCACCACCACCATACCCTACATAACCCCTTTGTTGCTTTCTGGAATTACAAGGCAGGGTCATATTGCATACCTTTCTTGTGAGAAGATGAGGTTAACCATTACTCCTAGGACAGAGGCTCTTCTGTTAAGGTGAGAGTAATTATAGACCCCTGACAAGATTCTGAAGCATATTCAGGTGGGTAGCACACTGATCTGTGGGGCCCACTGTTACTGATAAAGTAACCTTACGGGTCCTGCTGTTCCCATTCTTTATAATCATTCAATTAAACAGTATTTGTAGAGCGAGACTTGGCACCTGTGAGGGTATCCAGGGGCTGAGCAGTTCTCATACCTGTTATTGTAGTACTATGCAGTTTCTATATGTAATCTCACTTTGCGCTCAAGCCAATGGAATATTCCACACTATCAGTAATAGCGCCACACATAATATCCCAGTTGTCATTCTGTTAGTGGTCTCGTTATGACACCATTTGTTTATAGCGTTTCACTGCTTTGTGGGATAGATTCTGTTCTATGGAACAACAAAAAGGGTAATTTAGTCTATTGACTTCAGGCATTTCAAAAATATGATATAGATATGTGTGAAAGCAGCAACAGCTGATAGGACGACGCAATCATGCTTAACTTTTAGTTCATGTATATTCCAGAAGGAAATCAGTTACAACTAAATTGCAAGGACCACGCAGGATGTAAGATGTATATAGGATTTATAAAACCTTGGAATTACCATGGACTCCAAGTTAACAATGACTGCCCAAGTGGACAATTTAGCACGAACAAGCTTCATCCCCTTGAAGACTCTGCGACGCATCTTCCCCCCACCTCGGATTTCCACACAAGGTGCAGGGTACTATCTCTCATGTATTATCCAAGCTGGATTATGCCAATGGCCTCTACCCTGGATCATCTCTATCTAATATGAAAAAACTACAACATATTCAGAACTCCGCTGCCAGGCTACTATTACATGTAAAGCCACAAACCCACATCTCACCTGCCTTGAGAGCACTACACTGGTTACCCATTGCCAGGAGATCCACCATCAAGCTGCTTTGTATCACCCACAAAGCTATACATGGAACATGATCACTTTTTATCAGTAACAAAATAACTAAATACATTTGACAAAGAAACCTCCGCTCAAGATTGGCACCCCGCCTTAGAACACCACCATACAAGAAAGACTATAGGTGGTACATCCTTCTCTGTTCAAACAACCAAACTATGGAATTCATTACCCCCAAAAATAAGATTCTGGATAACTATCTTGTCTTCAGAAAACTACTCAAGAGTTGGCTCTCTCCTTCATAACCACCATATCCAAAAAGCAACGGACTGCACATGCCTGTGTTGATAAATATTTTTAATCTGAATATTTGTATATTCAAGATATGTATAGTTCTTTAGGAAATATGTATCGCTACTATGTCATAATAATAAATTACACAAATGCTCTTTAAACCTCTTTAACAAATGTATATTTACTCACGATTAAATATATATACGTATGTGAATATATATGTGTGTGTATAAATAACAATAAATACAATCCATAAATAAAATTCAAATTCTAAGAAAATGAAAGTAAAAAAATACTAATAATGAATAATGAAAAATTAAATATTTTTAAAAAGTGTATATATATAAATAAATAACATTATAAATAAATGAAAATAATATAAATTTACTTTTGTAAGCTTTACTTTGTCTACCCATCACCATATGACATGTCTCTATCAATCTATCCTCCCATCCCCACTCTAGCTCACCCAAACCTCACTTTACTACCATGATCTCCCAAACAACTCTACTACATTCTCCCTCATGTGTCTCACTTTTGACTCATCCAAAACCCCTCCTGCTACTATGATCCACCTAACACTTTCCACAAACTCTTCCCTCCTCCCCTTTACTCATCCCAAGCCCCATCCTATTACTATAAACTCACAATTAACACTTCTGGATTCTTCCCTCCTCTCCCTCCATTACTCTAGTCAATCCAACTAATTAACTCAAATATCCTCTGCTCAAATTAATTCATAAAAATACTAAAACTGAACTCATATTTCCCTATACTAATCCACCACTAATTCCTCTTGTGTTCCGGAGTAGCATGCTACTCACTGAAAAGTGCTTTGACGCCTCGTCAGGTGTAGTAAGTGCTACATAAATACTATTATAATACAATTACAATATTGTTGAATTTTATCCATATGTTTGCACAATGCCCTTTTAATTGCCACCACTGAAAAATCCTAAGAAACCAGACAGTTCAAAACGTAACAGCCCAAGAACCAATGGATACCCTAAAAAGGAGAGACATCATTCCGACTTTGGGGAAAAATAGACTGGCTGCATATAGAGGCCAGGGTTAAGCTCAACTCTTACCTGAAGGCATACAATGTATGCATGGTATGGCATTGAGATATCAGAAATAATTCAAGTCTACTGCCCAGAAAGACAACACAGAGCTTGTGGCAAAACCTGGTCACTCCGAGACAAATAGGCTAAGGCTGATCTAAAAGCGAAAAGCCTATCTGAATGCTACAGGGGGTCGTCTGCTGCTCAAGCTCGTCAGCTGTGCAACGACCAGTCTGATTAGCTGAGGCTTAACAATAAGTTTCTTCCTTTTAAAGAGGGAATCGAAACCATCCTTTTACAAGCGTAGATCATAAACACTGCCACCACTTTGTCCACAAAAGACTTGATATTTAGGGGTTTCAGCACTCTGTATAAGTGTTTAAATAAATGAATAGGGATAACTCCGTAAGACTAACATGGTAAGAAAACGACATTCGATTTTAACCCCAGAGCCAAATCTGGTACCTAAAAAGAAATCACTTACCGGCACACAAACGGGGAAGACGAGCACTTTTGGGGCGAGCGTGACGTAGGTGCCATAACTGGAGTGTGGGATGTGTGGCCTCACAATTGTACAGTTTTGGTAATTTCCATGGCTCTTCATGCTCTGCACAGTTTTAATCAAAGTAGCCTTCTTTCCAACACCTGTGTGCGTTCTACTTTTGCTTCCATTTCCTATTAAGATTAGAGAAAGTCAAAAGTGAAATTGAATGTTTTACAATGTGGCTTTTAGACTGATCTGTTATCAGAGATTACATTTTATCAAGGAAAATGTCTAATTAATGCATTGCGGTATCCAGCTTATCAAAGTAACTGAAAGAGTAAGTGGTTCCCAAGGAGAAAAAATAAACATTATAAACAACCATATCAAAGTAATGCCTGGTGTGGGAAAAATACATAGTGCACACCACGGTAATCTTCACTGTGCCCTAAAACTTTAACTGCGGGGTTTAAACTGAGCCAAGGCACGCACTGAAAATCAGGGTATGTCGATTTTCAAAGCAGAATCTCTAAATACCAACCTATGTAACTGCATGCAAAACCCCACAATGAGGTCGTAATCGGACTATAACAATCATGACTAAAGCAATGTTCAAAATGTACTGGCCATATGCACTACCTGGCCTCTTTTCCCCACGTGGCCCTCGGCATACCGTCTTCTAGCCATTAGTGGGCGTGGTTTTCTCCACTTCATTCCTTTTCTCTGATATCATATCACAAGACTCCCAATCAGTGCACCTCTCCTCTTATCCCACAGGGAGATGGTGAACCAGAGGAGTGGCAAGTGAGAGAAGTGCAGTTCTCGAAGTGCGTATCACATTTCAGGCATATATTAAGTAGGCTTCAAGTGAGATTTTCGTATGTCTGTTTTAACCTACCACTTAGATTCTTGCACCATACCAATAAACTCGACCTAATTTGGAGGGTGTCACCTTTCTAGGAACTTCAACAAGCCATATTCTGCTAATAAACTACAATTGGGTCAACCAGCCTGCTAACCACCCTCACTTTCCCCAATTAATGTAATCAAGTCCAATAGTTGGGTCTACCCATACGTCTGACATGACTATTTCAAGACTCATCAGGTTGAGACCAAGGGGTCAACTCACAGTGCTAAAACAAACCGGGACGGAAAATCCCAAAATTTAAAGGGAAATAATCAATGTAAACAAATTATGCAGGAATAAGCATTCATGTGGAGTTAAGCCCTGGCAAAGATGAGTATTTACAGTCACTTCATCCTACAGGAGTCCTAAACAAAAAGTTCAGTGAAAAGAGTGACATGAGCGAACCAGTACTTGGTTGAACAAGCTTGCCCCCTTTTTATAATGCTCCTTTAACAAATATGTTTCGAAAAATAAAGAATAATTAGACTATTATTTTCATGGCAGCAGTGCCCTTGATGTTTTGGAACCTATAAAGGTAGTTTTGTCAGAAACTTTCTCCATTCGCGTCAAGCAGGAGGTGAGCCCCAACCTGGATCTAGAAGATTACGTTTTTTTGCCATCATTTACTAAGTAGTAGGGACTATGTCTAAGTGGAAGACTGAACACAAGTAAAGTTTCTTCTAGCCATACCGGTAAAAGGAATGTACCCAAGAACATACTTGCCAAAAAATATTTCAATTAAAATGTATGCACAGTTTTAACAAAAATTCACAGACTGTCTTAAAATTACATTTCATTCCATATAACTGATGACAAAGTATTGGAGGAAACTTTTCTGTTAAAACAAATCACCCACCTCCTAAAACACAATTTTTGAGGTCATCTTGCGAGGTAAAGTGGAAAAGTGACTGTTGGGATTACATTCCATAGTTGAAGAAAAATATCAAGGCTAAACTTGTCATTTTGAGATTGGGCTCGAGTTTGGGGGGTTTACGACAGCCCACCAGTGTGACTGAAGCCCTTTCCTCCGCTCGCCAAGCAGAGGGGCCTGCCCATCCAATCCAAAGATCCTACCACCTCGGTGAGGATCATTTTGATTAAAGTCCCAACCTAGATAGAGTAGATTCATCAAAATTCTAATGGTGGGCAGTTTGCATTTTTTCCTGTGCCAAAGAAGGTTTTTTTTTCTGGTGCCATTTATTATTTTTGCTTCCAGGGCCTAGGTTGGAAAAATAAACATGGGAACACCGTCCTAAACAGGGCTGATGGCTATCTGATGCTCATGCACTGACCTGTCAGCTTGGTGTCACATGGGCTCCGAGCTTACGGGCTTTGGACTGCAGAGAAACCTGATGATCCACTATTAAACAACCACACATTCCCCATCTCGAAATGAGGCAGAGGAACCATCGATTTCGTGTGGTCTGTTAAGTCAAACCTTAAATAACGACCCGAAGCAAATGAGAAAATACTGGCTGAGGGTGAAAAACGAAACCATTACATTTCTAGCAAACAAATGGATTAAGGGTCACAAAGCAAGATGAATAAGGTCAGAAGTTCACAGATGTGAGAAAGAGAAAATTGTGAATACCCCAAAATACTCCCACATAATAGTAAATGTTCTGTAAAACACCCCATAGTCGGCCCTTCATTTTTCATTAGATGAACTCCGTTGTATATCCAAAATCTTGCAAATGTTAGGTGCCACTGTACACATTTACACCAAAAGTAGGGTAATGTTCAATGGTCCAGAGGAAGGACGTGCCATTTTTAATCAGTCATTGGCTGAATATTTACTCCCAAAACCATAAAATGTGTTTAGCCTTTAGCTGGCAATATAAAGGCAAGGCTTATAACTACAAGGTTTGAGCCATTAAGTCTGATATTGTTAAAGAAACACAGGTCAAATCAATCTTTTGACTCCTGTGTGACAGAGGTCACAGACAGAACAATGAAATGCTGGTTAGGCGGAGAAGAGACACAGAATAGTGTATTCTGTTTGAGGGGAGACCGACTCCTTAAACTTTCCATCTATTACAGACATTCATTGTTCTGTCACCACAATCCTTTGGCTTTAGCAGTCACTATAGGGATGGAATGATCATATTATTCCTGCAATGACTATTGTTTCTTAGTCATACGCTCATGGGCATCCTTGCGTAATGATGGCTAGGGTTGCAGGAGATGTGTAAAGAGAGTTGATTAACCTGGTCTTCAATGCTGCATCAAAACAAAAGCAGGGAAGGGTAAGGATACAGTTGTGATGCAGCCAGACAAACATTTTCCACACTATTTGTGAATCACTAGGAGGGTGTTGAAGCAAATCATTTCTGTTTCAACCGTTTTCCACAAATACAGAAAACAGAATTCCTGTGTTACCCTGGGGTTCTGTTCATTTCTGCTTCAACCTTTTCTGACTTACAACTAATGAGTCCAATACAAGGTAGGCAGCTATGCACAAGCTAAAAAATAAATAACTGGAATATTTATGTAGATACAGGGACACTAAAAAGGACACAGACCTACCCAACCATTTACTATACAATTAAATGCATTATAACACTGCTCACTTACTCCCTAAAATGAGCTTAGACTTGCTGATCAACTGGGACATTTTTATAGTAAAACATGTCCAGTCTATCTTAATCAGTATGGCTAGCCGAAAAGCCTAGACACCAGAATTTTTCGCAAGTTAGATAATGAGGCTACCAGTCTTAAGTCCATTTAAAAGAGCATTTTATACAATGGGCCTGTACGAAGGGTTGGCCATCCAGTGATGACAGGCAAAATTTGCAAAACGCAAGTATTGTTTTTACTTCTGAGTTTGCTTGATGGAATACAGAGGGCCGGATTATTGAGGCACTTGACTGCTAAACAAGCCATCTTAAATCTGATGAGGCCCCTGCAGTGCCTGAGAGCATCCAAAACATGATCACATTTCCTAAGGCCTGTGATGGCTCCAGTTGTTCATTTCAAAAAGGCGGGAGACCTGCATAAAAGACATTACAATAATCAGCTGAGCTGAGATGTCTTAAGATCGGCTGAACTTCTTTCCAAAAAATAATTCCTCATTACATTCCTAAACTGGGGGTCCATTGTAGTATCAATGGAAATTGCTAAATCTTGACCAGAATCTTTTAGACGACAGAACATTGTATCTAAAGGAGTATAGGTTTCCTCTTGGGACACATGCAAGGGCAAAAAGGAGTGATTTGTAAGGGGACCGATACAAACAAGAGGATTACAAATTGAGCCAAGGTCGTTTAACAATCACTAAACTATGGCTTTGCTTATCAGAGTTTGTCTATAAATAACGTATTTAATTAGTTGTAGAGTTTTGATACCCATGATGTATCTTCGAGCACCAGCAGTATTTCTCTCTGTTTTAGACATATTACTATTACCTCTAGCACAATAGTTAACACCACTAAGTATCATCAGAGAAATCTCAGTGATACTTGCCAAGTCAAATGTAAGCCTAATTTGCACGCAAATCCTAGGAGGCGCTAGTGTTGCGATGTGCATATTTTGTTTTTTTTAATAAGAATACATTAGTCTATCTGACAATGTATGCTTTTCATTCTTCACCAAAGGTATTCACACTTTGTGCAATACCTGGAATGCTTTCTTTAGGTTTACATTCGTGGGATGTCTATTACTCTGGGTGCCTCAGAGTTAACACCATCCTCAAGAAAGACTATTTGTCCTAAATATCTGTACCTTTTCTAGTCTTGTGCATATACTGCATCCCTCTTCTTTTTTCTTAAGTTTCATTTCCCTAAAATGGCCACCAATTTTGAACTTTTTATCACCCTGTCTATATGACCCACTGGGCACGTGAATGTAATCTTGCAGATCCACTCACAGTCAGTCTACCTTCTTAATCCACATTGAGACCTAACCTAGAGCAGCAGAAGAAACTAGCCCAGCCTGAAAAGGTTGGGCCTGAAATATATTTTATGGGACAGTTAACATGAGTGAGCTGCTGTATCCTATAAGTAAGTGGACACTATAAGACTCTTTGGATATGTATGTCTGGGTCCATTTTAGTGGCTCCTGTCTGAGGCAGAACACTGAAGTATGTATTCCAGTTATCACGTTCGAAGCTGGTACTTGGGGCCACCTAGCTGATGCTACTTTGTGCTCATTTGGCATAACTATCTTCTGCAGCAGAAACCATCTTCAACCAAATGCCAATGTGCAACCATCCATGTTAATGGGCAAGTTTTATGTTCAGAACAGATAACCTCGTCTATGATACTTCCTGACTCAATTTGTTCCATTCCTAAATGTTCAAATTTCCAGCAAGAAACAAAGACAACTCCTCAGAAACAGGATGCAGGAGGACAAAGAGCCCTCTCAAGCAGAGAAAGTCACAATTCGATTGGGTATGTTCAAGAATATCCTGGTGCCTTGGCCAGTATAAGCCCCACTTCAGTGGAGAGGGGACCTGGGGACCTCACATACAGAGGCCAAATAAAAACGTGACAAGCAGGGTATTGGCTATTTTTATGCTGCATGTAGCGGCGCTACCTGAAACGTTTGATACAGGCCGACCACATGCAGCTGACAGACACCTCATTTTCAAGACACTGTAAAGACTGAGCAAGTACAAACACTCCCCACCCCCCACAACCACCTAATTTTCAGATTGTTCTCTTCAATGGCTCCTCCTTCTGTCAGTTTGCCTAATAAAATTGTTCATGGTTTAAGGTGTGTCTTTTTTTTAAAAGTAGAAATGTCTTCCCACTAAGCGAATATATTGGGAGGTATATGGTATATTTTAGTGCTTTGACTGCCTTCAACTACAGCAAACTAAATGTTACAGTTTTCGAAAAGAAAAAAAAAAGGTAAAAAAGTCCCTTGGACTCAAACACTTCTCCTGATTATCTATGCCTGCTAGGAAAAATATTAATAATAGCAAACAAAAAGCCTTTTCATGATGGATCTGAGAGGTCATCGACCCATAGCAGCATCTCAAATGTTAAAGATAGGCGGATCCCTGCGAGAAAAGCTCCATAAACAAATGCCTCTTTCCGATCTGCTCCCACAAAGAGGCCCGCCCCGCTCTTATGGGCGATTTCACTGGCAGCAGCAGAACTCAGGACAATGAAGAAATCCTGAGCCTGGGAAAAGCAGTTAATTTCAACGTGCATACAAACAGACAGCTTCCTAGCCGGCTGCCAAAGGGACATCCGATAACATCCCAAGGCGTGGTCACATGTCAGAACTAATGGACTGCTGAACAGAGAGCAGGCATGACAGAACTTAGAAGGCCACCACGAGTCGAGCCGGAAACAGTGATGAAAAATACACATTGCTTGCAGTAAAACTTCTTTTAGGAACTTGCAGTATAGGACACAGGCACGTCACTGAATTAGTCTTGAGGGTGAGAGTCAGTCAGTCTCTCTCTCTCTCTCTATATATATATATAGATATATCTATATATCTATATATATATATATAATCTCACCTGTTGAATGGCACCTGGGAATTGTCAACAGGTGAGGAATCTGCAGAATCTTCAGAAAACGTTTAAAAAAACAAAACAAAAAAAAAAACCTCATCCACCTCAGCAAATTCCTGCAAAGTTTTGAGTTGATGAGAAAAATGGGGGACTAAAATGCAACTTCACCCCACAACTTCCATAGAAAATTTTAGACACCACTTCAGCAAATCTGGCAGAAAACCAAATCGTTACAAGTAAAGAGTGCTTTATGCTATTTGCTTTAAATCTGGCCAGCATTTTTTTTTTTTAAAGAAATGAAGGTTCGAAACAAATAGGTATCTGAATGGTTCGGGTAAGTAGAACCTGGGGGGGTGGGGTGGGGTCCCCTGGGCACGCAACTTGTAATGATGGAGTAATATGATTGGCCAACGGTTTGTGTTTTTTCCCTGTAGGGCACCTGGCTCCAGTAGGAGCTTGCAGTCCAATTGATTGGTCGCAACATGGAGAAGTTTTGCGGCTGCCACTACAGGGCATGGGGTCTATGTGTGGGGGAGGCTATTGAAGTGGGGGGGGTGCGAGCAGCAGGGCTTGGCCACAGGCAAGGAAGGCCCTGTAGTCAATCCTGCATCACGCTTGACCAAAAGCTGAGTGCGAGGGAGGATTGGTAGAATTACATATGGTAATAAAATAACTTTATGTTAAAAGAAATCCCTAGAAATTCACTGATTTTCTTATTTAGTGAATTTCTAAGGTTTTTTAATGTAAAGTAAGATTTTATTACTATGCCCAACTATAATGCCCATAAATCCCCACAAAGGTGAAAGTGGCATAGTTAGGCATAGTAATAAAATCTATGTAAAGTAAAATGTTATTACTATGCCTAACTATAATGCCACTTTCACCTTTGTGGGGATTTGTGGGCATTATAGTTGGGCATAGAAATAAAATCTTACTTTACATTAAAAAACCTTAGAAATTCACTAAATAAAAACAAAGGTTGAAGTGACATTATAGTTAAGTAAAAATGTCCGTTTAAACTCAGTATTTAAATTAAAAAGGAAAAAAACTGAAATTCACCAGTTATAATAAGTGAAGGAACTACCTTGCGCCCTGCCATGCACTGCCTATGAGCCCACATATTAAATTACTCATGACATGTTCAATGACATAATTGATAACATTACCGATGACATCTGAAATTACATCACTGTTGACAACACTACATGGTGAGGGTGCGACTTATAGTTACTTCAGTAAAATAAAACTGGTAAGTTTCAATGTTGTTTTTTGTAGTATAAAATATTAAATTTTATCTTACATTTTCACCTAACACCATTTGTTTAGCCTGTTTTACACACACACATGTTATATATATATATATATATATATATATATATATATATATACACACACACACACACATACACATATATATGTCTCACAGCAATAGAAGGCAGCACTCAGATGTAATTTGTATTGTTTATTCTAGCCAACAACAAACAAATGACGTTTTGACAGAAGTCTTGCTCAGGCGAAACAATTACATCCTGGAGTGCCGCCTTCTACTGCACTAACGTGCTCTAATAAAAGCGAAACGTGTCAGAGGTTGCTTTTATTCATTCCAGGTTGGCTTGGATGATGTTTTACCAATCAAAATCTGTAATACTGTGCCTGGAATGGTAAAAGGCTTTTGTCACTTTTCAGCCCGGCACTAGCTAATCCTATGCTTAAAGACATAGCTGCACAAAAAGCTTCTCACTTGCCTTGCTTGGTGAGCCTAGCACTATGCAATTTCTATGCTTAAAAACTCTGCTATAAATAGACATTTGAGGTGAGCAGTTTTAGAGAGTTGGTGGTGTTGCAGGTGCTCCATAGGAAGAGGCTGATCTCCGCCTAAAACTTGGGAACTGAGGGTTCCCTGCTTTCTTTTTTGCATTATTTATGCAGGACTTAGCCTGAAAGAGTATTGCTTTGATACATATATCACAGCAATAGAAGGCAGCACCCCAGGACATAATCAGTTCCAATTCATTTTATTCTCAGCAACAAACAAATGGTGTGTTTCGACTGAGGTCAGTCAAAAAGCATCATTTGTTTGTTGTTGCAGAGATTAAAATGAATTGGAACTGAATACGTCCTGGGGTGCTGCCTTCTATTGCTGCTATGAAGTTACAGGAGTTGATCACCTAAGAGGCTTGGCACCAGCACTCCTAGCTGTGTGTCGCAGTACCTAGGAAAAGCATTGTGGGTATATTCACAGAAAAAACTGTTTTATTAAGTTTTGGTTGTCTCTGGTTATAACACCTTAACGTATGCTTAAGCACATTTATGGTTATAACTTAAAACTGACAAACTCCTGAAATCGATCAGGTACAGTAATAGCCCAGCAATTCGTAACTCAAACTTCAATCATGAAAAACACATCTTGCATATAAAATGCAACTTGCAAAGTTTGAGAACATACCTGAAGGTCTTAGGACCAAAGCTAACCATAACGTCATATTAAGTGTTTTTCAGATGAAAAGGTAAAAGTGTTTGTTTTACCTGTGGTTGCTTGGTTATAAATAGTTTGAGTGTGTTTGACAGGTGTGGTAGTGAGCTCAACATTGTTAGCTCTACACTTGCCATGTGTACAAAACGGCGAAGCATAAGGAGGCAAGCAAACCATCCAATGAGTGGGAGCTAGAACAGGAAGTGTTGGGTAGTATTTTCAGGAACTGGGGCATAACTACATAGACTTCTTACTAAGTCCAAAAAATGAAAAATTACAAAACTTTGCGTCCAAGTATCTGCACCGCTATTCAGCGGGAATGTCCATTCAATAAAAGAGTCAGGGACATTTGCTTATACCTTTCCATAGATTCTCCTGACCCCAAGGGTATTAGACAAATTCAGTCATTCTAACATGTTACTCATCCTCATTGCCCGGCAGTGGGACAGACATACATGGTACTCAGAACTAGTGCAGATCACAATGGGAGAGAACATAACCCTGAAAGCCACACAAGATCTGCTAACAATGCAGGGGGGTCCTATATGTCACCCAGAATCAGCCACACTCAACCTAATAGCCTGGCCCCTGAGAACTTAGAATTCGGCATCTCCAGCTACCTTCCACAACAATGGAAATCTTGTGAGCCAAAAAGGTCAAGCACAATATGTTAAGCTCCACCAGGAACTGCACAAATATCACTGTGTAATTTGAACATCGCACTCGCACAACAAAATTGTTCAAGTTTATGTAAAAGGTGGACTTGAAAGTTATAGATGCTAAAGACAGCCTTTCTTGTTAGCCATCAAGTCGCTATGTAGAGTCGGCAAACTACAAGCACTCTCCACCTTAGTGCCCTACCTTTAAATTCATAAGGACAAGTTGGTGTTGAGAACAAATACAAAATTCCTATCAAAGGTAGTGTCACAGTTTCATGTCAACCAAACCATTCAGCTACTGGCCTTCTTGGGAAACGTGAAGATCAGTGACATCTGTCTGGAGGCAACACGGTCATCCATAAACACCTTCACAAAACACTACTAAGTGGAAATTCAGATAAACAAGGAAGCACTGGTGGGACAGAGTACTACAAGACCTGTTTGCGAACTGAAGCATATTTAAACTCAACCTCCCCAAGGAGGCAGACACCATTCCAGCACAGCATGTGAATCCGGAAAAGATTTCATGCTCCATAATGAAATTATTACTAGACAGTGAGAGTAGTTTTGCAGCCTGAAGAACTTTCTGGATTCCAATGTTGTTGTCCCATCTCCCCAGGAAATATCAAAAGGCACAGATGGAGAACGAGGTTCCAAGACTAAAAGTCACCAGAAAGGGGAAAAACGAGTCTGAAGATGGTGACCACACACAGGAACATACAGGGCGCATGTCTGACATCAGAGAGAGAATGGACTTGCCACCCAAAAAAAAAAGAAGAAAAGACAAAAGAGAGAATTTTGAACCCAGTCACTAGATAGTGGTAACTGAATGGACTAGTTACCGTTGAAATGTAGGATGGGCTTTGGGAGGAAATATTAGTTGCTTTTCATGACCACCAAGTCACTGTGTAGCTGCAAGTAGGGTTCCTCTGTAGTCAGGGCCTGATCTTCTGACTGCGTACAGATGGTCAGTAAAATATCACTTCAGTGTCAAATACTTTAGCTCTGCACTTTACAAGGGTTCAAAAGGTTTCTTCATCAGATGGCCGAGCACACCGGTGCAGATACACACATGTAGAGAGAGTATGGAGACTAGCCCCACCATATTTGTTCCCCTGTGCATGCAACAACGACTGTCAAGTGTACCTTAATTGATGCATAGGTCAGTTTGTTCTCGAAGAGGTATATTAGGTATCTTATGACCACCAGTTTTTTTTTCTTCTAGTGTTAAGCAACTCTTCTCAATTTCACAAGTGAGCATATCTGTTCCACTTAAGAGTGTAACAGTTGCTCATTGCAGGAATCCTGGCCTCCCTCAAAATCTCCATGCTTCTCTTACGAGTCCAAAGTATCAACTTCTAGGTTCTCATGAGCCATGCTGCTGGCCTGAAGCTTGCTGGTTCCGGGTAGCATATCTGTCCCTTCTGATTGTAAGGGTGGATGTGTGAAGGGATTTAGTTCAGGTGTCACTAGCATTTCCAGCCGTGCTGAACGAGAGAGAAGCAGCTGTTTTCACCTCAAACATCGTGCACAACAACCTCCTGGAAAAAGACAAGCAGTACCTCCATGTTTTTACACAGAGATGGCTTCATTCACATTCATGATATTCGGGTAAGGGTTCAGAGAAAATAACTTTATGAAGTTTTAATCTCTAATGCAAGTTTTGAGGCGAAATGTCTGCTCTGTGAGGGATTTTGTTTACGATGCGTCACACATGGCAATGACCGCCCAGGTTCCGGCACCTCAACTGGGACTCGGAAAATAAGGAACATCCTCCACCAGACCTGCGGGGCCATTAACAGAGCCCTCCGGCCTGCGCTGTCCGCCCTTCTCCGTCAACCAGCTAAGAGGCAAGTATGGTGCCTAACTCGAGTGATGTGTTTATTCCTAAGGCGCACAAAATCACTTTATATAACACGTACAAAATATCAAGGCTCAAAACAAGAGAGAACAGAGTGCCCTGTACAAACCGCACACTGTGCACCAAATGGTCTTTGGGCGCAGATGGTTCAGTATAGTCGTTATCACCAGATGTTTTCTGAGGTCGCATCATGCACCATCAGACTTTTTTAAAAAAATTAAAAAATGTAACCGGATCATGATAGTTATCTATTATTTTTAGTACACGCCGTAGTGAACATGATAAAGATACGTTTCTATTCCTAACAGGGACATTGGTTTTAACGCAGTAAGATAAATACTGGTTTACACCGATTTGTTAACTGTGGCAAAATGCCTCGGTTTTCTATTCATTTACGTAAGTAAATAAGGTTTTGGTGAAGGTATGTTTTTCCGTTTTAAAAAGTATTTTGTCTACAGGAATACGCATCTGATTATCAGCTGCTCTATACAGTGTTTGGCTAAATGTGTTTGTTCCCCGGAATCTACTTTTTATTTACTGCAGTACACTGCTGATTGATCAATGGAAGTTACTAAATGGCATAGTCTATTTTTTATTATTCAAAGTTCAGTGTATGCTGCTAAACAAATAAGCTATTTAACTGAAAGGTAAAATATTCATAGGTAGAAGTGAAGGGTTCCTGTTGCACAATTAACAACAGATTCACGGCTGAAACCGATTATATTTCTGAACACACCTCATTTCTCTGCCTTTTATTTTTGTGCTCTTGCTCAATCCAAACTCTCAAGCTGCAGAACCAATTCAGGGTTGTTCTCCTTTAAGTGTCCTCCTTACGCACCCCCCCTGCAGACAAGGGTTTGTGCAAAGCATGCTTCTCACCGCAGGGAGCACACTACAGAGGCGAAAAAAGGAATTGTGCAATCTCTTCACCTCAACTTTCCGGACACAGCAGTTGGTGACCGACAAAAGAACAGGCCTGGACAAGAAGCTTTCTCACCTTGAACAGAAACTACTGCCTCTCCCTTAACCCGACCACCTACTCAAGGTCAGTGCTCAAGAAGAACTAATCTTCAACCCTTTGCTATCAAACTGCCGAAGAAATTGCTAAATATATCCCTGTCTCCACCCTCCCTCTTCAGTGCCTGGATCATCCCATTCCACCCACAGAAATGCAGGCAATGCATTTCCATTGTCTATGAAGTCTCTTCTCCCCACTCGTTGTGTGCCATGTTAAACCAGGGACATCCAAATGGATTCCCTTCAATACTGTGAGTCAGACTTGAAGCATAAACATAAAACATAAAACAACACCTGCTTTAGAACGTGCAGAATCTCCTTTCAAAGTTTGCATTTTCTCAAGTTATTACAATCACAAGGTTACTGCTTCTTTCAAGCAGTGTGTAAATACTGCAATATTTCTTAATATGTGCGTCTATTTATTACGTTAACCTTCCAACCCCTGCGGTGATCAGCTCTTTCTGCTGAAGTAGTGGTCTAGTGGTATTTGAGCAGAAGATATTCTGTTCATTTGAATCTAGTGCCTGTCAAAAATAACTAAAAAAAAGTACTGTATCACATGTAAATAATGTTTATTTCTACATTGTTGCGTCCACAGATATCAAAATACTCCTCTATATTCCTAAAACTACGCATAAACCCCGACCTTGACTTAAAACATCTGATCGTCACCTTGACTTAAAACATCTGATCGTCACTCCTATTTTCCTTCTTTTATCCTTCAGTGACATCCCTCTACTTCCAATCCTTGCACTCTTTCTTTCTCGGAATACAGCCTACTCTCTCACATGCGGGTTTACCTCAGTCTCCATTATTGCATTTTAACAAATTGCTCACACCTCTTTTCCATGATCAGAAAAAAACTCCATTGTAAGCAATACCCCTGCATCCCCTCTAGCTCATTTATTGTTCCGACCAACCATCTCCATGAACTCACATACCCCCCTGCTAATGATCATGCCCAAGTCCTATTTATTTCACCTACCACAGAGAAACTTGGTTAAATGCATGGAGTGATTTCATGGAGAGCACGAGGTTAAGTGCACTAACCAATTATAACCAATAAACACTGGACTAACCACTAACACTGGGTTCCCGGAGCAGCATGCTACCCTATGTAAAGCACTTCAACGCCTCACCAGGGGACTAAGTGCTATATAAATACAATGACAATAATGCTTCTGTTTAAGAAATTGGAATATAAGTTGCAAATGATGTGAGCCCTTTGCAAGTAACAGGCCCACAATTGACTCCTTAATGGGAACCAAGCCCCCATTATAACATTTGACTCTTAGGGTAAGGAAGCAGAGCAGTCAAAGGCCTACTCAGGGGAGGTGGTGTGGGCTTGCAATCCCAATTTGCTTGCACGCAAAGCTCAAATAATTGTCCAGTCATTTTATTTTATTTGAAAGGAAATGACTTATCATACATGCTAAATACTATGCATTGATTTATTATTTATATTAGGTAGAAGGAAGTACCTTTGTTAACACCCTCAAATAATAATACACCCCAGTGGTTCCTGAACCCCATTATCACAATGGAACCCACCTATACCAGATGCAGCATCACAATATAAGGGGGGATCAGTATATATAAGGGGGGGCCTAATGGCTTAGTCAGGTCACCACGTTAATAAACATATATGGCAGGCCCACTGATTTGATAGAGTTTCACTGCATCAATAAAACAGCCACAGGTTATACTTTCTCAGTGTACAGCTGTTAAAATAGATGTGGACAATACCTATAGTCAAATGCATTCATTATAAGAATCACAATGTTCATCAGCAGGATTGTCAATGCAGCAGCTCTGGGAGGGGGCACAAGCACCTCTGGCCAATCCAATAATGCCACATCATCGCTCCACCCCTGTTCCAACCCCTCTCACACTTCATTCTGGAAAAATCCACATTTGCAACTGAGCTTTTTCTACTGGGAGCTCCCCTATGGGACTCAGCTCCACCACTAGCTGACATCAGTGCCTGATACTTTTCCACCAAAACTTCAAAGGGGACCCCCTCCTGTGTTGGTTCCAGATATCTGACACTTCTCCTTTGTTCTAGTGGGCCTAGGCTGTCACAGCACAGTTGCAGTGTGGAAGTTAATAGTCAAATGTTATGTATATTTTTAATACACACCATTACCCGAGATGTAGGTTTCCTCCCCATTATTTATTTTCCCTAGAGCTGAATCAGTTACTGATAATTGTTCCTTTTGTGTGGGAAGGTCTCTGTTCCCGCTGCTGAGGAGCAGAGTAATTACCTTGGCAAGAATGTGGGTCTAAGGCCTGCAATCTGAAAAGCAGAATCAGAGAAATATAATAAATCCTGCAGTCCCATGAGATGTGGATGTGGCGTGGCGAGGACTGCAAATTCAAACTTGGTAAGTCAAAAATAAATAAAAAAGTACTGTATCATATTGTATGCATGTTTTAACTTAGTTTGACACTTCGCTGGACCCTGTCCCCATTAGGCTGATATCCTTATTAAATGTAATAATGAAACTCCAATGTTATCCTGTGAGAAAGGTAGGCCTTTCAATAATGAAAATACATTTAGGAGTTTTCAATATCAGGATATGTACAACCGAAAGGTATACATCCTACTTTGTAAATGCACTGCACCCTGTCCTGTGGCCTGTTAAGGACCTATCCTAGGGGTGATTTCTAAGTACTAAAAAGGAAAGTTTAGTCCTGGCAAAAGGTTTATTTTGCCACAGCAAATTGGTTGTTTAAAACTGCTCACACAGGTTGCAATGGCAGGCCTGAGACATGCTACAAGCGCTATTTAAGTGGGTGGCACAATACGTGCTGTGGGCCCGTTAGTGGCATTTAACTTAGAGGCCGAGTACATGCAGTACCACTTTACCAGGGACTTATAGGTAAATTAAATATGCCAGCTTGGGATAAGCCAGTGTTAAAATGTCTTTAAGGAGTGAGCACATGCCTTTTAGCACTGGTTAGCAGTGTTGAATTGCATAGAGTCCCAAGGCGAACAAAACAGAAATCAGAAAAATATGGAGGAGTAGGTCAAAATGTTTTAGGGGACAACCACCCTAAGGCTGACAATTAGAACGAAAACTGACCCAGCATTTTGTACAGATTCGTCAAACCGTACACACACACACACACACCTCCCTCTCAACCCCCAAACACCCCTCCACATCACAGTGGTGGTAACTACTGTGTAGTTATGATTAGGACTGGGTTTCCATAGAAAATAGATTTTTTGGTTTGCTAATGACTTTGCTGCCTAATCACTAATCTTCACAAAACTTTTCCAAAAAGGGTTCATCCACCTCAGTTCCTTGAAGCAAAGTTTCAGAGTGATAAGGCAAGTGGGGGCTGAGAAGAACAAATTACTTATCTTCGGTTGAGACTATCTAGCCATGGATTCCTCACATTTTGAAGATTCTACGTCAGATAGGATCCAGAACCTTTTCCACAGTACCTGTGCACACTGGAAGGTGGCGCTTAACAGCTCCGCACTAACAACTTTCTGATCCAGAAATGACTTGAGGGGCCGATATAGACACCACTCTCAGTCAGGCACTGACATCAGTTGCCTCCAAGACTGTCTGCATCCCCTGGTGCGGAGCCCCAAAAGCAAACTGAGACAGTGTGCAGATTCCTAGACTTGGGACCTTATTAAAGGTGGAGTCCAAATAGAGGGACAGGAAGGATTGGCGGGTCAGTAAGGAATTTACAGCTAGATAGAGTATCTACCAGAAAGAGAGTTACTGATGGTAAGTAACTTGCAATTCTAATACAGATTTCTAACCGCAGATTTTTCACCTTTTGAATATATACCATAGCAGTAACTAATAAAGAGGAGGGCTGTGGAAGGACTAAAACCAGAAAGTCCTGCAAGATCAAGCTGGCAATGAGCTCTTAATGGCGGGCTTGGCAGTCCAGACAACAGTGCTTTGCGAACGTGTGAAGGAAACCAATGTAGCTACCCGGCGTGCATCCTATGACTGGGTTTCCAAAAGCTAACACAGTGGTAAAAGCTTTTGCATTGGTGGAATAGGAACACAATCTTTCTGGAGGCTGTTTCATCTTCACCAATCTGTAGATCTTAATGCAGAGCACAATCCAGCATGAGGTGGTAACTTCTGCAGAACCTTGGCTTTTTTTTCTCCAGCGAATCACACAAAGAGCTGATCGCACACCCAAAGGCCTTTGGTGCAATTGAGGTAAAAGCCAAGCACTCTTATGGTCCAGGCAATGGAGCTTCTCCTCCTCAGAGGGGAGAGGTGGAGCATAGAATGCCAGCATGGTGATGGTTTTGCCGACGTAGAATAGCATCAAGACTTTGTGAGAAAGGATGCCCTAGTACACTGAACCAGCCTGTAAGGGAAGAAGGTGGTGCATGAATACACAGTCTGAAGCTCACTCACACTGTGCTAAGATGATGGTAACTAGGAGCACAGTTTTGATGATGAGAAGCCATACAGAAGAACTATAAAGTGTCTCGAATGGTTAGATATCAGATAAGTGAGGACAAGGTTTAGGGCCAATTGGGGCATCATAAAAGGAGAAGAGGAAACATATTGCAGCCCTCTCAAAAAACACATCACAGGTGAATTAATGAAAGAGGGCTGATCAGGTAATTCTGAGAAGGCCGAAAGATAACCTTTAAGTGTGACCAGAGCATGGCACTGTTAAGCAAAAGAAATAAATAATAAGACATTCAGCAGCTTGGCCCATAGGGGTTCAGTCTGGTGAGTGCTGCCCAAAACTACAAATTTGCAACAGCGACAGGTGTACATAGTTTTTCTCAAGGAGCACCTGGCTACCAAGATGACATCAACCACCTCCAGAGGAAGGCCGCAGGTATTCAGCTGCTGTCACTCAATCTCCTCGCATGAAGATGGAGGTTGTGAAGGCCAGGATAGTGCATACAACCATTCTGCTGCAACAGCAGATCCTTCCGGACAGGTAGCCTAATCGGAGGAAAGATGCACACACCCAGCTGTTCTGGATACCATGCTCTGTACTCCGTGAGGATGACTTAGACCTTGTCTGTCCTGCTCTTTCCGAAAATTTGAAGCAGGAGTGGTAATGGCAGGAAGGTATACAGGAGTCCAAGTTCCACTTGAGGCAGAACAAGTCTCTGAGCAAGAGACGCTTTAGGAACTGTAATGAACAAAATTGCTTTTGGTGGCGGCGAACATATTGAGCCAAGGTTCGTTTGTTCACAGAAGAGATCTTGCACCACCTCGGATGTAGCTGGCATTGATGATCCTCCAGGCACCAGCGGCTGTGCTACTAAACCATGCCATTCAATGATTCTGCCAGGTGGTTAACTGCCAGGGACATTCATTGGTGGTCCAGCCATTTCCAGAGGCATAAAGCCTCCTGGCACCGGTTCTGTGAACCCCACCCTGTCCTGTTTGTAACAATACCACATGGCAATAGAATGGGTGGATTCTGCCTCCCACCATGTGGTTGTGACCCTATAAGTGTACAATAAAGAAATCTGGCAGGTGGGGCTGCAGTTGGGTGGGGCTATAGACTGGGTGGGATGGGCGGTGGTCACCGTGGCCCCCCATGAAACTACGGTGTTTAGACATATCAGAAACAGAAATATTGTGAGACAAAATAGTGTCAAGAATAGAGGACAAAAATATTGTGAAGGTAAGTTTCTATAAGTAAGCAGAGGTTTACTATATATAACTCCATAAATATTTTTGAGGTAAGTTGATGTGGAGTTAAGAATAGTAAATCTATACTTACCAATTTGCACTTCTCTTTCCGATATTTCGGTCCTCAATATTTTTCATATGGTATTCTGTCCACACAATATTTTTGTTACTAATATTCTGTCAGTAGTACAAAACTGCTGGGCTCCCTGCTGTGGTGGGATAGGCTAGAGGTAGGGAATGCCTTGTCCGAAGCCATGAAAGGAACAGTGGAATTGCTGCAGCTGGCGAGGCTGGGTAGAAAGGACAAGAGAGCATTACTCTCCTTGAGTGAGCCCTGTGCATAAACAAGTGAGTCCCATCAAACAACAGTCTATTAATGAGGACTGGCCACTGCCCAAGAACCCATTGGATCGTTGCCACACGTAGGGGTGAATGGCGACACATGTGCCTATGGCTGATCAAAAGGAATTGATGGGGTATACGCCACAACCAATTTTGAACTTGTTGCATCATGACCACCCTGAATCACCTGTGAAAGGCAGGGGGAAGGTCTTTCTGAACACTGGGAGGATTTGTGCCACCAAGGCCCAAAGGGCATGGGTGCAGCAGTCTGTCAAACAAGGGGCATTTATAGACTGGAGGCCCAAATTGGGTGAGGAGAAAAACTGTGTCCTGAATATCTCTACCCTCTTAGATTCCCTATCACAGGGTGTGCTTGGGAAATTGTTGGGGTTGGTCTGGAGAGGAGTGCAGACACAAAAAGGCCAGTTCACCCAGAGCAGAACGATAGCGCATGGCAATCTGTTGGTTAACTGAAGGGCCAGTGCAAGGCTTAGCCCAAGCCCCTATGAGGGTATCATTGGAAGAGAGGAGAGGCTCAGTAGCAGTCTGGCCCGGCTGCAGGACTTCCGTCAGTACATATGTTTTTACCTCCATGGTGGAGAGGTAGAGGCCAAGGATGTCCGCCACCCTATGCCTAACCAAGGTATAGGAGGCTGATTCTTCCGTAGCTGATCCTGGAAGACAGAAAAGTGTTTCAGGGGAGGTATCCAGCCACTAGTGTCTGACAAGTACTCATACCACTTGTCATTTGTATATAGCAAAGCGAACTCATCACCCTGCTGAGAATCATCATCACAGTTTGTTTCAAAAAGGGAGTGCAGAGAATGTGGTCTGCCCTGTGGAAGCAACAAAACCTTGGCTGGAATCGATTGAAGTCAGATCTGTGTCGGAAAGGACAATTGGGGCCACCTGTTCAGGCAGCAAAGTTGGCATCGGCGTCGACATACCTGGATCTATCATGGTAATGGGCACCAGGGGGCTGGGTCGGTACTGGAGCAGAGGGCAGAAGCGGCTCAGAGGGTCCTGCTGCCTCCAACGTCAAAACCGCAGGTGGTAATCCAGGAGGAGGGCCTCGTGGATCTCTGGGGCTCAAAGGCATGCCAGAGGGCGTCGGCAGATATCTGAAAAGCTGGAGCATAGTTGTAACTCTTCGATCTAGCGTGGCATGGCTGAAGACCTCAGAACCTTGGGCTGTGTTGGAACCAGCTGAGGGATTGGCTCCAAAGTCGGCTGACTTCAGGAGTAGTAATGGGACTGTTGGCACTACCCACTCTGTCAGGTGAGTGGGAATGGCAAGTAAGAGCAGAACTCCGCTTCAACTTCTTAAGTTTCTTGTGCTTACCTGAGGATTAGGAGCATGACCGACTTCCCGCTAGAGAACCTCCGTAGTTTCGGAGGAAGGCAGAAGGTACAGGATCGAGCCTTAAAGCAGGACTTGAAGCAGTCCCGAAGCTGCATCTTTTTGTGCTTGGAGAAGTAAAGTTTGGCCTCACATTCCCTGATGACCTTCAGGTTTATCGATATGGAGTCTCCGCAGGTCTTGGAATCATGGCTCGTCCCTAGACACCACAGGCACACTTGGTGGGCTTATGACCTACCATTTTGCATCACTCATTGAATGTTCTAGGACATCATTGATAACATCAAAAATTACATCTGAAATTTTATCACTGATGACAACACTGGGTGAGTTTCTTCAGTTAACTATAACTTGTGAATTTCATTTTTTTGTTTTGTTTAAAAGGTACGTTTGAGATCCTTTATACTTTAAACTTAGGTTTTTTCAGTGAATATATATATATATATATATATATATATATATATATATAGAGTGAGAGAGAGAGAACACGAACCGGTGGGAGCTGCTGGAATATGTGGGGTCCAGACATGTGTAAGACACCAAGTTTCTGGCACTATGGATTATTTATTCAGTACATTTTAGGAGTTGTAGTCTTCATTTACACATATGTAAGCACAGTGAGGAACCTGCTACGTGTTTAAGAACTCTACTGCTCTCATGTGCAAAGTTGGCAAAAGATAGCAAGTCTTCAATAATGAATGTGTTAGTTTGCTGATTCTCGTCCACTGACAACTTGTAGCAGCTTGGAACCATTTCTCAAGAAAATATCAGCGATCCTTGTGGCAAGACTAGCACCATAATAAGCTACTGCGTCTTTTAAAAATCTAGTGTGTGATTATTTAAAGGAATCACAATTCCTATAATTGTCTATGATCAAGACTTCTGATGAGAAATGGCACACTAGCAGATATGAAACTCTGCTACTGAATTTGAATTGAGTTAATTTGTATAACCTGTCAATGAAGACACCTACTTTCCAACTAAAGATGGATAGAAGTTCTTCATATTTCTGTCTAACAGAGATTACTTAATTACATACTGTAAATACATCAAGTGAATCATTTGTGTCTTCAAGGAAAACCCATCACAATTCGCTCTGCCAGGGCTACTTTTGCCTTCTCAATGGATACTAAAGGCTCATCCCAGACATTAAGAGCAGCATGGGAGCTAGTGTTTGTTTACAGGAAACATGAAGATTCTCCTCGTTTTCCAGCGGACTGCAAAGGTAAATTGGGGGAGGTCTTAGAACCTGGATAAAGCACTAATCTCGGGAGCTTTACTTTGTTGGATTGTTTCTGTGCAAAGGCCTCTAGGATACTTCAAGTCAGAAGGCATTCTTCAGGGACAGAAATATATCATTGTTTATGAACATCAAGTGTATGGTTGTGCCAAACTACCTGAGTGATCGGATACCAGCCGCCAATCTTTGACAAATCTGCCCTTTCTTTTTCTCCATTTTATTTGGACGTTCTGTATGATCCTCGCTCAGGATATTGGTATCTGAACATATTACCCTTTCAATCCCTTGAAGGTCACCTTAAAACTTCCATATCAGCAGAGTGATTCCCTTCATGATGAACTAAAGAAATGCTTTACCCGTAGCAGAACATTTAGATCCATCCCAACAGGATAGAAAGCACTCAATACAAATTGTAATATACAACTCACCAAATGAAAGAAGAGGCTAAATAGCCACGTGCAATGACTTTCCTCAAATATTAGTGTTTCACTACAAAAACACATTCACACATCTACTGCATATCTACAGTTTTTCACCAATTACAGCCGGTTCAAGAACCATGTGGTATCAGTTGTTAAAAAAGGTGTTTTCCTGCTCAACAGAGGATATACACTGAATCGAGGTGCAAAGATATGGTCATCTCTGGACTGAGGTACAGCAATCTTTTTCCCTGTACTCCTTCACCAAGGATAATATGGTATAGGCTGAGAATAACTCTCTCCCATAGTAAAGTAAAGACTTTCCAAATGTGTTTAAGACATCAAAAACTAAGTACTGATGGCTCATTATTTACATCCCATGGTCAACTGAGAGTTCACACTTAAAGAGGTTCCCCCTGGTATGAACGAGGGTGTCACATGATTAAATGTATACAGATTAGGGGAAATATGAGCATTTAAAGAAAAAAGATGTACAGGCCAAAAGGAGTAACAACATGGCATGTGAAAACCTTTAGAGTCTGGCATATTGATATGCCCGGTACTTCATATTTACTAACCAGAGACAGGAGTTTCTGGCCAGGTTTACTTGTAAACAGGTCGGGGAGGTCAGAAGAGCAGCTACAAAAAAAGACATACGACATGACCTGTAAAGAGGATCTGGCAAACTAAGCCAAATCCTCATCAACTGACCAAATTGGCAAAAGATGATGTTGGACTGCTGCATGATTTTTGACACTACACCATGACCACACAACTGTGTATCAGAGACAATACTGTACTAAAGTGAATAAGATGGTGAGATCTTTCTGGAACTCAATTATTCAGTAGAGGGCCCAGAACGCTCAGTTTTCACAAATACGTACAAGATCCAAGAAAATTACAAATCCCAAGATCTCATGTATCTAGCGCTTCAAGGTTGGTATATCTGGATGATTACATGCAGTCAAATCGTTTCTTCTAGCACAGGCTTGTCAAGGGGAACCACGGACATCTGAACATAGCACAGTGCAAATGGAAAGCTCTAGCTTTGGAACAGTCTCTTCACAGCTTCGAAAAACTATAGGAAGATTCCACCAAACCTAAAAAGCAAAACATTTGGGGAAGAGGGACATCCGGACAACAAACAGTGCCAACTTACTGCTGCATTCTATCTGCATTGGATTTAAAAAAAATTATAGAGCCTATTTATAATATGGGCCATGTGTGAAACGTTCCCACTATAAAGACAGCTAACAAGAATTAAGTTCGCTGAACAATTTGCAAGAAAATATTTTGTCGGAAATCTATGTAAAAGAGTTTTGTAAACAGTCACAAAATCATTATAGCACTTTAGTGATGGTCTTTCAATTGTGAAAACTCTGTCTTTTTGATGTTCATAATTTAAGAATTAGGCACAGAAAGAAAGATTCCACGTTTGATTCACGAAGCACTATTTGGGCATTTCTTTTCGAGTCAAGATGCTGCATTACTGATTTAAAGTCACTCTGTTTTATAGTTCCATGCTCATCCCATGAAGATAATACAGCATGCCTGAAACTGTACGGTAGAGGTAAGGCAACTTTTATAATATCCCACGTTTTGGAATGATTCGAAGGTACAAGTTACTTACCTTCGGCAACAATATATCTGGTAGAGACATATTCTAGTTGCAGATTCCTTCCCTTAGGATTTCCCCAGGCGTCAGACTGGCTTCGGAGATTTTTTACTTTGAGCAGGACCCCTGCGTGCCGTTAGGTGGCATTGGTAGACTCTTCAGGCGTCGTGGTGATGTTGCGGTCGTATATAGGCACCACTCCGGCGCATTGACGTCAGTTTCTTTTCACGACTTTCCACGCCAATTGCGCGGAGCCTTGAAAAACACTGAAAATGGTGTGCCAAAACTAGTGTCCTTAAAAGGAAAGTACCTGTCCCTAGAAATCAGTTCGCAGAGTGGGGAGGATTGGCAGATCGGTAAGGAATCTGCAACTAGAATATGTCTCTACCAGATATATTGTTACCGAAGGTAAGTAACTTGTACATCTGATAGAGACTTCTAGTTGTAGATTCCTTACCTTAGAATAGATACCCGAGCAAAACCAACCCCGGTGGTTGGCTGCAAACTAAGATCACACCACAAAGTCCTACAGGACCGAACAGCCAAAATAGCCGTCTCTGCAGGCCTGACTGTCCAGGCACTAATGCTTGGTGAACGTATGTAGAAATGCCCACCTTGCGGCCTAGACTGGAACTCCGCGTGCTAACGCTGTGGTAGCAGCAGTTGCTCTGGTTGAATGACCGTGCAAACCCTCAGGGGGTTGCTTTTTTAGCCAAAGAGCAGCACATCTTGATGCAGAGGACTACACATCACAAGGTGGTCCTCTTCTGCACCGTCTTCCCTTTCTTCGCACCCACATAACCCACAAAGAGTTTATCGTCCACCTGGAAATCTTTGGTACAATCTAGGTAGAACGCCAACGCTCTTTTTGTATCCAGACGGTGAAGTCCCTCCTCCTCATGAGAGGGATGTGGGAGTCCGTAAAAAGTAGGCAGGGTGATAGACTGGAATACGTGAAAAGGCGTTACCACTTTGGGAAGAAAGGAAGCCCAGGTACAAAACACCACTTTGTCGGGATGCACTGTTAGAAATGGTGGCTTCGAAGAAAGAGCCTGAAGCTCACTCACTCTGCGAGCAGAGGTGATGGGAATCAAAAAAGCTGTTTTAAGGGTTAAGAGCCATAGAGGACAGTTATGGAGCGGCTCAAAAGGGGTACACGAGGTATGTGAGGACCAAGTTCAAATCCCACTGGGGCCTTGATGAACAAGCCAGGAGAAAACATATGAGTGAGGCCTTTAAGAAACCTCCCAACAATGGGAGATTGAAAAGAGAAGGTTGGTCTGGTAGCTTTAAGAAGGCAGAGATGACAGACAAATATCCCTTTTGGGTGCCCAGAAAAGAGCCCTGCTGGCCAAGAGAGAGAATAAAGAGGAGAACCTCTGAGAGAAGTGCAGAGAGGGGATCAACAGATTTGTTGATACACCATGGCACAAATTTCTTCCAACAACAGGCGTATACCGCCTTGGTGGAGGGACGCCTGGCTGCCAAGATGAAATTACAGACTTCAGGTGGAAGGTCAAAAGCTGTCAACTGTCGCCACTCAATCTCCACGCAAGGAGGCGGAGACTGGAAAGGTTCAGGTGAAGATCTGTCCCCTGCTGCTGCGACAGAAGATCCTCCCGAAGGGGCAATCTGATCGCAGGTTCGATGTGCATGCTCAATAGCTCGGGATACCAGACTCTTCGTGCTTGTTGCAATACCAAATGGCAGTGGTGTTGTTGGTGAACACCTGCACCACTTTCCCTTTGAGAGAAAGAGAGAGAGAAGGAATGCTTTCAATGCAAGTTGGACAGCCCGGAGCTCCAAAACTTTGATGTCGAGCCCAGACTCCGCCAGCAACCAGAGGCCTCTGATCTCAGCCTCTCTCATGTGAGCTAGGGTTAACATCTTGAACTTCTTCTTGAGGAAGAGATTGAAGGACCGGAGGTCTAGGATAGGTTGAAGGCTCTTGTCCTTTTTGGACACCAGAAAGTAGCAGGAATAGCAACCACGACCTACTTCTGGCACAGGGACCCTGTGTATGGCTCCCTTGGCCAGGAGAACCTTGACCTCCATGCGGAGAAGTGCCAAATGATCCTCCGATGGATGATCGAATGATGGTGGCATGGCTGGAGGAGAAGTCTCGAAGAGGAGGGAGTAGCCCCTTTGGACGATCTGTAAAACCCACCTGTCCATGCTAATGGATTCCCAGAGGGCAGGTGATGGCGAATCCTGCCGCTAACTGGTCCCAGATGTCCCAACGGACTAGGAAGGCTTAGAGGCAGAAGAGGAGGTGGAGGTGGACTGGGTGGCCCACTGACTCCCTGGTCCACGAGCTCGTCTGCGCAGGGGCTGTCCCGCATGCATGGAGCGGTGGCCCAGTGGAAATTAACACAGTTAGGTACCCCTCCTGTAGCCACGAGGGGAGCGAAAGGTGGTACTGGGTGGGAGAGAGGGGGGGGTTTTGAGGAGCGGCTGCAAGGCCAAGGGACCGAGCCGTAGTCCGGGAATCCTGAAAGTGCTTGAGCGCTGAGTCCACCCTGTGCCTTGTCTCCGAAGAGACGAGTGCCATCAAAGGGCATGTCCATCAAAGATTGCTGGACATCTCCAGAAAAGCCAGACATCCTCAAATGATCTGCCCAGTGAATCAGTCGTATCCAGTCCACAACGTATCATGAACTTGGCTGCGTCTCTCCGATCTGTCATGGCTTGTGAGAGAACATTCCAGCCTCTTCCAGAACTTGAGGCCACACTTGCGTGACCGTATCCTAGAGAGTATGGGAATAGCAACCCAAAAGGCATGCGGTGTTCCCAGACAGCAGTGCTAGACTGGCAGAAGAAAACATCTTCTTCCTCCCCAAACTGTCCAGTCTTTTTGATTCCCTATCTGGGGGAGCGATAGGGAATGCGCCAGAGGATGTTGAAACCTAAAGTCAGGAAGGCTCAGAGCGGACCCAGACTGAGGCTCAGTACACAGAGGCCTAGAGCGTCGACACTCTTCCCGCGTCACGTGCTAGCGACGGGGCGAAGTCAAAGAAAGTTTCAACTTCTTCTACTTCTTCTTCTTGTCCAAATGTCAAAATGACTTGAACGAAAATGAATGGTGGTGACTCCGCAACCGGTCTCCCGGCATTCCTCTCGAACAGGACCGGGAACGACGTGGGGTCGAGTGTCAGGCCGCCATGAGCTTCAGGGAATGCTACCTCAAAGCTGTCGGACTCATGGCCTGACACTCAGAGCACGACTTTGGGTCGTGGTCGCGCTCGAAGCACCAGAGGCGCACAAGGTGCAGATCTGTACCAGACATAATGCAGTGACAGGTGTCGTAGGGAATGAATCCAGTTTTACGGGTCATCCCTCGACACAAACTAAAACTTGTCAAAAACAAATTTGAAAAAATGTCGTAGATAGTCAAAAAATGAGTGGGGTAGCTCTTCTCCGGATCTGCGCATAGGCTGGAGTGTAAAGAAAACAACCGGCGTCAACGCTCCTGGGTGGCACCTATATACGACCGCTACGTCATCACAGCGAACACAACGCCAATGGCGCCCACAGAGTCGATAGACGCCCCCTAACAGCACGCAGGGGTACTGCTCATAGAAAAAACCTACGGATCCAGTCCGACGCCTGGGGAAATTCTAAGGTAAGGAATCTGCAACTAGAAGTCTATCAGATTATATATGTACATTGTTACCCAACACTTATGATTATTTTTCTCTGTATTGGTGTTCCCAAAGGTATTCCTTCAACGAGTTCCTTTCCTAAATGTAAACGCCTCCTCAAACTACCATCTTTTTAGGATTTGGCATCTCATTGGTGTAAACCTATATCAATGTTTGTTGCCAGAGTTGGATGGATCCGAGCGTATCAGCAACACACGTGGATGTTTGTGGCTCAAGGATTTGCTATTTCTGTATGCAAATACCTTTGGCCAAAAACAAGTTGAATTACTATATGGTTGCATCCAAATTTTTGTGCTCCATGGTAAAAGCAAATGAACTATTTATAGCTTGTGCTATGGAGGGCCCAGAGTGTTCACTCTCATTAAATGATGGCAGAAAGTAAGTTAGAGTAGCATGATTCTGAATGCAGATACTTACAAAAAAAGAAAAAAGGACCTCTCTCTCAGCTGGTGGAGAGTATTTCACAGGAAACGTAAATCCACCCATGGCAATTTATTTTCCCCACTCAAATGTCTGTAGTCTGACAAAAGCTCTTAGCACTAGGTCTCTGCAATAATAACTTACAACAACTCATTATGCAACATAAGCAAATGCCGTGCCATGAAAGTTATTCACACATCTAGACATCAACAATGTACTCCAGTAATAAACAACTACAGGAAGAATGCTCAGTAAGTTAACTTGATGTTGTCGACATCAGAGCATGACTTGCTGGTCATAAGTTCAAACCCCTATGAAGGGGAATCAATCCTTGAGTCTTCTTTGGTCGATAAATTGAGTACATGAAACTAGTTAACAGTAACACTTGTTATTTACTACAGCAGGATAAAACAACAAAACTAGCACTGTATGAAAATGATTAACATTAGAGCTCGTCAAATAAGTTTTTATTTGTTCAGCCCTGCTATGAGTAAGGTAGCTAGGATAAGTGAAAGCAAACCACTTAAAAGATTAATGTAGATTTAGTTATGCAAAATAAAGATAGGAGCCCAGCAAACAGGGGAGTGATTGGGTGGTGGCCTTTGGATGGAGCTGGGACGAATTAAGGTTTAAATTGTGATACATTTTCTTTTGGAGTAGACTGTTTCACTTGGAATGTTCTCCAGCTAAAATGACTGATCTCCCGCTACCTGGCATTTTTAGGTCTTACCTACCATATAGCGTAAGCAGCCTCGCTGCTAAAAAAAAAAAAAAAAAGACTTGTCATATTAAAGTGGGCGCAGAGCTCAACCATTTCTTACCACAGGTTGGTTTTATTGTCACTCTGATTTGCTTGCTTTTTACTTGATAACTTGTAAAGGCTTTCACTCCTCTTCTTCTGTTATTCCCACCCCTAAAGAGTACTTGTGTTCTCGCACTGCTTAGTATTCAGACACTTTTTCCTTTTTCCATGAGAGTGAATGTGTTTTCCAACTGTATCTACCATGTACTTCTACCGTCATGCTCCTTGTTGTGCTCTCTTGCTAGTACTTCTTCTTCCATCATACATGTGGTTTCTGTCCTCAACATCTCTGTGCTGATTCTCCCACCTTTGCCCTTTGTGTTGCTTCCTCCCAGTTGTAATTGTAATTGTAATCGTATTTATATAGCGCTTACTACCCCTGATGAGGCGTCGAAGCGCTTTTCGATGAGTAGCACGCTACTCCGGTACCCAACAAGAATTAGTGATGGATTAGTATAATTTAATAAGGAGTACAGTTTTAGTATTATTATGAGTTAATTTGAGTTGCGGATATGAGAGTTTGTTAGTTAGATTGACTGGAGGGGTGGAGGAGGAAAGAAATCCAGAAGTGTTAATTGGGAGTTTATCCTTCATTTACTCAATCCAAAGGCTTGAGATGAATAAAAGGGGGGCGGAGGGGAAAGAGGATGTGGAAGGGTTAGGGAGAGCATAGTAGCAGGGTGAGATGAATGCAGGAGAATTTAGTAGGGTTGTGTGGGAGGTCACAGAGGTAGAGTGAGGTTTGGTGAGTTAGATGTGGGGGTGGAGGGATGAGCTTAGGCAGAGATATTTAGGAGATGAAAGTGGTCGAAGGGATTTGGGATAAGTCCGAGTGAGAATGGAGGATAGTTTGATAGAGACATGATATAAGAGCGATGAGTAGATAAGTGTGATAAAAAAAGAGCAGAGATTCATAGAAACATGCCAGGCACAGAAACAACATATACACATACATACATATATATATATATATATATTTATACACACACACACATGACTATACACACACATCTGCACATACAATACATAATTAGAATCATGGGTAAAAAATACTTAGTCGTCCATCCATCATCCTGGTAAAAAGGCGGGAACTCCCCCACCTACCTCGAGGGTGGACGGGGCGTGGCCCAGCGGGCGGAGCCCACAGGTGCTCCACAAAGGGAGAAACCCTCCACTCTGTGTCTCCAGCAGAGGAAGACAGAAACCGCGCGTCCCAGTCAGACACAGACCACGCTCCAGCACATCATCAGCCATCCATGTTGCTATCCCAACCCGGTTTTGGAAGAAAAGAAAAAAGCTTTTGCTCTACTTTATTTTTATTTAACGAATCCAACTTGGATCGGTAAATAAAAAGGAAAAAAAGCAACAGCGCATTTTGAAGACACGCACCTATAAAATGACATGGGCATAACTTCATAGCGATTTATTTTTTGGGTTCCTCTCTAGCCATGCTGCTCTAGTGAAACCTATTGGCTTTGCTGATGCTTGTTTAAGGTCTGGCAACGCTCACCAACATCGTCCGATTCTACAACCTCAACATCGTCTACTACGCTGACGACACCCAGCTGATCCTCTCACTCACCAAGGACCCCGCCACCGCCAAAACCAACCTCCATGACGGACTGCATGCCATCGCCAACTGGATGGAGAAGAGCCGCCTCAAACTTAACTCAGACAAGACAGAGATCCCAATCCTCGGCTCCAACCACTCCGCATGGGACGACTGCTGGTGGCCAGCCACTCTAGGAACCGCACCAACACCCACCCACATGCGCAATCTAGGTTTCATCCTAGACTCATAGCTCACCATGACCCAGCAAGTCAACGGCATCTCATCTTCCTGCTTCAACACCCTCCGCATGCTTCGCAAGATCTTCAGATGGATCCCCATCGAAACCAGAAGGACGGTCACCCACGCCCTTGTCAGCAGCACGTTGGACTACAGCAACGTGCTCTACGTGGGAACCACGGCCAAGCTCCAGAAGAAACTACAACATATACAGGACGCCTCCGCACGCCTCATCCTCAACATCCCACGCTGCAACCACATCTCAAGCCCACCTCCGAGACCTACACTGGCTTCCCGTCATCAAGAGGATCACCTTCAAACTCCTCATCCACGCCCACAAAGCTCTCCACAACGCGGGCCCTGCCTACTTCAACGAGCGACTTACCTTCCACACGCCAACACTGCTCCGCCAACCTCGCCCTCGCCACCGTCCCTTGCATCCATCAAACTACAGCCGGCAGCAGATCCTTCTTCCACCTAGCCGCCAAGACCTGGAACACCCTCCCCACCCACCTACGACAGACCCAGGACCTCCTGACCTTCAGTAAACGCCTCAAGGCCGCCTGGTAATTCTAGCAGTAGCAGTCTCCCCAGCCTCCCTCCCCCCCATCAGCGCCTTGAGACCCTAGCAGGTAAGTAGCGCGATTTACAAATGATTGATTGATTGACAGCACAGCTGACCCTACATCTCATCTGATCAACAGAAATAGAGCTTTTGGAAGCACTACTAAGAGATGGGCCTTTACTACACCTACATGGCCAGTCTCTTGAGTACAGCATTTGATTGGCAGACAGCCATGTGTTTCCACTGAAAAAAAAGTTATTTTACTACAATTTTTTTGCCTTGTGGGAAAGATTATATTTAATATAACAAAACCAATTTAGTTAAGGTAGTCAACACTACATGCCTGATCAGTTTATTATGTAAAGATACAACAGACAGCAGACCTCAAATATATTGTGGAGAGCATTTGTTAAAGAAAAGGTATTGAAAGGAAGAGTGTTATTAGTGCGTCTAAGTCTGCAGAAAGGTATTTTGTTACATGGAATCTAGAGATTACCATAGTAGGGGTTCTAATGAGAGTCACTCATTCTGACAAACCATAGGGTGGATTTTTTCACTGTGATACTCTTGGTTAACCACTTCCCAGAGGGGATGTATCTTGTTTTCCAAACTGTATTTTGCACATTTTTGTAATGTTTTGACGTATGCCTGACAGGTTCCTTGTGGGAAAGCGTAGGTGCAGTACAGTAGATCAAAGCTGGTTACTGTGACAAGCCAGTGATAACGGCTATAGGCCTAACTGGTGCACTGGGAAAAGTTATGTCAGCTACAACACGTTTGACTTATTTATTATGTCAGCCCACTTCAGCCACTAGCTCTACTGTCCTTTCAGCAACGGCATTTCACTTGATCAAATATGCACAGCTGCTTGAAAAGGAGTGTGGTTACTTTACAGCCCAGAGTGCCCCAAATTGAAATATCGCACACTTGGGTTTGAGTGAAATTACTGCAATGTATATGTAACCATGTGATTATCTGATCTATAAGATGTCTGCACAGAACTGTTGTTTTGATTCGTCCAAAACTATTGGGGCAATGTACATTATACAATAAACTCAACAGGTATTAAAATAAATAAATAAAAAATGTGTGGTTCAGTGCCGGTGGGTCAGTATTTTAGTATCTTCAACCCTTAGGATAGAGGGGGAAATTGCTAGACCACTAAGCACCCCCGCCCCCCCAAAGTTAAAAAATCCATGGCACAACAAGTATGGTGGACTAGAAATCTTTTAGACTATTGCCCAGAAGGGGTCAGCCGACTAATGAACCAATTTGGGAAATTACAGAATTACTGGCCCACTGGAACGCAAGGAAAGATTCTCCTTATGGGAGAGGGAGCCTCACACACATCTGTCCTGCTTCATCATCAGTGACATCTCCCTACCCCGGTAGGACAGTGCCACCAGGGCGAACTCAACCTTCTGATAGATCTAGACCAGAGGGAGTTCTTAGATAAAAGCTACTGGACAAGAAGGGGATCCAGATGCAATAAAAATACCTTGAGGACTACGGGTGTATTTACCTTTAATCGTGGTGTCCACAGGTATGACTAAAAACAGAGTCTGACTGTATTGCTGAGAACAATGCCTCAGCCCGTCTCAGATAGCCAACATGTTTTGCCCTCACAAACAGCCTATTTAGGTCTGGGGCATTCCTCAGGGCTAAGGACCTCTATCAAAATACGGCATACCAATGCCAATGACTAACTTACTAAGTTTGGAAACACTCAAATCCTACCTGAGGGTGGTGCTGGTACAATGACCTATTTAAAAATAAAACAGTTGTTTAGATCAATGCATCACTTCCCATTAATTGTGCTCCTACAACACATGCAAACGTGAACATGCAAGTGGAAAAATCACTACAAACCAAGTAAGCAACTTGGGTAAATGCTGGAGACATGTATTCCTGTCTAAACAGACTCATATTACTACTTGTAATAAACTATCTGTGTGGAGGTGTACATTTAGAAACCACAGTCTTGCTTTCTGCATCTATGTTAAGTGTAATGCAGGAACCTATCAAGCAACACAAAAAAACACTTAAAAATACTATCCTTTACCCTAAGTTGTATGGGTTACTTGCTCCTGGTCTGGGAACAGGGCGGTGTCCTTTGTAGTCACAGACTTATAACAAGGAGATGTTAAAAAACACAAATATATGTTATAGGCCAGATACAATACTTAGACTCAGTAAATTGACAGCCATGGGCCCCTCTTCAATATTCCATTTAAATATCAGTTACATATGGCACTTATTAGGAGAATACTCCAGTTAAGTAATGATGTACCCATGTTGTCACAAAAGGGGGTTTGAATGGTTTTTTTGGGGGGGAAGGGGGAGGGGGGGGCAAGTGGGTATTAGCCCCATTTGTGGTAAACGGGAGGAGGTGACATAAATAAAGCCTGGTGCTTATGTTGAGGAATGGAAGTCCAATCGATAAACACCCCCCCTAATGTCAACGGGGTGGTCACACGCCATTGCCCACACAGTTGATGCTAGAGGAGCAAGGTACAGGCCAAGTGTATAATCAAGCCATACGATGAAGAAAACCGCCACCACTATCGGTTATTAGAAGAGATACTTAAGAGGCTCGTTTAAATATAGAAAAAAAAGTTCAGATCCACCAATCATGTAGCCAAGTCATTGTTATGTTCCCTGCTAGGGATATTGTTACAATATTTTTTATCCTACAGGCACTGCTCATTTTAGGAAAAATGTGAACCATCAACTCCCTTGGTATCTCAAAGTATAACAATCAGCATATATACATACTAGTTAATAAAGGTATAGGAGGGAAATTGGCTCAGAATGGCAATAAAGGCAGCAATTAATGTCACCTCTCTGTGTGCCACTGGATATGATACTGCGTAATATGATGGGGCTAGGTCAACAGCGGATGCACAGTAAGGCCCAAAATTGCGAAACTCCACATCTAACATATAGGGCAATTACCACATTTTGCGTTTAAAGGTAATAGTACTGTCATCATTATCAAATGTCAACGGGTTGGTGCTGCTATAACAAATATTGAGACCTGTTCTTTATTAGCCAATTATAATATTGCCTTAATTGTGGAATCTCACGCACCCCACCACTCAACGCTAAGGTAATGGAAGCAAGCCCCGTACGGGGACTACTCACGTCATGAAAAGGTCCACCATGACACTGCACCAAGCAAAGACTGTTCCAGCCACTACTACAGCCAAAGGAGTGAGCACAGTGTATTTGAAGGCCCCCGCAGTATTGAGGAACCAATGCAACCGGAGTCACACAATGGGTGCCTTGTGCGTGTCATGTATTGGCGTGTGAGGGAGTGCTAGAAGTGTGTATCTTCAGAACGGGAGCGTGCATAAATGTGACTAGAGTTTGGTTTTACACAGATATTTGGGACAACAAAGGGTGGTTCCTAACATATCTAACTTAAAGGGTGTGAATTACTGTAAATTATGAAGATGGTGTTGCAGTTCTTTGTTAGGGAGCAGAGCAGTGATTCCTAGAGTTTCCAAAATAAAGATTGTGTGTCCTTACAGAGTTTTGCAACATCAACCCCCTGTGGCAAATCGGTACACAGGTTCCAAACTTCTTTAGAGTGTGACTAGTCACATGACAGCAGAATACCAAAGGATAGTCACAGCAACTTGAACCCGTCAAACAACTGGAGACAACTTATGGATTATTTTGTGGAGGTGACTAAACGAGACATAGTTCAGAAGGAAACTACACTTGTCAAGTGGGCAAGTTCTCAAAAAATTTTGTTACAATGAGTAAAAGGAGCACAAAGGTACAGGCGCAAAAAATGCGGGTAAGCAGGCACAAAACGTTATAAGTCATTAATTATTGTGCCCCCCCAATAACCAAAGCGAATCTGAAGTAAGGACAACAGGAGTATCAAGAGACCCACATAAGAGTGTTAAATTACATCACAAGCATTTATTTATGGCACACCAAGGAATCTCATCGTTAAGACCATGATTGTGTGTGAAGCCTCCATATCCATCTTTGCTCGAAAAACAGGAGCGGTTCTGTTATATCTCGCCGTGTTTGGAAAAGTTGCTAAATCACATACCACTCCATGTCCTCTGCACTATGGCCTTTCTCAATGTAATGACTGAGTCTGGTTGAGTCCCGTCTATATCTGATGGTGCTTCTGTGTTCGCAAATGCACGTTCCTATCCTTCTCATTGTCATCTCATAGTATTTAAGATTACATATGCATTTAATCATATATATCACGTTCTTACTGTTGGTACTGATTAGGCTTTTCACTCGCCATGGGGGTTTTAGTGCAAGATCCACGTCTTTGATTTTTTAGTGAGCGGATAAACACTGCCCTTCCCACATGGAGAATGTCCCACTGGTAGTAGGAGATCCCCCAGTGTCATCTGATTTGTATTTTCAATGGTTTGTCTGGGACACACAACCATGCACAACCATATCCTTGATGCTCCTTGCTTTGTTAAAAGAGTGCATGGGTCATGCTAGATGCGAGGTCTGGTGGGTAAGCCACCTGACTCAAGGATTCTCCAATTTGTATAAATGATTTTCTGAAGGTCATTTGATAGAGGCTGAAGGTGATAACACAAATCAGCGTGTCTGTTTCTGCCTTTTTAAAGGTTGTTAGTAGTTTTCTGTTGTTGTTAAGGGGCCATTTTGTTGGCTCTTCATATCAGGTGGGGAATATCAGGTGGGGAATTGTTTGCTGCAAGATTCATGGTGAGTTTCTTTGCATGCATTTTGTCGTCTCCTACATTAGAATAGTTGCGACAGAGATGTAAGAACCGCCCTACCAGTAAGTTTTCCTGGTGAGCTCAGGGATGAAAGCTCTCAAAACTTGACATGTTATTAAGGTCTGTGGATTTGTAGAACATCTAGATCTGCAGATACCCATTCTTCTCCTTGATAAGCAGGTCAAGGAATGGTAGTTCATTTCCTCCAATGGTGGTGGAAAAGCACAGAAAGGGATTCAGAGCATTCAGCGAATTTGCAAAGTCAATTGCTTCATTCCAGATGACTGTCCAGATAAGCAGCACATCATCAATATACAATTTCCATAATCTTATCTTCCCCGCAAATGGATTTGAAGGGTGTAGGACATGAACTGTTTCAAAGGAATGGATATAAAGACAAGCCAGGCTGGGTGCAAAGGTGCTCCCCATCAATGTACCATGAACCTGGAGAAAGTACTCACTTTTGAACTCAAAGCAATTGCATGTCAATGCCAAATGTGCTAGATCCAATACAAATTCCCAGGGCGTAGCAGACTCCCACTCGGTCTTCTTCAGGATGGGTTTTGATAACCTCCAGGGTGGCCTCGGGTGAACAATGACTCAACGTCTAGGCTGATCAAAAGTTCTTTTTCACTGTCAAAGGCCATTTCTTCCGATAGATTCAGAACATTCTTGGTGTCTTGAAGGAAAATGGGGATCTTCCTAACCAGAGGCCTGAGGAACCCATTGCAAAAATAGTGATAATGGTTCAAGGGCTGACCCAATGCCAGAAATAATTGGTCAGCCAAGAGGGAGGCATTTCTTCTCCAAAAGTTTTGGAAGAATGTAGAAGTAGGGCATTTCCGGTTGCTTCTGTGTTAGAAAGTCGGCTTCATGTTTTGTGACCCACACGTTCTCCAGGCCCTTTGATGCAATAAAATTGACTTCCTCCAAGATCTCTGGGGTTGGAGCACTTGTTAGTCGTTTGTAATGTAGGGCATCATTAAGAAGCCTCAGGCAAGCATCTCTGTACATTTGCATGGGTAATAACACAATGGAACCACCTTTGTCGGCAGGCTTAATCACAATTGTTTTATTCGGCAACCTATTCAAGGCCTGCATCTCTGAACTGCTTGTGTTATGAAAGGTGTTGTGGTGGGTCTCCCCTAACTTATCAATCTCACAGTTGACTGCTTTTTCGAAGGTCAGGACTTCCGGTGGCATTTCACAAGTTAGTGAAACAAATTTTGATTTCAGGCGCAGTACTGTATTTTTTTGCTTATCTTCACCAGTAATGGGATGTTCAATGAAAAAGACTTTCAGTCTGGATTTTGTGTAGGAACTTTGCTACTTCAGTCATAAGTTGAAAGATATCACTCTGAGGGTGGGGACAAAACCTAAACCCTCGATTAGCACAGATGTTTCTGCCTCGTACAGTTCTCGCGTGGTGAGGTGGATTATAATGTTTCCTGAGTTATTCAAGCTTTGCTGGCACTTGGGGTCGCCTCCTTTTCTAAACATGTTTCTTGTTATGCATCTCTGATCTGCCAGGTGACCCCTTTTTTTTTCTCTTCCCAACCCACAGCCCCTCTCTAAAAACGTTGTTGGGATGGTACCATGGTGTGGTTTGTGGGGGAAAGAACGTTTGTGGTCCAAAGAGAGGGTTGCTTTGAGAGGAAAAATAAAAGAACATGGGTGAGTGGTTTGGATGCCCTCTTTGGCTCCACATTTTCCCTCTGCTCGAGAGTCCACCTGAGCGGGAGTCATTATCAGAATCAGATGCAGAGCTACTTCCAGAGCAACTAACCCCTACAACTTAGGGTAAGAGATATATATATATATATATATTTCTATAAACGTTTTTTATTGTGTTGCTTGATTGGTTCCTGCATTACACTTAACACAGATGCAGAATGCAAGGCTGAGGTTTGTAAATGTACACCTCTAGGTAGATAGTTTAGTACCAGTAGTAATATAAGTGTAGACAGGAATGCATGTCTCCAGCATTTGCACAAGCTGCTAACTTGGTTTGCAGTGATTTTTCCACTTGCTGGTTCACGTTTGCATGTGTTATAGGAACACAAAACATGGAAATTAATGAATTGATCTAAACAACTATTTTTATTTTTGAATAGGTCATTGTACCAGCACCACCCTCAGGTAGACATGAGTGTTTCCACACTTAGTAAGTTAGTCTTTGGCATTAGCACACCATTTTTGATAGGGATCCTCAGCCTAGAGGAATGGCCCAGACCAGGATAGGCTCTTTGTGCAAGCAGGAACATGTTGGCTATCTGAGATGGGCTGAGCCATTATTCTCATCAATACCGTTTGACACTGTTTTTAGTCATACCAATGGACACCACAAATAAAGGTAAATACACCGGTAGTCCTCAAGGCATTTTAAATGTACCTGAATCCCCTTCTTGTCCAGTAGCTTTTATCTAAAAACTCTCTCCAGTTTAGCTCTATCAGGAGGTCGCGTCCGGCCTGATGGCACTGTCTTACAAGGGCGGGGCGAGATCACCGATGATGAAGCATGACACAAATGTGTGTGTGAGGCTCCCTCTTCCATAAGGAGAAATTTCCCTTGTGTTCCGGTGGGCCAGTAATTCTGTCATTTCCCAAACTGGGCCATTAGTCTCCTGACCGCTTCTGGGCAACTGTCTATAAGATATTTATGCAACCTGTTGTGTTAGGGATCAGTATTTTAGTATTCAATTCTCTTGTTTTGTGGGTTCCCTTTTTTGTATTTTGTTTGCATTTTTTAAGCATCCCGCAGTTCCCCAGACAGAGCTGCTTCACCACTAATGTCATCTACAGTGCACTACAATCAGTGTGACCTCCGATTCTAAACAAGGCGGGCACGCTGGCATATTATCCACGGTGCACACCTTTTTTTTTTTTTTTTTAACTTTTCTCAAACGGCCAATGTGTTGCTTTTAAGCACGACAGTAATGTTGGAAGTTTAAAACAATCACACTCTACACATCAGCTTTCCAAGACAGCCACAAACTGCAAAGTTTGTTTTTTTATTGCAAGCATATTCAAGCCACAATTGTTTTTTGGCTGTACGCATCTACCAAGTACGATTAGGACTTCCTAAAAGCCATACGGATATGAACACATGCCCATGTAAGCCCATTTTGTCAGGCTGTGATGCCACACTGGAACTAACTGGCAAATACATCAATACTTTCATTAAAGACTTTGTACTGCCACTTGACACATGTACATGACAGCATCTTTATGGTTAACTTGATTGAAGGTCTGGCTTTCAATAATCAGATGAGATATAAGGAACCCTGGATATAGAGTCACTGTATACGAATATTCCCCAACAAGAAAGCATAGAGGTCATCAGAATGATCGTGGAAGAACGTCCTGGCTCTTGTGTTCCCACATTTTTCATTGTGGAACTCCTGGATACTGCCCTGACTACTGTTTCTTTTTTGATGGTGATTACTACCAACAGTGATCCGGGGCATCTATGGGAGCTATTTTTGCACCAAACCTAGCTAACCTGCATGCTGGCCCGTTTGAAAATGATCATGCCCACACTCATGACAACCCATACCTTGGTAATGTTCAATGCTAAAAGATATTTTCATGATCTGAAAGGCCCAGAATAAACAATGACTTTGTTGCATATTACATGAATGACTGCTAACCGTATCTCAAATTCAACCACATTATGGATCGTCACAGAATTCCTTTTTCAGACATAAAAATTAAACATTACGACAGCCATCTCATTGGATCTTTGCACAGAATACCAGCAGAACATAATACACTTTTACAGTACAAGAGCTTACATCCACAAGCACAGAAAGATGGCTTGCCATTTGGGCAATTCCTCAGGCAGAGCAGGAATTGCACATTAAAGGAAGACTCTTAAGAGAAACTACTATTCTGGGTTACAAACTTCAAGAAAAAGTGGACCCAAACGAATGGTAAAGACCTCAATGAAAAGGGCATGGTACAGCCCTAGAAAAGAGATATTAAAGACCAGGCGTAACCTCCTTATCAACAAGATAGCCTGTGTTACCCCATACTGTCCAGACACTAAAAAGATAGTAAAGATCATAAAGAAACACTGGTCCACCCTTAACATAATGGAGATTATCGAAGAACTTCCCCTTTTTTTTACACAAGAGAGCCAAAGCATCAGGGACCACCTAGTGCATGCTAATGCCAGTATTTAAAAATCGACATCCCCACCAAGAACCGCTACAAGTTTGGAAATTGTGTGTCATGTCAATACAGGAAAACTTTGTGCACGGTAACATCCAGGCAACACTGAAATATCATACAAATTGTGCGTCCATTAATGTCATTTATTGTATATGATGCCCATGTGACAGGAAATACACTGGACAAACATCACAAGTCAGAGCCAGGATAAGTCAACATAGGAGCTGCATCCGCTGCAAGATTGAAACGGCCCCCAATCCAACATTACATAGAGAAAGAGCACACAGTGGAAGACCTGAGAAGGCAAGTCATAGAAAAGTCATTTCCATCGCCAAGAGGTGGAGAAATATCAAACACCCTCCAAAGACTTGAGTGTAAACGAATTGATAAATGCAACTCAATAAGAAAAAGACTGAATACAGTTAAGAGTGGCGTAAATGTATTGCCCTTATGGACTGATTTGGTTGCCTATAATTTAATCCATTTTGTAGTAAGCCTTGACAATCTGGTTAGTATTGGCTTCATGCTTATCCTCTTAACATGTATTCATTTTAATTTATTACCCTCCCCTCCCCCCTTTTAATGCAGTGTTTTGTATTTGTACATTGTTACTTTTTGTTCCAAATCCTACCTCTCATCGTTATGTGGTACCATTTGATTATCTGTCATTTTGTGGACATGTTTTGCAACTCCTGCACTACCTTAGTGTGCCCCAGCCTTGTGGAACTGACTCACCTCTACCGTCATGGAGAGTGCATTCAGTTTCACAGTGTCAACCTTTTGCTTTCCCTTGAGACCGGTGGAAGCACCAATGTCCCCTCTTCCTTACAAATTGTTTATTTTGTCCCTTTCTTCGGGCTATCTGGCCACTCACATATTCAACTCAACATTGTTTCTCTGAAGCGTCATTACATCCCCCTTCCCTCATAATCTTGCCATTGCCACAGTCTAGATGTGCCATGCCTTCGACATGCCCACCCCTCCCCCACAACCACGCCCCCCTACACGAGGACACTACTTAAGTGATGAGCTAGTCTTATCTGGCATTACTGACAATGGCACTTTGTGCACCTCCACACCCACAAGGGGAATCTCTGATCGGGAGTTTTCCTAAATACAGTACCTTTTGGCTGCCATTTTGAATGGGTGAGCGCTTTTCTCATTATAGTGAAGGCTTGGCCTACTCGCTATTGTCACCATATTACTTAGATATCACCTCAGTCGAATTGCTGCCACCTTCTGATTTATTTTCACAGTGCTTTACATCGACGCACTTGCACTTATCAATTGTAATGTGATAACACCTCCTCAATATTTCCTTAGCTTGATTCAGATCTTACTAACAGTGCACACGTCAGCCGGGGCATTTATTAGCAGTGATTGAAGGATATCCCTTTTACTGTATTAACAGTTGTTGTCGTCTCGCTACTATTTGATGCACTTTACTTGCGATCGGCACTGACGGCGCATACTTGCACTAACGGTAGCAGTTTGTCTCTAATTCGGTGTAATTGTGGCTTGTCTTAGTTCTCATTAGAAATAGGGTTTCTGGCTGGCTAGGGTACGCACCTCAGCCAGGCAGAACCTACCACTCTAGTCAGGACAAGTTAGATACACAACCTAAATTAGCCTGTGGTCTTCCTCTGGTAGTTTTGGATAGAGCAAGCAGGCTTAACTTAGAAGGCAATGTGTAAAGTATTTGTATACCACTCAATTAGAGTAAAACAGTTGAAGACACCACAAAAAGACTCCACATCTGTTTAAAAAAAACAGAATATTTATTTGATTAAAACATGGCCAAACAACAAAAATCCAATCAATACGTCATGAGATATTCAATTGTTAGATTAAAAGAGTGCTTTAAAATATATATATGTATATGCGTAAACTACAGTGTTTCTAGAACCAGTTCGCTTCTATTGAGGTAATTAGGGTATCACTGGAGATTATTGCGAGAAGCGCAGTGCAGAAACATTGGGACCGCTCAAGTCTGAAATAAGTAGACACAAGTCAGTTCTAAATCATCTAGGCATTCCAGGTATAGTTGCGTGCAGCCCAATCTTCATGACCGGTCGGGTCTGGGTAACAGGGAAACACACACTCAGCAGTTTAGTGAACACCGCTGCAGGGCTTGCCGGGTTCTAAACAAGTGGTTGTGATGTTAGAAGCGCCTTCAACACTTTTCTAGGGAATGTCTCTATCTCGCTGAGACTGAACAAAGTCCCGAACAAGAAGATCCACACAGCATGGGAAGCAAAGGCGCGCTTCTAATACGAGATTCTATGGTCTTGACAGGACTCAACGATTGTTTGCAGTACTCGGCAGTCGAGGCAAAGTGGGTTTTTTGCCCAGTACCGTGATCTGGGCTGTAACATGCAGCTGACTGAGTCACGGTTCCCTCTCCTGGGGTTAGGGCGAGTCATGCCAGTCCGGCACTGATCCTTGGTGCTTGGACCACACGGGGTGTACCTTCTTTGGCACTCTGAAGAAAAAGCGCTCGGGCAAACAGATAACGGCAGGCTCACTGGAGACATGACGTGGGGGGAGGGGGCAGAACAAAGCATTGCACTCTGCCCTTCAGCCATACCAGCGTTAAAGCAGGTAAGCTCGAGTGGCGAGGAGCACTGGGGCTGGTCACAGAAAGACAAAAGCAGGGGTAGGAGGCCTTTGATGTCCCGGAGACCTCTAGGTGAACAAGGGGCAAGCCAGCAAGCCCTTGGAGTTCCTTAGGAAATTGGATGTCGAGGACAGGCTCCTTTCTTTCTCAATGCAGAGGCAGCAGGCCAACACAACAGAGCAAAGTGGCAATCACTCCTGGCAGCACAGCAATCTGCAGGCCAACACAGCAAAGCAAGTGAAAAAGTGGCAGTCCCTCCTGGCAGCGCAGCTTCTCAGTTGCAGTCTCTCCTCAGGACCCCAAAGTAAACTGAACTGGTGGGGTCTGGGATCCAGTATTTATACCATGGTGCTCAGGTTCTGGAAGGTTGGCAAAACTTCCAGACATTCCACTGAAGACCCCGGGGTCCTTTCCTGCCTTCCTCGACTCAAGATAGTCTGCAGGGGGGTTATGCAGCCCTTTGTGTGTAGAGAGGCACAGTCCTATTCAGGAGTAAGAGTCCATTCCTTCTTCCCACCTAGCCCATGAAGACCCATCAGCCTGGTGATGGGCCATTAATATGCTAATGCCACTCCAAAGCTCCCTTTGTGTGTAACTCTCTAGTGGTAATGCACAAAGTTCAGCTATCATCTATCCAGGCGTGTATTCAGAGACAGGCAGAGGCATAGAATGTTTAAAGTAAGAAAATGCCAACTTTCTAAAGGTGGCATTTTCGGACTTACACTTTAAAATCCAGCTTCACCATGAGTTGTGGTTTTAAATTGTGAGTCCAGAGACACCAAACTCCATATTTTAATCTCTTCTCATTGGGAAGTTATACTTAAAAGATGTTTTAAGCAACCCCAATGCTATTCTATTGGAGTTTTAGTCCTTGTAATAGTGAAAAACGAATTTAGCTGTTTTTCACTACCTGGACATGTTAAACTTAAAAAGTACATGTGCAACATTTTATATACACTGCACCCTGCCCTTGGGGGGTAATTAGGGTCTACCTGAGGGGTGACTTGCATGCATTTAAAGTGAAGGCTTGGGCCTGGCAAGTGGGTACACTTGGCAGGTCGAAATAGCAGTTAAAAAAAGGTTTGAGAGGCTACTGTAGTGGGTGGCACAATCAAAGTTGCAGGCCCACTAGTAGCATTTAGTTTATAGGCACTGAGCACATGAGGTAGGGATTTGCAAGTAAATTAAATATGCCAGTTGTGGAGAAGCCAATGTTACCTTGTTAGAGGACAAAGCCCCCAGAATTTAGCGGTAAACATCCTTTTTTACGACTTTTTTATTACGAAAGTCGTGGTTAACGAAAGCGTAACAACGCTTTTTTTAACCACGACTTCGTATTTTTGTGCCTTAACTACGTATGTTCTGAACAACGAACATGCGTGGTTAAGGTACAAAGAAGGGAGTTGGCGAAGGTAAGTGGTGGGTTTAGGTTTTGGGGTGGGGTTGGGGGGTCAGGGGGTTTTAGGTTTTGGGGTGGGGTTGGGGGGGTGGGGCGTTTTTGGTTTTGGGGAGTGGGTGGGGGTCAGGGGATTTTAGGTTTTGGGGTGGTGTTGGGGGGGTGGGGCGTTTTTGGTTTTGTGGAGTGGGTGGGGGGTCAGGGGGTTTTAGGTTTTGGGGTGGGGTTGAGGGGGTGGGGGGTTTTAGGTTTTGAGGTGGGGTGGGGCGGTTTTGGGGAGTGGGTGGGGGTCAGGGGGTTTTAGGTTTTGGGGTGGGGTTGGGGCGTTTTTGGTTTTGGGGAGTGGGTGGGGGGTCAGGGGGTTTTAGGTTTTGGGGTGGGGTTGGGGGGTGGGGTGAGGAATGTAGGGTGAATGGTGCCTATTGCTAATGATTTTATCAGGAATGCCTTTACAACGAAATATCGTTGTTAAGGCATTCGTGGTAAAATCATTAGTAGTAAGGACGAGGTCGGTGTTCCGACCTCGTTGTTAAGGTTAGTAGTTGTTTTTAATTCGGTGTTCCGTCATATAATCGAATTTAGCACTAGTCAGCAGTGGTAAAGTACACAGATCCCTAAAGGCCAGCAAAAATAGGTTAGAAAAATAGGAGGATGGAAGGCAAAAAGTCTGGGGATGACTGCAGAAAAGGCCATTTCCAACAGTTCTTATCAACGGGGAATATGTCAACCAGCACACTTATTAACAACTATTGCAATGCTATCCACCTTGCCACATTAACAGTTGGTGTTGTCTTGATAATCGTAATTTGCCGCCACCCCTGTAACAGTCTTCTCTCTAGACACACTCTCTAACCACGGTGCCATGAAATAACCATTATGATTTAAATATCTGACTGATTATTCCTTACTAGGCACATCTTAGACATTACGCCGATTTATAGTACTTATGGTAGCATCCTAATACACGCTTTTAGTGTGGTGACTTTTCTCCTGGCCTCCGGAGCATTATTATACCAACACACCGATGATTCCTTGGGCACGCTAATTTCTTACCAGCACCTGTAGTTCACTTATGGTGCGTTAGTGAGAAGAGCAGCCTTGAGAAATATATAAATTAAAGAGACAAATCAGGTGCCTGTAATTAGACAAGCTGAAGCCATGCCGGTCTTTTCAGTAAGAAAGAGATGCCTGGAACACCTCCAGCACTGGCTGCACCTACGAGGGTGAAACACTTTTATATTTTTCTCTGCTGAAGAAAGGATTGACCTTGAAACACGTGTCCAGAGATGATTTTATAACTTAAGGCCTGGAATAATGAAACTGCTTAAAGAATTCACTGTGAGTTGCTGGCTTTGCTTTTTCTTCCCGTTTATATTAACCTGTTGGGAGTGCGCTTTCACATGAGGACAACTTCGTTTTTGAGATTTAGATATATATATATATATATATATATATATATATATATATATATAGTTTCCTCCCCTTCTCCAGATTCACCCGCTTGATCAAGAGCACATCCTTTCCATACAGCATCCCCGCCAGGGTGTCTTTATCTCTTCCATCGTGAATGTTGCCCAGGCATATGAATAATCTCTGCAGCTATCTGCCATCACGGGTAAGGTTCTGAACTGCTTTTCACAGTTTCAAACTGACGCTTTGATGTTGGCTATTGCTACAATAATGGTTTACCTCATATTCCTTATTGGTCACTTCCCAGAAAATTCTAAATAATCACTGCACACCACTCAACCCAGGAAGTTAGAGTTAAGCATTACATATACATCTCACACTTCCCTTGCTGAGTTATAATGTTCAGCACTATGCTCATGTGCCCCGGGTTGATTGAAGTGGCCCTGTTTCTTATACTGTGTATTTTTTATACAGATATCCTTCCTTTATCTCATAACACCAGGAGCTTGGCCTTGCCCCCTATTTCGTTTCTAGGCCCTCCACAGATCTTGATTAACATATATAGATGAACAAGTTACTCATCTTCGGTAACTAATTATCTGGTAGAGACACTCTGATAGCAGATTGACTACCATACAATTTCCCCCAGGCATCAGACTGGATCTGGAGATTTTTCTTCGAGCAGTACCCTTGAGTGTCGTCAGGTGGTGTTGGTCGACTCAACGTCTGTCCGCATTGTGGTCGCCATGATGATGTCGTGGTTGTATATAGTGCCCACCCCGGCGTGCGGGCAGCAGTTTCTTTACAAAACTTTTCACGCCAGAAGCAGACTGGTGAGCCAGAACTAGGGGCCTGGAAGGTAGTCCCTGTCCTAGAAATCAATTCGTAGAGCGGGGAGGATGGGTGGGTGGGTCGGTCGGTAAGGAATCTGCAACTAGATTATGTCCCTACCAGATAATTTGTTACCGAAGGTAAGTAACTTGTTCATCTGATACAGACTTCTTGTTGTAGATTCCTTACCTTAGAATAGATACCCAAGCAATCCCATCCCCAGCGGCGGGTCTGCAAACCAAGATCATATTAGAAAGTCCTGTAGAACCAAACAGAAAAAAGTAGCTGTCCAGGCAGTAGAGTTTTGTGAACGTGTGCAGGGACACCCACGTTGCTGCCTAGCATACGTCTAGGACTGGAACTCCGCGTGCTAATGCAGTGGTTGCAGCAGTTGCTCTGGTAAAATGAGTACCAAGACCTCCGGGGGTTGCTTCTTAGCCAATGCGTAGCACATTTTAATGCGGAGAACGAACCAACTTATTATGATTCTCTTCTGGACTGCTCAGCCTGTCTTCGCACCCACATACCAAAGAGTTGATCGTCCACATGGAATTCTTTGGTACAATTGAGGTAGAACGCCAATGCTCTTATTGGATCCAGACGGTAGATTCTCTCCTCTTCATGAGAAGTATCTGGGGGTGCGTAAAAAGTAGGCAAGGTCACTGACTGGCCTACATGAAAGGACGTGGCCACCTTAGGGAAGAAACAGGCCCTGGTGCGAAGCATCACTTTGTCAGGATGGGCAGAGAGAAAGGGTGGCTTAGAAGAAAGAGCTTGCAGCTCACCCACTCTGCTTTCAGAAGTGATGGCAATAAGAACGGCTGTCTTTAAGGTGAGAAGTCGCACAGGACAATTATGAAGGGGCTCAAAGGGAGCACACAAGGTAAGTGAGTACCAAGTTCAAATCCCACTGGAGCCTTATGAACGGGGCAGGTGGAAACATGTGGGTAAGCCCCTTGAGAAACCTCCCAACAATGGGAGATTTAAACAAGTAGGGTTGATCTGGTAGTCTGAGGAAAGCAGAGATGGCAGACAGATAGCCTTGAAGGGTGCCCAAAGCAGAGCCCTGCTGGGCAAAAGAGAGGACAAACAAAAGAAACTCAGAGGTGCAGAGGGTGGGGGGAGGGGGGGCTGGGTAAATCAACAGACTTGTTGGTACACCATGCCACAAATTTGTTTCAACGACAGGCAAATACCGTTTTGGTGGAGGGATGCCTGGCTGCCAAGATAACATCACAGACTTTGGGCGGAAGTTCAAAAGATGTCAACTGCCGCCGCTTAATCTCCACACAAGAAGACGGAGACTGGACAGGTTTGGGTGGAGAACTGTCTCCTGCTGCTGTGACAGTTGATCCTCCCAAAGAGGTAGTCTGAGTGGAGGATCAATGGCCATGCTCAGAAGCTCTGGATACTAAACTCTTCATGCCCAGTCCAGAGCCACAAGGATGACTTGGGCCCGGTCGTTCTCCATCTTCTTGAGAACTCTGGGCACAAGTGGTATTGGCAGGAAGGCAAAAAAAAGAGCCCCCTTGTAATTATGGCGAGTTGCAACTAGCAGGATCAAACGTCAAAAAAGCAGTGGACACTCTACAATTGCTTACATTAACATCTCAAATACTAAGCGAAGGCAAAAACAAATGCGCCAAAACACTATATAAGCAGTAAGTATTATTGATTGTTATCCATCTTGAGTTGATTATACACACATAAATCTTATTCATAAAAAATAACATTTAATATATACATTTGAATTATATTCAAACTCTTTTCCTTCCACATTCATACAACTTGCAGAAACCCAGTTAACAAAGACTTATGGGCCATAACAAAGACCAAATTACAAAAGTAGATGTTCTATTTGTTGTCAATGACATGTATCATGATGACTTCATTCAGAGTATTAAATGCACTCATCTCCATGGGTTGTCTTAATAAATTAAATCCAGTATTCAATCACATAGCACAACTTCATATAACTAGAAACCCAATTTTTAGTGGACTACTAATTTCTTTGTATCCCGTGCTCAGACTGCTAAGCCTCAGAGATCGGTCCCAAAATTGTGGAGGTGGGAGAAAAGTCACCTCAAGACGATATATCACAGACAGGGTGGTCTGTTATAGTTCCAACAATGCTATTGCCCGGTTAAATAGAGTGACCGCCTTCAAAACGGATGACACTCCAATATGCTTCACGTACGGTGCATATGTCTTCCAGAATATTGTCACAGGAGTAGTGTGCTCTAGCCTGCTTGGCAGCAGGAACTGTACAGGCTCACCTGTGGTCCCTATAAATTTATTTTGTTTTCTTTTTTTTAAATAAATTATTTTATTTTTAGTAAAAAGCTCTTACTGGCTGCCTGGCACTGCGGGGTAAGGCTTAAGGCTTACGTCGCAGTGCCATTGCTTCAGCAAGCACGGAGCTGCTTTGACAGCAGCTCCCTGCTTGCTGAAGCATTTCATCTCTGTCCCCTGCACATGTGTGGTCGGTTGAGGGGGGCAATGGCATTCAGCCTTCACAACACATACCCTCGGTAATAAACCTATATATCAAGTTTAGGATGGGAGTCTTACCTTTCACCGTGTTTAAAGGTTTGTGGTCAAATTCTGAATCTGAAAGTAAGAACTGTGTGACCATGTAATGCTGCAGATAAAACAGAGGAATATGTCCTCTTCTTCTGTTGTGCCTATAAGAAACCTAGGCAGAAATGGGTCAAGACACTTTGTTTACAAATAGGGTCAGGCAGTACCGCTCTGCTTCCAGAATATGTAAATCATACACATGTGCGGGTTGTGCTTGTGATTTCTAGGTATCTCCAAACAATTTATTATGTAAGGGAGAAGAACCTGCAATCTCTCTGCACAAGATAATCACTTTTTTTTTTCTTGGGGTAGGGGGCTGTCTGTATTCTCATGTATATTTTAATAGGATCTATATTTATTGGGGTAGTAAAAGATACTACAGTGTTTAAAATTAAGTCCTCTGAATGCACTTCATGAATTAATCTGCACACATTGTTTATGTATTTTATCGAGATTTTAAATTTTAAATGTTATAATCTTTTCATCTTAATGGTATGCAGTTTTGTGATTCAACTTATTTGTCGATGGACGTTTTATCTCCAAACTGGCAATAAAGACTAAAGAGTGAGAGTGACAAGAGTACACGGATGATACCGTATTGAGTGCAAACTCCAAAATATCTGCATGTGCACTTCCAGTTATAAGCCAGAACTACTGGCACTGCCACTGCTGGTTTCCTAATCGCCTAATGGTGAGACTTCTCTGCATCAGGTAGATTATCTAGACCTATGTTTAATCAATCCTGGATCAAAAGACAGCTAATGCTGGTTATATTAATAACTATACTCTACACAAATCAATGGTAGAATAACACGCATCTGCATTATGGAATAAATGATTTATGGAGCTATCTGAGATTGTGTTCAGAGGAAGAATGGTTTCAGCTTTGACCGGGGTGAACGTCACAGAAAGCCTGGCGGTTTGCAGCCTTGTAATCCTCAGCCTGCCACCGGGTTGGAAGTGCTCACTGCTGGCTGTGGTGGTGCGACTGTATCAGCGGGCCAGGCAGGGTTGTGGAGGCTTGGCGTCAGCCAAGCCCCATAACTATTAATGTGGCGGTCCTTACCGCCAGCTCCGTGGCAGAAGATCCGCACCAGCGAGGCTGGCGGTCTCATAATGAGGGCCAAAGTATGAAGGTGCGGCTGAGAAAGTGATAAGATTTGATCATTTTTATTTTATGAAATATACTACTAAGCATTAATCAAGAATGTGTAACTATTGGTTTTATTCGTATTTACTTCATGTTCAAAAATATTTTTCCTTTAAAAAAAGAATGGGTTATGGTAAAGTCCTGAGCACCGTTTGTAACGTCTGATGCTCTGAGATGCCAATGTTGATATATTTTTTTTTGTGTGCAATTAAATAATTAAAATATACAGCCAAAAACGGTGACTGTGTTCTACGTTGTCTCAATATGAGTGCCCCTCATGGGCTGTGTCCTTAATAGGAGTACCTAGAAGTGTACCATCACTTATGGCATCTATCACAGCAAAGGGTTTTGCCATTTAGAATATTTCAAGGCCTTATGTTAACAACATATAAAGACGGGTTGGGCTCTCACTCTGTCACCTTGCACTTTATCAGGCTTCCACTATTATCACCAGATGCGTTAACTCTTCAATTGGTATGCCCACTGGAACATGTTCCTGTCTTCCTTCAGCCTCTAGAACTTACACCACACTTCCCATGGGCAAGCATTAACCTTGAACCTTCCCTTTCCTTTGTACTGGGCTTTTGGCCTCAGGTCACCGTCTCGGACCTGAAAGCAGGTACCTCACATCCAATCTTGAGGACTCCCAAACACACACACTGCAATTCTCCTCCCAGATCCAGTTGGCTCTCACGTTGCAAGTTTCTGAGAACCAGAATAATGCACGGATGCCATCTTGTAGCACCAGGGTGCCATCTCACAAAAAAGTAGCACCCTATAATTTGCCACTTTCGTCTCTAAGGACCTCTTGTCTCAATTCCTATCGCAACAGAATCATAACTACTTCCTGTCAGATTTGATGACCATTGAGTTTCCCTCTCCACATGAAGCTTTGTTCCTCATAAAGGAGATTAAAACAACCACTGGCTCTCCCATAAGAAAAATAAAAAATAAAATGGTCTGCATGGGCCAGGAACAGTGGTGCAACAGAGAACAGGTTGGGGGAATCACATTGGGTGTAATAAGGAAAAAGAAGAACATGGCGGGTGGGAGAAGGGCAGGGGGAAATGCACACGAGGTAGAGAACACAGGAATAAGGGAGCAGCACAAGGGCGAGAGCGAAACACAGAATGCAGGGGAGAGAAGCACATGAGGGAGACTGCTGAAAAACACACGCACTCTCATGGACTGGTTAAGCACGAAAAAAATGTAGTGCCCTAAAAGTGAGAGTTGGAAGGACACATTTGAACAAGAAATGCTTCTGAGGAGGGACACACAGAAGACGGACAAGGCAAGCCATCAAATGAGAACCAAGCAAACTAGAGTTACAAGAAAGCCAACTAATGGTAAGCAAGGGGCGAGTTTTAAGCTGACAGTAGATCTTTTGCAACAATATAGTCTGCACTGTCTGGTAGGCTCGATCTTGGAAGTACTGGCAAAGCAAATAGGTCTCTTCTATGCAAGAACTATGCTTTTTTCCATGTTGTGCACCAATATGGCTAATGTTCAGCAAGCCTAAAAGTTAGTGGTGCAGAGGTGAGTGGAATGGAGTGTTGTTGAGTGGAGTGGCACAGAGTGAATTGCGAAATGTCAATGTCCTGGAGTGGCAGAGTGGAGTAGAGTAGAGTGGCTCGGCGCGGAGAGTTGTGGAGTGGCATAGAGTGAAATAGTGTTGCAGACTGAAGTGGCACAGGATGGAGTAGAGTGTTGTGGAGTGGCAGAGTTTCATACAGTGGAGTGACAGAGGTACAGAATGGAGTGGATTCGAGTAAAGTGGAGTAGTGTTGTAGAATAAAATGGTGTGGAGTGGCATAGAGGGAGTTGCATAGTGTGTTGAATAGTGGACAAGAGTGTCAAAGTGGAGTAGAGTAGAGTGTTGTATGGTGGAGGGGCACAGATTGCCGTGGAGTGGTACAGCAAGAAGTGACGTAGAGTGGTATTGAGGGGCATGGAGTAGAGTGGATTAAAGCAATGTAAAGTGGAGTGACACAAAGTAGAGAGGAGTGGAGTGCCATAGAATAAAGTGTCAGGGTGGAGTGGCACAGAGTGGAGTAGAGTGTTGTAGAGTGGAGTGCCAGAGTGTAATGGCTGACAGTAAGTGAAGCGGAATGGAGTAAAGTGTTGTGGAGTACAGCAGAGTGCAGTGTCAGAGTGCAGTGAAGTCAAGTGGTGCAGGGTTGAGAGGAATAAAGTGCCAGAGTAAGGTGGCATAGTGTGAGAGAGAGAGAGTCGCAGTGCGGAGTGGGCCTCACCGCGACTCCTGTGCCTGCTGCCAGTGGGTTGCCTGTGGGGGCTACCTCCTCTTCTAGTGACTCTCCCAGCTGCTGAGGGTCGCTCCAGACCCTGGACCTTGCAAAACTTCTTCTCCATCTCATGCATTTGCCAAGGCTTGGCGGTTTTCCAGCACCACTGACCAACTGCCTCTCAACCGTCGACATGGGACACCACGTGTTTCACTCCTGGGACTTCTCTTCAGCTCTGGTGCTGCACCGCAGACCTTCTTCCACCGTTGAATTGGTCCTGCATCCACAAAATGTTGGGTAGGGGCTCCTGACACAATCTTTTACTCCAACACAAACTGGACTTGGTTCCTTTCCTTTACAGGTTGTATTCGGTCAGGATCCACCTTTGGGTTCTTCCATTCTTGGTTGGGTCTTGCATAATCCTTTTTTAAAGTCCTCCTGTTGGTTTTGTGGAAAACCAGGCACTTACCTCTGCTCTCCTGGTCGGTAGGGTCACTCTGGTACTTGCATCTTAGGGTTCCTAGTTCCTCCAGCTCCCTTCTACTGATTCCACTTCCTTGGGTGGGGGACTGTCTTTCGCATTCCACTTTTTTAGTATGTGGTTTGGCCCTCCCCTAGGGCCCTCACTGTTTACCTATACTTTTGCCAATGCTTATTGCTTTCTATGCTATTTACTGATTTCTAATGTGTATATAATAGTGTGTTTACTTACCTCCAGTTTGGGGATTGCTTATTCAGTATTCTAGTATTTGTGTTACCATAATAAATGACGATGGAGTTTGTGAATACATCTCATCCACGTAAATTTAGACAGGCTGGCATTCCCAGCCCTCGCTTTTGATCACTCTGTCACCGAGGAGAGGGAAACCTTATGAATATAGCGTTGCCCCTCCTTAACAGGTACAGCCGCGCACTAATTGCTAGGCGGTCCTGGTGCGTACATAAGGACGTGGTGAACTGCAACGAGGTATATTTAAAAAAACCGGACGGTGGACAAAGGCGTTTATCCAGCTGGAAAGGGCTGTGCGTGGAGGTGACTCGTCAACTATGCCCCCACCATGATGAGAAGGGCTTGGAAACAGCAAGCGTCAAGAGGGCCTAGAACAAGAAGTAAAGCCGGCCCCAGGCGTCTGACCGGGTAACAGCGGCCATCACTCCAACAGCTCAAATGGGAGAAAGTGCACTCACTAAACACATGCAATAAATAGAACATTACTGAATGAACCAGCTGATGTGGTTCCATTTTTCTCTCAGCGTGTTATGTCTGTAAAATTCGTTCTAAAAACAGTTGGCCCTTTATCACTATAGAAACTTAAAGAACGGACCAAGAAACGTCACAAGACAAACTACGGTCAGCAAATTTCTTTTTATACAAAGTACTGAAAAGCGTGAGCTAATTACGTCCCAAGAATTGGAAAAGAACTGGCAACGAATTTTACGGCTGCCATTCTTCAGAGTGAGCTTCAAATTCCAATACTGTATTCCCAAAAATGAACAAAAGCGAACGTGAGAAAGAAGGAAGTCCTCTAAGGATGCGCCATTCTTTGCTACCGTGCAGATCTGAGAGCGCGCGGTAGGAAGCAGCCTACCCTGCTGCTTGCTATTATTGTCCTGTGCCCGTCATAGGCATAAGAATCTTATCCAGCGCGCGCAGACTGCGCGCTCCACTTCAAGCTCCCATATAATTCAAAGCAAGTTAGAAAAGGTCTCAAAGTCAAAAGTACGCATTTGGTCTGTGCGCTGCCGGCATGCACTATTTTTTTTAAAAACTTTGTTCACGCTCGGATATCATTGTGCTCCCCTAAAAGTATATAAACAAAATGCAAAAAACCGTTATGCGAATCCACAATCTGAATTTAACATGAATAAAATGATTATTCATTTTTCCAAAGTGCGTTAAGAAACTTGTCGCCACACATGCAGAACCGCAACATTTAAGTGCAAGAACTACTAACGTCGTCACCAAAAAATGGAGCATTATATGCGTCTACGGCAAGCCATTGTGGGTCTCCGATCACTTCCTCCCATACTATAATATAGATGAAAACATTTATCTAAAAAAGCACTCAGGACGAACGCGTTAAAAATAATAATAATAATAAGTTAGGGGAGAAAGAACGTGTAGCTCAAATTTTGTAATTTATTTCAATTTATAAAAACGGAAACCCTCCTGCCCAAATTGGCTAGGGCAGAATTAATAAGCCCCCTCATGGTGAAGGAATGGCAACAGAATTGCCAAAGCTTACGCTATTAACAAGCCAAGGTTGTAAAATAAAACAAAAAAAAACGTTTTAAAAGAGTCTTAGTTCAAATCTGCGTTACGTTGATGAACTCTAGAATTTCAAACAAACAAGTTATTTTGTTTTGGTACTGCTCTCTTAGGTGGATAGTCTAACCGCAGAATCCTCACCATGTCAATAACTCCAGAGGTGGGGCTAGATCCAGAGATTTTTTTTCAGACCAATTCCTTTGCATGCTGTGGTCTTACGCAACATGTTCGACCCATCCTAGAAGTGACATCGGGGCCAAAGTATAAGCCCCATGCGTCGACGTCTGTTTCTTCCTGACATCTGCCCTTGTCGTCTGATGAGGAGCATTCATTAATCAGAACATGCCAGTGTGCAGATCTCTAATCGAAATCTTTTCAATATAGATTTGGGGAGTCCTTTCCACAGAACGTAAATTGGGAGGCGGGTTGGTGAGGAACCTGCAGTTAGATGGTGTCCACTGTAAAGAGTTATCAAAAGTAAGCAGCTTGTTCTTTTGATGGATACTTGGAACTGCAGATTCCTTACATTGGCTCATACCAAAAAATTCCTAGAAGTGTATGGAAAACCCATCCTTCCTGCTGAACCTGGCTATCCAGGCAGTAGTGCTTCGTTAACACGTGACGGGGCTTCCATGTCCCAGCCTGGTAGATGTCCAAAACAGGCACTCCAAGGCAGTGGCAGCAACTTTGGTTCTGATGAAACAACCCTGTAAACTGTCTGGAGAGTGTCTCTTGGCCAATCCACATGCAAATCTTTATATAAAGGACAATCCATCCAGGGAGGGTTCACCAAATCAGAACAAAAATACTCATGGCTAAAAGTTCTGGTTACCACACTCTTGAACTATTAAGGAGCCACAAGGTGACTTGGGCCCAGTCGATCCTGATCTTCAGAACTTTATGCAGGAGAGCTAGATGGCACACAGAAGTCCTGTGTTCCAATCTAACCGAAAGGCATCGCCAAGCGAGAACTATCTTGTGAACTCCAAGTGCAAACATTCGGACACTGCACATTTTCAGCGGTGATGAAAAGATCAAACCAGTGTTCTCCCCATTGTTGGAAGACACTAAGTGCCACCTGTGTGTAGACACCATTAATGATCTGATAGGTAACGCTGGCTGAGTTTTTCTGTCCTATTTGAAAATACTGCCAGGTGATGTACAACAAGGGTGATGCCCTAACAATGTAACCCATTCCAAAAGTGTAGAGCCTCTTGGCACAGGACCCATGACAACTCTCCACATTGCTTGTTGCAGCGCCACCTGGTAGTGGTGTTGTTCATGAGAATCATTCCCCTTTAATGGTCATGAGTAAAGCTTTTAGTACCAGGCAAATCGCTTACAACTCCAACAGGTTGGGATGTGGATTTCTGCCAGTTACCAGAGTCCTCTGATCCCCACATCCTCCAGAGGGCCTCCTGAACCCAGCAACAATGCATCAGTCCCAACTGTTAGCTCGTTTAGGGTAGGGAGAAGGGTTTGCTTATTAATCTGAAACAATAACTCCCACAATGAAATAAATAAAAACACACTGCACATCTACATTTTTATTGCTTCTAAAAATCTAGAATATAGTTTACAGAGTCCCGTCATTTCATTCTATTTTTCCTTCAAGATATTTAAATAGAAACCCTTTCATTAAAAAACAACAAAAATCGCAGAAAACAGAAATAAGGTTTAGATTAAGAATGGAGTTGATATTGTATCCATATTGTAAATATCACATACATGCATTACCCATAACTGTCCACTGCTGATATATTCACTCTTAAAACTGCGAGACATCAAGACTTCTGTTCCAAGTATGTGAACACAGCCTTCCTCAGACAAAAAAGATTGCCAGCAGTCCAAAACTGTAAACTTCTCTTGTGAGTAAGTGAACTGATCGCTGCCTAGAAGGTATATCCACATTTTACCAGCATAAAATCCCACACAGTAGTTGGAAAATTAATTATCTCACTAAGGAGACCAAGGTTTAGACAACTTTTAATGGGGATTTTGGCAATGTCCCTTCAATTACATCAACACATTCCGATTTCATAGCATTCCGTAAGACAATAATCAAAATCCCCAATGGGTAGCTCTACATGGTTAGGACACTTATAAATGTCATTATAGATGTTCTGTTCTGTCAAAGTAAGGAAGCAATAGACACCATTAAATCTTGTTCTTGTCACATTTTCTACCAGTTCAGAGACAGAGGTCAAAAGTCAGTTTGTCTTTTTTCTTCCTGACTGCAGAATTTCAGGATTTTGTGAGGCGAACTGTCTGACATGCTGTAAATTTTGTGAGGTGAACAGACTGACATGCTGTAAACAGTGTGAAATGAAAGACTATAGGGTGTCAAGTTTTTCATAATAAGCAACATTTAACCCCTTAGCTGCTGGGCCTTTTCCCCCCCAGTGCTGAGCCCTTTTTTGGCTATTTGGGGTAGTTCGCGCTTAGGGCTTCATAACTTTTTGTCCACATAAGCTAACCACGCCAAATTTGCGTCCTTTTTTTCCAACATCCTAGGGATTCTAATGGTACCCAGAGTTGGTGGTTTCCCCTGGAGGAGACCAAGAAAATAGCCAAAATGCATTGAAAATTTTGTTTTTTCCAAAAAATATGGGAAAAAAGGGCTGCCGAAGAAGGCTTGTGGTTTTTTCCCTGAAAATGCCATCAACAAAGGGTTTCTGGTGCTGAAATCACTATCTTCCCACCTTTCAGGAACGGGCAGACTTGAATCAGAAAACCAAATTTTTCAACACAAATTTGGCATTTTACTGGGACATACCCCATTTCTACTATATTTGGTGCTTTCAGCCTCCTTCTAGTTAGTGACAGGAATGGGTGTGAAACCAATGCTGGATCCCGGAATGCTAAACATTTCTGAAAACTAGACAAAATTCTGAATTCAGCAAGGGGTCATTTGTGTAGATCCTACAAGGTTTTCCTACAGAAAATAACAGCTGAAATAAAAAAATATTGAAATTGAGCTGAAAACAACAGCCATTTTTCTTTATGTTTTACTCTGTAACTTTTTCCTGCGATGTCAGATTTCTGAAAGCAATATACCGTTTTGTCTGCTGGACTCTTCTGGTTGCGGGGATATAAAGGGCTTGTAGGTTCATCAAGAACCCTAGGTACCCAGAGCCAATAAATGAGCTGCACCCTGCAGTTGGTTTTCATTCTATACTGGGTATACAGCAATTCATTTGCTGAAATATGAAGAGTGAAAAAGAGGTATCAAGAAAACCTTTGCATTTCCAAAATGGGATCAAGATAAGGTTTTGAGGAGCAGTGGTTATTTGCACATCGCTGAATTCCGAGGTGCCCATACTAGCATGTGAATTGCAGGGCATTTCTCAAATAGACGTCTTTTTTACACACTCTCTTATATTTGGAAGGAAAAAATGTAGAGAAAGATAAGGGGCAATAACACTTGTTTTGCTATTCTATGTTCCCCCAAGTCTCCCGATAAAAATGATACCTCACTTGTGTGGGTAGGCCTAGTGCCCGCGACAGGAAATGCCCCAAAACACAACATGGACACATCCTATTTTTTTTATAGAAAACACAGCTGTTTTTTCCAAAGTGCCTACCTGTAGATTTTGGCCTCTAGCTCAGCCGGCACATAGGGAAACCTACCAAACCTGTGCATTTCTGAAAACTAGAGACCTAGGGGAATCCAAGGAGGGGTGACTTGCGGGGCTCAGAGCAGGTTCTGTTACCCAGAATCCTTTGCAAACCTCAAAAAGTGGCTAAAAAAAAAAGTTTTCCTAACATTTCGGTGACAGAAAGTTCTGGAATCTGAGAGGATCCTCAAATTTCCTTCCACCCAGCGTTCCCCCAAGTCTCCCGATAAAAATGATACCTCACTTGTGTGGGTAGGCCTAGCGCCCGCGACAGGAAACGTCCCAAAGCGCAACGTTGACACATCCAAATTTTTTGAAGAAAACAGAGGTGTTTTTTGTGAAGTGCCTACCTGTAGATTTTGGCCTCTAGCTCAGCCGGCACCTAGGGAAACCTACCAAACCTGTGCATTTCTGAAAACTAGAGACCTAGGGGAATCCAAGGAGGGGTGACTTGCGGGGCTCGGACCAGGTTCTGTTACCCAGAATCCTTTGCAAACCTCAAAAAGTGGCTAAAAAAACAAGTTTTCCTCACATTTCGGTGACAGAAAGTTCTGGAATCTGAGAGGATCCTCAAATTTCCTTCCACCCAGCGTTCCCCCAAGTCTCCCGATAAAAATGATACCTCACTTGTGTGGGTAGGCCTAGCGCCCACGACAGGAAATGCCCCAAAACAGAACGTGGACACATCACATTTTTTCATATGTCAGAGCGGTCCTCTATAACCCGAGTGCAGGCAGCAGTCATCCATCAAGATGCCATCTCTGCTATTGGCTAAACTGTTGCTCTAAAACACTAGCCTACGTAGACAGTCACAAAAATCGATGGTGTGTGAGATACGTGCAACAGTAGAGGCCACCTTACCTGCGCTTCTTCCCTCAATCAGCACGTACTTTCAAGACACTCAAAAAACACCTTGTCACATACCATTCGTCACAGTCTTTAGCACCTCCTGCGCCCAGTCCAACAATCATTATTGGTGCTCCCACTCCCTCCTCCTCGGATTCCCTCATTACCACCCAGCAAAAGTGCCCTTCATCTCTCCATAGACTTTACTAATGTACTCAGCTATTTACATAAAATACAGATGTGCTCTTTGCAGTAGGCATATAAACCTTCTGCGCTTCTTTATGGCACTAAAACTGCCACTAGACAAGTCGAACCCTTTTCCCCCCAGGGAAACCACACACATATTGACAAAAGTGATATATATATGACAGCCAACCACCTGAAACTCAACTCAAGCAAAACCGAAATAATCCTCTTTGGCCCACACAAAAACACCTGGGACCCCCCATGGTGTCCCACCACGCTAGGCCCTGCACCCACCCCCGCCAACCACGCACGCAACCTCAGCATCATCCTAGACTCCTCCCTCTCGATGACCCAACAAATCAACGCTCTTACCTCCTCATGCTTCAACAAACTCCGTATACTGAAAAACATTCAAATGGATCCCCACAGAGACCAGAAAAACTGTCACTCACGCACTCATCAGCAGCAGGCTTGATTACGGAAACGCCCTCTACGCCGGCACCACTCTAAAACTCAAGCGCAAACTACAAGCATCCAGAACTCAACAGCACGACTCATCCTCGACCTCCGCCGACACGAACACATCTCTCCACACCTCAAATCCCTCCACTGGCTCCCCATTGACAAAAGGATCACCTTCAAGATGCTCATCCTCGCACACAAATCACTCCACAACACAGGCCCTGCCTACCTCAACGAGAGTCACCTTCCACACCCCCACACGAAACGTCCGCACAGCTGACCTCTCTCTCGCCTCTGTCCCCCGCATCAAACACACCACCACCGGGGGCAGATCCTTCTCCTACCTTGCACCCAAAACCTGGAACGCACTCACAACCCACCTTCGCAAGACCCAAAACCTACTTCTTTTCAGGAAGGGCCTCAAAACCTGGCTTTTTGAACAGTGAACCTCCCAGCCCCTTTCTCTCCCCCCCCCCCCCCCCCCCCCAGCACCTTGAGACCCTCACAGGTGAGTAGCGCGCTTTATAAATCTCTTTGATACAGATCTACCTCTATATATATATATATATCTACATAGATATATCTATAGATATATCCATGTACCTAGATATATCAATCTACATAGATATATATAGATATTTTTTTTGTTGTTGTTGTTGTATGGTTTCCTTGGGGGCCAAAATGGCCCCCAGGGAAACCCTACAACATCTAAAAAAAAAATTGCCCACCCTGCCCACGGGCGACCCCCTGTCATTTCATTTTTTTTTTTTTAAAGAAAAAAAAAAAATCCCCTGGGGGGGGCGCGATCGCGCCCCTCCCCCCCCAGGGGGCCCCTACCTTTTACGCTGTGCTGCGATCGGGGGCCAGGAAACACTTTCAGGAAGGCCTCGTAAGAAAGGGGAGACTCTCCCCTTTCTTACGAGGCCTTCCCGAACGTGTAAAAGGCCGTTTTCCCCATCAAAGCAGGAAGCGGCCGCAAGGCTGCTTCCTGCTTTGATGGGGAAAACACCTTTGCAACGTCAGCGCGCCTCACGGCGCGCTGACGTCACAAGGGGGCGGGTGGGGGGAGACACGGTAGCTTCCGTGTCTCCCCAGGGAAGAAAAAAATAAATAAATAAATCCTCGGGTGCGACGCACCCGAGGATTTATTAATGCCCTTCCTGGTGTCGGCCACTGGTCGTGACCCGCACCAGGGAGGGTGTGATGCCCGCACCAAAGCGGTTAACTAAGTCAACTGTACAAACATTTCAAAACATGTCAGTAGTCTCGAAAGCACATTTTTTGTACTGTGTGATAAAAAAAATGAATAGGATGAAAATAAATCAGAACACTTTACTCGGTGATGTGCAAATGATAAATATGTTTTCTGAAACCCAATTTTCACAGATTATTAATACATTATATAGTTTCATTAGTAAAACTGCGATTGGTAAGGTTTTTGGACATTTCTTGAAAGTGAGCTGCCACATCATACTATAGCAAAATATTTATTAAAAGTACATGTTTAAACAAACTGAGAAACACTCCTGCCCTGATGGCAATGCCATTAGTAAACTAAGAGAAAAGTCATGGATCATGTGTTCCTATATGTGGGCTAGATTATTATTATTATTATAATTATACATGGAGCAAATAATAATAATCAAAATTACTTTATTGCAGCCCAAAGCCATAAAAGCACATCACAAAACAATAAATACATTACATATACATATAAAACATGCATTATATAAAACTAATCCACATCTATAGCAACTAGACATATACACTTAAGAAAAAAAAAAGAAAAAACCCACAAACGAGTTTCAGGGCACTAGTCAGAATTAACCAACTACGCATGCCTTTTATGAATAGACCATGCCATAAATAAAAATCTAGATACTGAATAGACAACTGATTGGCAAGAATTGTTTTTTAGAACTCTGAGGGCCTCCAGATGGTGCCTAGTGCCCAAGTAACTGCATATCGTAAGAAATCACTTTCTCCTCGGATGGACATAGCTTTTACAAAAGAAAAAATCATGAGGCTCAGGCTCCTCCCCTGACCCACAGGCATGACCAATCATGTTCAGGGAGTTTTTGCCACCCCACCACTTACTTGTCAGCGCACAAGCAGGCAACAAATCGTGGCTGAATTGTACAAATAATTTGCATGCCAACAATGACTGTATCTCATCTAAGAAAGATTAAAATCCGTAAAGGTTCTTAAACAATAAAAATCTTTTGTGTCATTAAACCTACAGACCCACTCCTTAGAATCATCAACACTATGGAATGCTTATATAATTCTGCAAGATTTTTCTTTGACACTGACTGTCAGGCCACCTCCGGATCCTTCCATAAATTGGGCTTACCCAACTTGTTCATTGTATCAGTGATGTAACGCAACAAAGGCAGTTTTCCAGCCGCAGGAAGACCAATAATTTCTTTCAAGCTCCTCCTATATGATGCTAACTCCTGAGTGGTCCATAATCTCTTCCAATAAAGGAGAGATATAAGGCCCAATTCATCACTGATAGGACTTATTCCAATATCAAACCTCAAAGGGATTAGAGGTGTGCTTGATGAGAGAGTTAATAGCTGTCTAAAAAAGGCATACTCAAAGTTTTGGATCCCAACCCTGCTTTGTGCCCTCAGAGCTCACCCCAATAAACAACAGCCCCCAAGGCTTGTGACCTGTACATTTCAATCATGGGGGTGATTGGCTTGAAAAAGGAACCTTTTGAGGCCCTTGTCAGATCACTGGTGAACTGGGCCAGCCTAAGCTTTTGCCTGTCTATGTTTAAAGACCAGTCCATACACTCCCTTAACAATGCCCCTAAATATTCAAATGCCTTCACCCTCTCAAACAAAACCCCATTTAATTTTTGGCCTGGGCGAGTAGTTGGCGCTGGATTAAAAAACATATATTTGTTTTTGCTCACATTAATTTCCAATCTCCTAACCCTACAAAAGACATTAAAACAATCTAGGGTCATGTGGAGGCCCATCACTGTCTTAGACAAAAGAGGGCTGTCATCCACAAACATCAGTGCAGGTACATTGGCTGAAGCTAGTCTCGGGGCATTGTTACTAATGTTATGTAGTGAATCAATAGGACCATTAAAATACAGTAGAAATAATGTAGGGGGCAAGAACGCAGCCCTGTCTCACACCCTTTCTTACAGGAAGAAGATCCGAAAGCTTCCATAGTTTGCCATATCATACTTGAGCAAAGTTTCCCTCATGCAATCTCTGGATGAAATTAGAGAGATAGCGGGGAACCCACATAATCAGCCAAAACCTGCAACAGAGTGTCTCTGGGAACCAGACCAAAACCAGCCCGTAAGTCAACAAATATTAAAGAAAGGTAAGCACCCTCCAACTGTTTTCCCACACAAAAGCTGGATGTGGAATACTTGGTCTATAGCAGAGGTAGACTGCCTAAAACCAGCCTGGAGAGGACAAAGAACACCATTGTCTTCCATCCAGCCCTGCAGTCTACCAATATCATGCCAATCAGACTAATCTGTCTGTATTTTGCTGGAAGTGAGGGGGACCTTTCTTGTAAATTGCAATTATTTCAGTCCCAGCCCAAGATGCAGAAAGGGACGTGCCCTCCACATGGCGTTAAAGAAGACTGCAAGATAGGGGGTCTTCTGGAATTCTATCTAATCCAGGTGCTTCCCTAGAGGCTATTTGATTAATGGCGCTAGGCACTTGATCAATAGTAATCATGGGATACTCTGTAGTATCTAGCGAACTAGGTGCCACACAAGGGCTAGGACCCACTAAATCCTCATTCCCTACCTGGAAGGCATATAAGGAACTGGAATCGCTAGTCCATTAAATCAAACAAAGAGTTTTTTTTGTACAGCAAAAATGTTGAACTTGCATGTTTGAAGGTGCACTTGTGAGAATGAAGAAAACGCCTTTTGCCTAGGGTGACACAATTTGAGACCCGTTTATGGGTCAAGTACATTACAGATAGGTCAAGTAAATTATACGAGTTACTCAACCTGCAGATCTAGTAACATTTTTATGATTTTCTGTGGCCTGTATCACCACATAGTCAGCTGTTCCCAACCTTCTATTTCAAATTAATTAATTACAACTAATATTGAAATAATGCAAAAATACATTGACTCAGATGCATGCAAGACTCCAAATAGCTAGTAGTAGAATTATTCTAGAGAACTTATATAGACAGGACATATTAGGTCTACAAGAGACACCCTCATTTAGAGTTTAATTATGTGTTTGCGGGTGATAATAGGTGTAGTATCCTTAAGCTATTCCTAAATCTTAGACAGCTGATTTTAGGATTTAAAACACTTGCCATACAACAAATATACACTGCATGATAGCTAGCTGTTTAAACAGAACTTAAATGTAGCAGGTTTTAAAAGGAAGATGGGCTTTCTAAAGCAGCAGCTATTCCACATGCAGATCACTCAGTCAAGGATATATTATTTTAGGTAATATACCCATAAAACCACCAACAACAAAAAAAATGCATTAGCAACCCTTCAAGACCATTAAAAATGTATAAAAAAAAAAAAAAAAAAAGGTTTATGGCAAATAGGGCCATCTTCAAATCAAAATACATAAACAGTGTGTAACCAATCCAAAATATAAAACACACAATATTAGCTTAAGGGAAATATGTTGGAAGTATGCTATCATACCCATTTCAATTTTCAAACCTAGTGTTCTACCACTAAACAGCTCTAAATATTTACTGGCAGGTACAAAAGCATTCTTTAGTAGCTAAATGTGCAGATTATAGTGCACAAGCTAGCTTCTAAGTGTTCCATATGAAAATGATTATTTGCCTGCCACTTACATCCTACATTTCACTTTACATTCCATGCATCACCACGTTCCAAGCATGAGCAGAAAGACACTCTACTAACAATGAACATTAAAACACAACACAATTCCCTCCTTGTAGAAAAACCACGGACAAAAGACACAACAAACATTCTTGCTTACAGAACTCAGTCTTCACAGAACTATATCTAAGAGAAAACATCAGTACCACCATAGAGTGAAGGTCTTACATAAGGGAAAAAACAGGCAAACAATACTCGTATGGACACACTACAGAGACACAGGATCCAGAATACTGCCAAACAATCTGTACACTCGAATAAAATTTGAATGGCCACAGCAAGGAACAATCAATCAAACTCCACCCCAAAAGGAAACTGTGTTCAGCTCATGAGTGGTATGACAGCAGCGAAGACCACAACCGTCATAAAGGGTTGTTTGTAGTGGTGACCGAAATTTGTTCCACCTCTTCAAAGATGGCTGAGCATGCCTTTTTAACAAAGGTACTCCTTGAGGTGTGAGTGCTGCACTCATGGCAAGAGCTTGTTGCCATTACTATAAAAGAAGAAGGGCATCCATGTCACAAGCAGGCACCTATATGATCTTCTGTAATATGTTTCATACATTTCAAGAAGGCAGAAGCTCACAAAAAAACAAAAAAAAATCCATTACTGCTTTTCTACTCAGGCTCTCATCTCCAGCTAAATAAATAGCTGCCATCGCACATGCTACCGTTTTTTCTTCAGAAAGTTGATCACATGTCAAGCAGGGGCAGAGAGACACTATCAAAAACGCAAAGAGAAGGATGGGCTTTGAGAAGATATGAACAGAAGCTGTCTTTCCAAGATGGCCAACTAAACACAAAATTGGCGCTACTGGGGGGTCCGCCCATAATGACATGAGACATTTAAGTCTATGTGGGGATAAAAAAAAAAAAAAAAAGAGTCAAATAACTTCGTTTTGGCCCCGATTTAAACAGTTATGCATAAAGAAACCATGCAACCAAACACACACTACTAACCTTTTTACCATCACATTTAGAGAAAATTCATAAGGTAGCCATGTTTACATTTGCCTACTTGTATTTTGGTACAACCATGATCGCCCACGTATGAAAACTCTCACACCATATTATAAAATCAGAAATGTGACCTAAATCTTGTGTGTACTATTACCTGGTAGGTTTTGCATCACTTCCCATCCAGCGTGGAAGTATGCTCTACATAATTCTTAATAAAATTAATTTATTATACCATGAGTTCATATAAACAATGCACACATCATAAAATACTTCCCAATACACATTTTTTTTAAACCACCTCATCTTTTCTGTGTTTTTGATACATATTTGACACAGCAAATTCAACAGTAGGGTTTTTCAGCAATATTAATTCAAATGCTCACTTCACAGTTAAGATCCCTAGCACATAAAGTATGTTACAATAAGCTTTTTTTCTGGGTGTAAGGAAGATGTTAATCTGGATTAGGTATGAACAATACATATTCACTAAACCCAAGCTTTGCTCCGATATAGAAGCAAAGAAATGTAATTCTAACCCTCAGGGTGGAGCAAGGTAGATGTTGGAAATGGCCTCTCCAGGGTCACCCCCAAACTTTCTGCCTTCCTCCTCTTCTTTTTCTGACATCATTTTTGCTGGCTTCAGGACTCTGGACACTTTACCCCTGCTAGTCAGTGCTAAAGTGCATGTGCTCTCTCCCTAAAAACATGGTAACATTGGCTCATGCCCAACTGGCACATTAGATTTACTTGTAAGTCCCTAGTAAAGTGAACTACATGTGCCCAGGGCCTGCAAATTAAATGCTACTAGTGGGCTGCAGCACTGGTTGTGCCACCCACACTAGTAGCGCCTTAACTGTGTCTCAGGCCTGCCATTGCAAGACATGTGTGTGCAGTTTCACTGCCACTTCGACTTAGCATTTAAAAGTACTTGCCAAGCCTTAAACTCCCTTATTCTACATATACGTCACCCCAAAGGTAGGCCCTAGCTAACTCATAGGGCAGGGTGCTACGTAGTTGAAAGGCAGGACAAGTACATGTGTGTTTTATATGTCCTGGTAGTGGAAAACTCCTAAATTGGGTTTCTATTACAGTGAGGCCTACTCCTTTCATAGGACAGCATTAGGGCAGCCCTCCTATTCGGCTTGAGTGGTAGATTCCGATTAAAAAAAGGGGTAAACAGGTCATGTTTAGTATGGCCAGAATAGTAATTAAACAATTCTGCTTATTGGTGAAGTTGGATTTTATATTACTATTTTAGAAATGCCACTCTTATAAAGTGAGCATTTCCCTGCACCTAAAATCCATCTGTGCCTTACAGCCTGTCTCCAATCAACATCTGGGCTGGACGACAGTTTCCCTGTGCATTTCACCCAGACACCCACAAACACAGGATACTCAGTCACACCTGCACTCATCTGCATACTGAATGGGTCTTTCTGGGCTGGAAGGATGGAGGGCCTGACACTTACATTTCAAAGGCTAGTGGCCTGCCCTCCCACAATGGACTGCCAAACCCCCTACTGGGACCCTGTCAGTCAGACCTGCACAGTAAGGGGACCCTGTGCACTTAAAAAAAACACTCTTTGCAGTCTCCCCCACTTAAAAGGCATTTTGGGGTATATAACTGGGTCCCTGACCCCACCAAAGCAGACACTTCTGGACCTGAACCTGCAATCTGTCAAGAGGAACTGCCTGGCTGTCTAAAGCACTCATCTGGGCTGCTTTGCTGTGAAGGACTGCTGTCCTGCTGCCTTATGACTTTGCTGAGAAGTGCTCTCCAAGGGCTTGGATTGAGCTTGCCTCCTGTTTCTGAAGTCTCACGGCCCAAACAAATTCATCTCTTCAAGGAAACTCCTTGTGTGCCCAAAATCCCCACACAGCCGAACCAGAAGGACGCAGCCCGACTTACCGAGCGAAGATCGACTTAGCTTCTGTGTTGCAACTCGAAATGCGGCACACAGCCCTACCGGATCGATGCCGAGCCAGAACAATGCAGCCCGACTTCCTGAGAGAAGAAACGACGCGGCGCCTGTAGTGCGTTAGAAACTTCGACACGTCACTATACCGGATCGACGCAACGCCTGTGGTTTCGTCCCGCACACCCAGGATTTCCACGCATTATCCCTGGGTGTCAAAGAGAAACCCTCATCACAGAGAGGAACCAAGACTGCACACTGGAAATCGACACAAGGCCCTTGCAGCGTGGAAAGAAACAACCCATTGTCTGTGCTGCGCCGGAAATTCAGACGCACACCTTATTTTTCCACACATCTCCTTTTCTACGGTCTCTGTGCGTGTCATTTTTGACGCAAACCAGGTACTTTGTGCACACAAGAGACAACTGTTGATTTCTAAGATTTAAGACTCTTAACATTGCAAAAGTGATATTTCAACGGGTGCTTATTGAATCTTTGTCGTTTTGACCTTCATTTAACTAGATAAACATCATATATTTCTCTAAACCTGTGTGGTGTATTTTTATGGTGTGTTCTCTGTTATTGCATGATTTATTGCACAAATACTTTACACATTGCCTTCTAAGTTGAGCCTGACTGCACTGTGCCAAGCTACCAGAGGTTGGGCATAGGATAATATGGATTGTGTGATTTACCCTGACTAGGATTATGGTCCCTCCTTGGACGAGTGTGTATATCTCTGTCAACTACAGACCCCATTTCTAACAATAGAGAAAAGCGCTGCTCGTTGACAATAACCTGATCTTTTTGTTTCAGCTTTATTAATTGGATGTAATAAATCTATTTTGTAGTTTAAGTAGCTTAACTAAAGCAATTCAAGGAGGCGAAATGGTCCTTTTTAAGTTCCAGGAAAAAAAGCTATAATTGTAATAATACATGGCTCACTGACAAAAATCTAACATGTTGAACCTGAAAAGGTCGCCCAAATACTTAAAAATCAACAGGACAAAATATATTCTGACAGCTTTAATTTTTCAAAGCATTGGGTGGGATAACACAAGCTTCATTCACTTCTGCATCAGATGTGATCGCTCAGTATTGTTTAACACAATTCTCGAAACACACACAAGATTAATTAATGAACTGCATTATCATGCCTTAATAATCACTAATTAAAAGTACAATTGCTATACTGCCACGCAGGCAATTAAATCCAGCCAATACACCATTAATAGTCTTCAACTTAGTTTGAAAAATTACTTATTGCACATTATTAATAATGGCTGTTCGTTTACTGTTTGCAAGTATTCATCCCCTAACACAATAGAGTTAAGATTGTTTCATTTTAGAACACCACTACCCGTATCCAACTTCTAACCGTCATCAGGATGCTTTGGATACAATAATCTGCTACATTATCAAGTTGGCTCCGAAGACCAATGGGCAACCTGTCAAGTATGACTAGGGTATCTGCAGAGATGAGTATATTTACGAGAATATAGAAGACTTTTGGGAACGGAGACAGGTGTGACTCGTTCATAGTGCATTTGGGAGGACTGACGGAAAGAAGGAAAAAAAGGAGTGACAAAACCCACACCTCTGTTTCAGACCAATCAATATCACGATTTTCATCAAGTAATGCCGAGCTTTGTTTAGGTACAGCTGCCCAGGCGAAACCTTTGGATTAAATATAGCAAATAGGCTGGAATCCCCCATGATTTCAACTTAGTCCACAGAAGGAGAGATCAACAGTACAGAAGGCCATGTATAGGTCCAAAAAACAAACATAGCTGAAACCTCAGGTCTGAATATGTACTATCATGCATGCTATCAAAGGGTAATTACGTGGTGCACTGTGCTCATTCCCCAGTCACAGAACACCTGTTCTCAAGTGATAAGTGATTTATCTGTTGCCCAACCCTTCTGGTGGGTAAGTAGAATACGAGCAAATTTGCCTGCTAACACACTCATCAGTGAGATTAACTCTAACAAGGAAGGGGCGCTTCTATTCCCTTTTTTAAACAACTGTTCATTTAATATGTGAATCCAACAAAAATATGAAGAAACATGCACAAACAGTATATTAATACGAGTAAAGATGTAAATAAAGCCCACCATTTTCAGATAATTTTTTATTATGGCCTAAATATGTTTAAGGCACTGTTTGAACTTAAATATATAATAAACTGTTGGTCATTCCACGACGGACCCTTCATAAATGTAATTTAATGGTAATTTTAAAGGCCGCAGTGACACAAAGAATGAAGAAAGAGGAGCGCCCCAGCAGGTCCCTGACACTCATAGATCAGGTGACCAACAGGCTTTACAATTATCAGTGACTGCTAGTAGTCAACATTACCCAAGTCCGGGACTGTCAAAGACTCTTCCATTTGCATTCATGCCTTTTCTACATAAAGAAAGAGAACTTCTGAAGTAAGACCATCAGCCTCCTTAGCACAGATGCCACAGCTCAATGCACAAAGACGGGGACGCATTCTTGTATATATGCTGCAAGTCTACCTTGTGGGTTTTCTCTACGGCACCCTAATAGCACTGTGGGCAATTTATCACTTTCTATGCTTTAGAAAAGCCAGGACACCATGAAGCTGACTCAATTTATTTCGGCATATTTTACCACCATGCACGCTACTGGATGTTCCAAACGTATGGTACGCAAAACACTTTAGAGACAATGGCTAGCACAGGCAAATTAGGCCAATTTGGCTTACAGGAACTGGCAAAACTATAAATACAAAATGTAAAATTGTGTTGAAAACATCGAAGTCAGTCTCTTACCAACAGTTGACTTGCTCTCTTCGTAAACTGGTCTCAATAGCTGAAAGACAGAAACAAAAATATTACATATTGAATCTCTCCACCAAGCACAATATCTTGCACACAATATAACAAGCAGCACGACTGTTACCGGTACTACACTCTAGGAAGAACATGCAAGCCATACCTAAGTTATAGTACACTTAAAAGTCGACTGTGTGAGACATTCGGTTGCTCAGAAACTTGTTAATCTGCCTATCAAAGGCAACTATACAGTTGCACTAGTGCGAAAATCCGATATTTATATATGAACATGAACTCATCAGTCTCCTATTTAGAGTGTTTACTCATTTAGTTCACATTCAGACTTTTAACTGTCCCTAGGAATGCACCACTGGCTTCTAGGATCCCCACTACAATGGAACTGAATCGCTTTGAAGAGTCCCATATCAGCAAATGAGTAGTTGCACATGGGCACAGTTTCTATTTAATTCAGTACTTCATATGGCACCATCAAGCTTCATAAAGTGAATGCGAGTGACATGCAAATTAGCATAATCTGAGATGGTCACACGACCACGATCCTCCTTCATAGAACGTCATTCTAGGTAGCATTAGGTTTTGGATAACAGTCGTCAGCAATGAGGGGAGAAATAACTGAGTAGCATATAACCAGTTCATTTCCAGGCACACAGCATGAATTTGGCTATGTAACTTTGCTTGTTTTTTTCTCACTGTCTTTACTGATGTTCTTGGAATAATACAACAAGATTATGGATGTATACAGTGAAATACAAATACAATGTCATATTTTTGACCAATTATTTTGTATATTTTTTCACGCCCCTATTACTGCATAGAGAACAACTGTACCACAAAAAAACAAAAAGACAATAAGCTCTTCCACGACAACACGTGCAAGAAGTAGCTTAAGCATTGAAGACAGCCATAATAAGCATTTTCCAGATCCGGATTGCATTGGTGTTTATGTACAGATGGGGGGGGGCAGGGGTTAAATAGAGTAAAGGGTCCCAGCTTCTATTTATCAATAACGTTGGAAATAGGTCTGGCTTATAACGACATGGCTACTGTTGACCATAGTGCCATGTTCCTCCTCAGATGACAACCAACAGATGCATTCCCCTAAAGGCCTCTCTCTGCATGATCCCCAATTTCAGATTATTTGTTTCCTTTTTGGGTGGCCTTGCAGTAGGTAGTGTTTTTTTTTGTTTTGTTTTTTATATCCGTACATAGTTCCTTTATTTCTCCGTTGCAATTCACCTAATTTCTGGGGCAGCGGGAAGGTCCAATCCAAAAGAATCTTTAAGCTGCAAAACTACTCCTAAAGATAAGTAACATTTTGTTTTGACAAATGAATATATTCTAGGAATCACAAGCTGTGTGTATATTTTGTAGTGGTATTCACTTCCCTTGGTAAGCTAGGCTGAAATAACTGTATTTGCTAGCAGGTGTTTAAATACTTGCCCCACCTGTGCTGCTGTTAGTTTGGATATCCATATGTCTTGTGAACGAGTGCGCGGAAGATCATCTGGCTGACCTGCAGATGTCATTAAGTGAAACAGTAACATGCCTTTCCTCCATTGTCACACAGCACCTGGGTGACACTCTCCTTGTTATCTAGTTGATGCAATGATAAAGTAGTAAGCATATATGGTTAGAATGCACTCACTTCCCCGTTGTGTCTATTAATGTGGTAATGCTTTAGTCCTCATATGCTCAATTTAATGTATTAATCTGCACAGTCTGTTCACATTATACTAGCTACTGCTTTTCTCTGTTAGTTGTTACGCTTCTTCCAATCTTATACCCATGATGGCAACAATAACAAGAGGAAATTATCCCAACCTGATGAAGCAGATGTATGTCACCTAGATTACGTTACATTACCACTGGCAACTCACCCATCCCCTGGATGATATTATTTGCTGATGTAACAACGTGTTGTAAAATTAGGTATGTAAATAAAATAAATCGATAAAGATGTTTTTTTTTTTTAAAAGGTAAACATTGGCAATTAAAGCCAATGTTTTTCGTTGTTGAGAGTGCCCATGTGATTTCCCCAGAGCTATACCTACTGCTTATCTGGATTGTCCGAGCTATCGACCTTGGGCTAGGCAAGTCTTTGTTCGTTGGTGTAAAGTAAATGAAACATTAACCCCCTTATTGATTTGTAAAAATTTCCTGCAGATAATACTTGACAGTTCTCATGATATCACACATTGGAAGGGCCGCTTTTGTTTGTGAACTTGGTTATTGGCATAATGCTGGCAGCCGCATGAGATGATTGACATGGAAGTGTGAAATTATGTTTGGGAGAAATTGTGGATTTGCCCTCATTACCACTCCTCCCGTAAGAATTTGCAAGTAAGTATCTTATGTTATGAGTGCTTGCAGTTCATTAACTCTTTGTAAGGCTGTGAGGACAATAGGCAGTCTTGAGTGTTAAGTGTGTGCTGCCTTATGCATGGGCTCAAAAGGCAGCTTCATCAACTAAATTAGCATTAGGTTTCCCAACAGCATATATGCTGGCCTTGGTGGATCTACCCTTTTTGATCCTTTAGGAATTGCTTGGTTACTGGTGCCTTGAAAAACTTTCTCCTTATGATGCCCTTGTGTACACCTCTACGGCTGAGAGGTCAACTCATAGTGAGGTGTAGGAAAGCCTCTCACCCATGCAAGTGAGTGACGTACCCGACAAAATTAGCTCTACAAAATTTGCATTTTGTTCAAAGCTGTTCCCCGACGCGTCTTTCTAGTCACTGGTTGATGAGAACTCATTGCTTTTGAGTTTAAACACTTTAAGACAGCCATTTAGGCAAGATGTTTGGACGCAAGACAGACATCGACGTTCAGAGGCCAGCAAGGCTGCTGCTGGGTTAAGCTGCCATTGCCATGGAGTTTTGTCGGCATACACCAAAGTGCCAGTCAGGCCCGCAAAACAGCAAGGCAGAGTCAGAGTTAAACAGTCAAAGGGGGGAGTGAGGCCACAGTTGGCCTGTTGTGCTTCTGCCACAAGTGGGAGCCCCAGCAGCTGAGCCACTTCTGCTGGTTCCTTTCTATTCCACCTCCTTCATAATGTCCCCCATTCTGCCTTTGCAAAAATTTCACACTCTTGCTGCATTTGCAGTGCTGACATGAAACCACCAATTTTCAAAAAGAGACAGAGTGTACACTTGGGCTCTTATCAGGCAGATATCTTTACAGCTTGCTCTAATTTGGCTGTAATCAATCAATTTTGAAGCGGGGGTGTGCTTGTGCTCCTTCCCAGGGACTGTGATATCATGGTGTTTTAGGCATGCAGGGCAAGGAGAGGCAACTCTTGATAGTCTGCCTCTCAAATCAAATTCAATACTCAAATCAAACTTCATTACAAGTGAGAAGTAAAAGATGTTATAAGGTATCGCAAAGGCGCTCCCCTAAACCACTACTTCCGCTGCTACTGGTGTCTTGACTCCATTATACCAACGCCCAAGTGATTTTGCCCCAGGAGTAACTCGAATAACAGTATCTTTAGATCTATATAGAACTGAAAAGCATTACAGGAACATTGTGTATAGGAGGAAAATGCACCAAACACAAGTAAGAAACCGGCTTCAGAAAAATTGATTCCCAGCTTTCGGCAGGAGCTCAAGATGTGATGGGAAATGGAAAAGCAATTAGAACCCTTGGCTCAGGGCTGATGGTATTTAAAACTATTTGACTGAGGAGGTCTCACCAGAGATTCATGAGAATCTCGGATGACTCAGGTTGGGACAGGATGATAATTCATGACAGTTCAGTTATGTTCAACTTTCAGTCCTTCGAGAATTGCCCAGGTAACAGTGCAGGAAACAACTAAGTCTATTCTAGACCAATGTTCAGAAATGGTCAAATCTACATCTAAGTATATGAGTAGTCAAGCACTAGAAGAGGATATGATCCACAATCAATACTCAGGTCAGGGGAAGAACCATATTCACTTTCAAATATCGGTTCAGCTTGAACTCTTCCTCCAGATAGGCTGGTGCCAAAAAATCTTGGTGGTAGATTTTCAAGGTCAAATTGCTGCATATTTATTTCAGACTTAGTGAATGAGAATAGCTTACTCAATCATTGGGCTGATAGACAACCATCTACTGGCAGAGGAGCACCCCGTAATCTCAACATTAATGAGGAGCTGTCCAAAATCACTACAATAGAACCATTAGTCACAGTTGATCTGAAAGAAGATCGATTGGTAGAATAAGAAGCTGTACTGATAGTATAGAGAGCACTTAACCAGACAACACACCCGCTATCTTCCTTTGTATGCCAGGATACAGCACCCATTCCAACAGGAAATTAAATAAATCCCTTTCTGAGATCAGTCGTGATGCAGTCCGGTGCCGTCCTGATCCCTTGTTCAATCAATACAATAGCTTCTTTGTTGTCAGCCACCATAAATTCATTGAATTTACAATCATTCAAGGTAGATATCCAGACTGTTATTCTCCTTAGTATAGTGTAGTAATTGCAGAATTTGGATTTAAAAAAAACAACCAAATCAATTGTTGCGGATGAAGTAGCATTGAGAACACAACCACGGCTTTTGTGGCAAGATAACCAAAAAATGAGGCACTCTTTCTAATGTACTCTCAACCATGATCAACTCTTGGAAGCAGATTGAACAGGATATCACTCAAACAGCTGTTTGAATGGGTGAGGACAGGCTACAGGCAAACCAATTGGAATGTAGGAATGTGGTCCTGAGAATTTGAAATACCACAGGTGACTTGGAGTTAACAAAATCAAGCTAAGTCAATTAGTGGGAAGCATTTAGCTCCATCTTGACCAAAACCATTCAGAATGTCAACCGTGTACAACGAAGATTGAAATGCAGCCAACAATTAGGAGCTTATGGAGCAGCAAGACGCTTTGAAAGTCCAAAAGGTCACAAGAATTCAAAAGGTTCTTTCAAAGAAAAATAAGAAAAAGTTTAAACAAAAAAATATATACAAAAAGGGACCTGGAAAAAAACAGTGAATTAATGTCTATTTTTAAAAGAAGAAAAACCTACGTCCAGGAACTATTTTAAGCTGTGACGTCAACATCTTAACTAAAAAAGAAAGGGCCACAAACTGTCGTAGCAACAATACCCTGAATTGTATGCTTGAAACAGTATCTCTGAATGAATGGAATGGTCCCCGAAAACCAACAAGGTAAATGTATTCAAACTCCCATAGCAGGACCATCATTTACAACCAGTACTTAAGCTTTTACATCACGTGCCACAAAAGGATTTGTCATTGCATTGTAATTTATTACAGTTTGATATAGTAAAGAGGTCCAGAACATCCCAAGTTCAACAATGAAGGAGTCTGTCTCTGTTGGCACGAGACTGCCCTGTATGGCAACCACTGTGTATAAAAAGGAGGAGGTGAAAGTAATAGTTTATGAACACCAACGCATGAATTTGTCAATACAATGCAACCTATTACAGAATGATACAGTGCCCCCTAATACTCCATGATCCACATAGAGAGAGTTCGCCCTCATGTGTACTGGCCTGCCTTGTATGGCAGCAGCCGAGAACAAAAAGGCAGAGAAAATCACAGACAAACAGATAAATCACATCTCTTTGTGTGCCAGATGTCAGATGTCTTCCCCCCTATTTATTAGGGGGGAAGCAAAAAGCACGGACACAAATTCATCCCTAACTAAAGAAAGCGGGTTCTTATCCAACAGCATTCACAGCACTAGCTTAATCGTTGATATTGAGGGTGAAAAGAGCTTACATTCCAGATTACATTCCATCAATAGAGAAAACAAGTCCATCACTTTTCTTCCTTTCTATCATAGTGAAAAGGTCTCATGACATTACTAATAGGGGGCTCTACTTATACACTTTTCTTCAGTCATGGCACTATCAAATATTAAATCCAAGGACAGTGAATCAATAGAATTCATCTTTCTATGTTTGGTATCTGCTCAATGTAGAACGCATCTAATCAGAATGATCTGTTACTCTTCATCAGTGATCTTGCTAATTTTGTCACAAAGGAAATGCATTTTGGAGTGAAGCATAGAATTGTTGACTAACACAGATTATAAGTATACACTCCGGGTTCTAATAATAAAAGGGTGAAAAGGGTGCAGATGCATAATGGGCAGACCCTAAAGCAGTTCTACAGAGCTCTAAAGGCCTTACATGATGCTTAACTAGATTAAATGATATAATTTACAGCCATTGTCAGGATGGTCGCTCATGCCAAGTGAAACAGTCACAGTCACAAAGGCCCAAACTTACGAGCCGCATAAATGGTGACTGGAGATAGATTTCAGGGTCATTGGTATTGTCAACGCAAAAACAGAAGCTTAAGAATAACATCCGAGGCACCAAATGGCCAGCACATTAACAAAAATGTACTTGTAATATCCTGGAACATTACAAAAATAAATTAATTAAGTATATCTCAAGAGTTGTGAAACCTCTTATATTGTTATAAAAGTTTCTGCCTACAAGAAGCCTGGGCAAGCGGTACTTACAATATTCCAAATCATATGCCTGAAAAGATTCTGCTACAAAGCTTTTAGAGAGGAGTCGTTCATCTATGGGGTTAATGTCTCATTTCAACAACACTGGAAATCTCTCAATCTGAGATACCAATAGAGAGCAGCAACATACTAGTCTTCATGACATTAATGCAGCTGGCCTCAACTATCAAGGAGTAATCTTTTTATACAAAATATACGTACCCCCAGATTGGATAAACACGTTTAACACACAAAGGTCATCCAATGACCACATTACAAAGCTACAGAAGGAATGGGGGAACAAAGCTTTAACTTTAATTGGCAATCTTAATGCCTGGACCTTATTAGCATTATCCAACATCCACTGAATGAACTTAATGACTTTTAGACTATTCCGAACATGGTAATACCAAACAACCCAACTAGGAAACCCAATGTAGAAATCCTGAGTTGGTTGGTTAATCTCTCTGTAGTCAATCTCAATGCAGAACTGTTCCTGGCATTCCAACATCCACCATTCCTATTGCAAGCGGTAAGGAAAACTTTCCAGACTACATTTTGGTTTTTCCATCTTTACTAGATTATATATGGTCATTCAAAATCGTCCGGCAGCAAGAGAGTGATTATTTTCAGCAAGTAATTGAATTGGTCCCCAAAAGTAAGTGGCTAGTTAGCTGCGATTGCTGAACAAAAGAACACCAATTATAGGAAAATGAGATGGGTGCAACACAGTATCCCGCGTTATAAGGGATGGCTGGAAACAGTAGGAATCTCAGCTCTGCCACATTTTAAAAATCGCTGGTCACAATCTGCTCTCAAGTATCAAGCCCTGAATCCTGAGAGCTATATTCCCTACCTATAGCTCAAAGTGCTGCATGGTATCCCCATTACTGAGGACAATTAAATAAGCGGTTTAATACCCTGACAAGTTAGTATTACAGGACATACGCTCAGTCACCATACTTAAAAATGACAAAATAGACAGCATTTTATAGACTGGAGAGCTTGAAATAAACCACCTTGATGGTATGACATTAGCGGTTGGATATTAACACATGACGCCAAGAGATGTTGGTGGCTGATTAGCTCTTTGGACTAAGCCCCATAAGTACCTAACACAATAAAGGCATCAATCTGGAGAACATATTTGTCCGATCTACACTTTAATGCAAGGGAAGTAGGAGAGCAGCTGCCTGATATGACAGCTGAGATTCCCTCCAACCCACGATAATAACTACTATTACACACAGGATTTCAGGTGTGGAGGCAACCGTAAACAAGTCTACATTAAATGGGAGCTTTAACTCTTAACCACAAGGATGAAGACATAGCTAAATTAATCAAAATGAATGCACGTTTTCGATTTAATGCCATCATTGCTGTCAACAAGCAATTCGTATGAAGATGATGGGGATCCCACAGGAGATAGTGCTGAGCCCATATGGATTACTGAGGAGAGAGTTCCAGTAGACTTTGACATCATTAAGATCCAACAATGCCCATGGTCCAAACGGTGTCCCGATATCAGTTTTCAAATCTGACATTGATATTTAGGATAAATCTTTGGGTCATCTTTTAACAAGTTAAATAAGCACATCAATCATACCTGAATCCTGGAAGGGTTCAACTTTACACCCCATATATAAAAAGGGAAGAGGAGGTGACACTAAGAAATACAGGATACTTGCATTACTTGATAGTACTGCTAAATTATTTTCAGAATTCTTCCTTAGGGAACTTATAGATTGGGTCACAACATAACAAATACTCCCCATACAGCACACGTTTCAGGAAAGGTTCAGGGAAACTGGACAATATTTTACCCATAAATGTAACAATACGCGGATGATGCTATGTTACTAGATCGTTCTCCATTGGCTTTCAAAAAGGTTTGACTTGTCTTAAAGGTTATAATGTCAAAAATGAACTTATATTAAATCTTAGTAAAACCAAAATAGTTCAGTATAAAAAAGGGCACATTTGTTTTGAGGATAGTAGGAGAAAGGAACACTAGTATGACACCTACCAATTACCTTGGAGTTTGGCAAGACGTAAAGCTGAGAAAGCAAATCCCATCTAGCTGCAATGAGAGATTGGTTGAGACGTTTTGAAAGATATTTTCACAAATTGCTTTTCAACCTTCAAAGCCCACTCGGCTCTTCAATCTTCAGAGATAAACTTGCTAGCAATAATTTACAGATTATACATTTATTGGGTAAAACCAAGCTCCGGCCTCGAACTGATTATTTCTGCTGCTAGCCAAGCAATTTCTGGCCTCCCGAGTAATACTCTAGCCCTTAACGTTTCTTAGAACTTGGTTTTAGGAATCTGAGCTCAATGGCACATCTGCAGTTCTTTAAGTATTGCTCTACACTGAAGGTCTCAGAGACAGGAACCAAATCTGGAAGAATATCACTAAGTTCAAAAACATTATCACAAGGGTTTTTGAAACCTACAACAAATATTAACCATATATAACTTGATGGAAGTGAGGTAAGAGAAAATAAGTTACAGAGCATTCAAACTTTCAGCCAAACAAATAGCCATAAAGGTAACTTACTCTAAAAATATAACAGAGTTCATTAAGCTCTCAAAGGGTGACATAGTAACTGTCCTCGGTTATATGGGGATGAGGTTAAAACATGCAATAAGAGCCAAGTATACGAGACTGAGGTTTTTATTGGTTTCATTTGCCTCCCTGAAGTAGATCCAAGATAAAGAACTGGAATTATAATTGTTGTAGAGGGCGATTATACCCCGGTATAATGAATGAGTCATTAAAGCACATAATATGCACATGGCTATATCTTCTGCAGCTACATTGAGTCCCATTACGCCCCTGCTTTCTGAGATTAGGCGTCCACGCTATCAAAGGTGCAGTTTTTTAATGCCTGCGAGCCACAGACTGTTAACTTATCGGTGGGCTAACCAAATGTTTAGATCTGGCAGTTGGCGAAAAACAAAAGTCATCTGTATGTACTCTGCAAACTGCCTGGAGAGAGAATTTCTGTGGTGTGTGTGTGTATGATTGTAAGATTCAATCCAGTGACTATGGGTGGCTATTTTTACAATGTTTTGCCCATATATCCATAACCCAGGAATTTTATGATCATGGGCCGGGATCAGATGGCCAAAATAAGAGGAAGCTGTATATAAATATAGATTTGGGGGCTATTAGGTTGGACAATAACAAATGAGGCGAATCGACCAAGCTGACATAAATCTCTGGAACGCACTTCTTAGTTTAAAGAAGACATTTATTATTACTTCACCACAAGGTTCCTGAGAGAGGAGATTAGTAGGTTGGAGGCACATATTTAAAAATAGTCACAGCAAAGAAAGGAAAATATATCAAAGTGATTCTCAACTGCAATGTACACAGCAAATATATTTGATTATATTATAGCATAACTGTCAAGCAAAGAATAAAGTCAAAATTAATCACCGTAGGGCCTATCGCTGCTCGTCATCTTTCTCATGCCAGCAAGTTGATGACCCCTGTTCAACTGCGAGAAAGATTTTCCACCCTCACGGGACAGGTCAGGCAGTTGACGTCCACTCCTGACTGAAGTCTCGGAAAATTCCCCATCACTGCTGCCCTGGGACACCTTTTATAGATTAAATAATTGAATATTCAAAACATGCTGGCTACTGTAGGTCAGAGTTGGAAGAAACACCGTTGAAAGTTGGCCAAGTTTTCAAGGCTGTCTCTCCCAAGGCCGAGTCCTTCCCTCCACTAGAGAAAAACACAAAATATGCGCTTCCTTATCATGCTATTGTGTTCGGTAAGAGAAAATACGAAACACACAAGCTTAGTTTACCATGTGGAAAAACACAGCTCATCGGCAATGTCTCAACTGCAATGTCTAACGCCACGATAAAGCCAATAGGCAGCTAAACTGAATACAAAATGTAATGTGCTACTGGTGAACATTGAACAACTAATATGCACAGTGGTGAAACACAAAGTCAGTGATCAAACAATTATTTTCTCTACAGGTAGGCAGGGCACCAGTTTTAGGGCAATGTTCAGTTACACAAATTGTGAACTTTATGACGATATTCATCGGTTATTCACACCTTTTAGATCAGATAGTCAATATTTACTGCATTGTAATTTATTTTCAGTTGGAACGGAGTCAGATACAAAGATATTTTCCAGGCAATCAGACATTTGGATATGAAGTCATGAAGTGTGAATATTTTGGCTCATGCACTTATTTATTATTGCTGGTGTGCCTTATTTTTCTCCTGTCTTAACTTGAACCAATTGATCAAATTCGAGTCTTCAATTAGAGGGGTTATGTTGATTTAGGATTTGTTTTTAATTTTTGAAGTTTATGGTGCTTTTCCTATTCGCTACTGACCAACTGTTAGTTTAACATGTTAATAAGGGGGAAGTGCTGCTTACTGAATTATTAATCTGTATTGCTTGCAATAATTTTATTTGATTGAACAAATAAAGATACTAAACAGTCTTTCCTGTTGCATCAGTACATGAACCTGTTCCATTCTACAGTTAAGCACTTTCATGCCGTAGGACTTCCGTGGATCTCTGGAGTACTCCTAGGTGACTAAACTATAGGTCTTCAGGAGCAATGACGATACCTAGCTCCCCTGTATTGTCAACAGGTCCTGATGCGCTGGCAGTCTCCTCTCTTTGTCCTGTGACATTACAAACAAGTCAGTGAATCAGGTCTGTCCTGCCCATTGCTGTGTGATCATAATTTATTACATGGCATTTATTTGTACATGTCTCGTACCAGTGGTACTAGAGGGATTGAAGGAAAAGCTTAAGTAAAATTTCCTGAACAATCTATCAATAAACCAGTCAATATTGACTGGTGGTGTGGTTAATATTAGTTGTTTGATTTAATTTCCCATTCTCTTGAGTGTTAAAGAGATCTATTTATGATGTTCCCCACTTTTAGAAAAATTATCTCCATTAACTGTTGCTTCAGCTCAAACTCATGCAAGGCTCTTGCTTGCCTGCTTAGCCACTATGCTTCGGTATCCTGTATCCCTAGAAGGTGTATGGTCATTAGAATTTTTTTCTCTCCAGGTAGCCCGTCTCACATATCCTGAGCTAGCTGGGGCAAAGCATGTGATCTTGTTCCTCCCTGCTTGTTGAGATAAAACATAGTGGTAATGTTATTTGTTCAGATTTGATCAGTTTTGCCCTTGACGTATCTAGAAGTTATTTTGGCCTAAGAAGACCGTCCTCACCTTCAATATGTTTGTTTCACAGCCTTCTCTGAATTCTATAGGGCCCTGATGTTCAGTTTTCCAATGTGTGCCTTCACCCTCTGTCTGTTGTGATGGTTACAAAAGGACAACCACTGGTACCTTTTAGTACCTGGCTGCCCGTGACCATTGACGTTGTAATCACTCATGAAGTAGTCTCATGCGCAGCCTGGCATGGGTTTTAGAGGTATGCAAGATACCATCACGTCCATTAGTTTGCCGCCTTCACTGTCAGAAGCGGTCTCTTCTGGTAAAGGCAAGCTTGCTCTTTCACTGCCAGAACCCTTTTCGTAACTGGGAATGTTTTTGTATTCCTACAGTTAGGTCTTGCTCCTAAAAATGTCTTCTATCTGTCTGGGCAGATTTTTCCATGTTCCATGAGAACCTCACTCTGATTATCACTAAACGAGGGGTAACAGAAGGATGGGTAAGGAAATGTGGGGCGGGACAGTGAAGGATGGGAAAGTCAAGGTAAACTGTGAAAAAAGATAAAACTGCTTACAACTATGGATTTGCTATTGTGGTATTTTGTGAGGGCACTGAATCCATAGGTTTCAGCCCTGTCCATTATGCCCCCTGCGATGTTACTTGGAGCATCTCCACCTTCCCCTCCTTCAATATTGTGTTTGATGCTTTCTCTGTCTCAGTTTTCATGACTTCTGTTTCAGACCCCTCCCCTTGTGCTCCTCCATTTGTTTGAGGTTCTCATCATCGCTCGAGAGCCCAAGGTCTCTCAAACATTTTTTCCTGATACTATCATGGCATAGTGAGGCAACCTGTGCATTTCCCTTGCCTTCAGGGTCTTGGGAAGGAACCTGACAAACATCGACCCTTCGGAGCTGTTGTCTTTCAAAAAAGGAAGCAACTCTCATGATTGGTCTTCTGTGTGAAGCTGGGGTGACACTTTGGGCAGAACCAAAAGGGGGTCTTGCTCCATACCCAGCGTTCATTCTCCAACCCACATGGTCAATGTCTTTGCAACCAAAAATCTCCAGAGATTGTTTTTTGTCTGGTGCTAACTCAGTTCCAAATGTATTAGTTGCACAAATGGTGGTCCTCTTCTGATTTTCTGGTCTTTGTTGGTGATCCTATACCAAAAAGGTCCCCCTGATGTTCTTTTCAGGCTCCCGCTCTCTTGGATACGCAACACAGACCATAAAATGCATCTGACATGATGTGATGAGACACACAGCCCCAAATGGGCAATGGCAATGCCCAAAGCAAAATAAAATAAAATGCCAAGAAGACCATTCAGGACCCAACTATATGATGGTGAAATACTGCACAGCATGGGACTCCAGAAAAGATTCACAATGCAAAACAATCTACAGCTGTCCTAGCAAAACCTTACAGTCCAACAGAATGTCAACCTCTCGCAGATCTGTTTTGGGATCTCCATTTCAGCTAGGTCTTAAGAAGCTCACTCATCAGGAGTTTGTGCCACTGATCTCGAACCCTTTGTGGAGGACTGGCTAACCCAGCAAAGGGTGGTTTGTTACCTCTCTTGCTCTGCGCAGCTGCTGCCACCTCAGGCACACTCCGAGTCATGCATGATGCCAATTTGGCTAACAGGACGCAAGGAGAACACAACCTTGTACCGGACTGTCATGGCACCAATAAAATTCAACCTCATTGACCCAAAGTCGCCAGCGATCACCTATAGCTGTAAATTATTAAAATCCTTTATCCCAGGAAATGATGCAGAGGGTCACGCCGGGGTGAATAATAAAGCAAGATTGTTTCTTGTCAGAACAGTATGTGATAGAGCAAAGTCCACGAATTTCTTCTGGACGTAACCCTCAATCAAATGTTTACTGAACACCATGTTTCCAATATGTCCCAAAGAAAAGATCCAGCCCCTGATTCAATAGTTTCAGGCCGTGTGATTGCAGTGATTTTCATCATGCTTTACATGAGGTTACAGCACTGGCTGTATGGTGACTCATGTTTGGGACGCTGTGTAGGTACGCATGCATTAGGGCTCCTGTAAGCCTCGCCCAATGCTCAGTGTGAAGGAGTAGTAGAATTGTGCAGAAGTATAGTTAAAAGTTTGCTTTCTTTACCTTGATCTACCAGAGTACCAACATACTGCTGAACAAATACTGAAAACAACTGAAAAGAACTGTAAAAGGTGGACATCAACTAACCAGAAACGTTGGGGTTAAAGAGATGACCAAATCTTGTAATATGGTTTAAGAGGTTCATGTACATGTGTGCCGCCACACTTCCCACTGTGACGCGGTAACACAAAAATCGGGCTAGACTGAGCGCCATGTTTGTTAAGGTGATGTACCATTTGAATAACTAAGGGTATGAGATAAGGCCTTCTGGAAAGAGGTACAATCTTTAAATATCAGTGTCAAGAGACGATCAGGAAATCTTGAAAATGACTGAGCAAAAACATTAAGTTAGACTCAATAACCAGAAAGCATTCTGGAGACCCAGGAGACTGACACGTGTTAAAAGAGGCAACAGGCTCCTGCATATAAAAGTGGTATCTCAACTCCATCCCTGTCAGCAACTTCTTACAACTTTGCTCTTCTAGGTCAAAGAAAACGTAAGTGAAGTATCACTCCTACATGGGAGTGTTCCCATGGCTGTGGGCCACTACTTTTGGAAACCTTTCCTCTGCCTTGTGCCCAGGGGTTGTGTTTTGGGAACAGAAAGTCGTTCCTCATCCAGTAAGATCTGTGATCGGATTGCTACTCGACGTTGATGCAGAGGCGCAGGAATGTGCAGTATCAATGTGCATTGAAAATCCAGGAATCTAATAGAAATATTCTATACCTTTTCATAGTTCATAGACTCATATAAGCCTTCTTGGCGTTTGTGTCGATGATTAGATGCAAGAGTTACAGTAGGACAATTCAGAAAGCTTGGGCTCACAGCCCAGAGGTCATACGACTTTTCGGACCACTCCAAATCCACTGTGACCAGCCTGTGCTACATGAACCATGAATGTGGGGATGAGCAAAGAAAGGATAATGCCAAGTGCACCTAATGTGTCCGGCGCAGCTGCCTTCCTTTCTAAAAGCCTGACGAGTGTTTATGTTTCTGGTTCAGCTGATGAACAAACCATATTCTATGAGGACTCAGCGGGAATGAGTGCACAGAACCTTAGAGTGCCTGTAGCGCAATGTCTTTCACGATGGAGGCCCAGAACGCAACAGAGAGGGTAATGAAAATGACCACTGCTTCTGACCCTGGTAGATAAGGGAAGGGCTATAAAGGCATGTGCTCAGGATTACACAATGTGAGGAAGCTGTGTCTAGAACACCAGTCCTCTCATTCACAGTGAATCAATTTACTACAGGATCAGATCTCCACCAGAAAGAATAAGGCATATACATAAGTACAGAGATAAATCAAGCCAACAAAAGGAAGGTACATTTATATATCCTATGTAGTTTTACTATAAATGTGAGGATTCAGAATGTGCTCAAATTTTCATCTTCTACATCAATGTTATATTCACACTGGAATCCAAAGGATCTCCCCAGACTTTCTACAGAGGGTAACCATCACAGACATGATTCCTCACATGCTGGAGTACAAATCTTTCAATTGAGTCTTGTACGATTGTGATCCATTCACCCCTGCTTCATGTCAAGTCCCATCCATCCAGCTTCAGAAAGGACTGCCCTCCTAGCTGCTTGTTAAATTTAATTTGCTGATTTCCTAGAAATCGAAATCATCTTATAGTCACTCGCCTAATGTAATCTGACTATAATGGGATTTAAAGAAGGTACATTACACTGTATGTTTATCCCTCCTCCCTCACCAGTGTCAAATCGACCGCGAGTGAGTGTCTAAGGGAAAGGTTACAATCCGCACCTTAATAAGATATTGGTAAGAGGAGCAGCTAAAGGTCTCAGCTGAATTATTGGTCACAGGGCTTCAGCTATCAAAACATGAAACTGCTGCAAAAACAAAATAGCTTTACTTAGAAATGTGCCATTAGGTGGTGATACCTATAAAAAGGGTACTTCCCCCTCATAAGGGTTGCTCTGTAGAATTAACACTGGTTGAGGAGCCCTGAATCGATTATGGATTTGCCTTTATTACTCCAATTCCGAAATACTTACAATGTTATCACCTTAGAGGAACTCTGCTATTATGATAGAAGACCCCCTAGCCAGTGGCGTAACAACATTTGAGTGGCCCCAACTGCAAAATAGATGGAGGGGCACCCCACGCTTTGGACCCAGGCAGGAGCATTCAGGCCAGGTTCCTGCCACCCATGCAAAGTATCAGAGCACACTCCCCATCCCACCTCCCCCACTGGGGCTGCAGGGGCTGTTATTGTGCCACTGTCCCTAACCGCTGATTCAGAAAGTCCTGCATCAGCGGAACCTCCCTTTGAGGTACGGACAGCCAAGAGCTGGAGCACTCTTCCAGAATATCTGAAATCTCCCTATCCACCTGAAAACCAGAACAGCTTTAAAGATCTTTGTGTTCCCTGCTGCCTGACTTACACAACTTCAAACCTAAATGAACTTTCACCCCATGATCTTCCAACAAACCAACCATCCGTATACTAATAAAGAACCTAAACTAGATATGCCACGTTTCAAGAAGCACAGCCTCCATTAACCTTACACACTTCCACATCAATCATGTGCAGTGCCAACTCTGGAGCGACGACTAAGCATCACAAGCGGCTTTCATGCACAAGACAATGCTTTGCACAAACTACACTTTAAAACAAACTCTTCCCAAATGGTTATACTAGATAAGACATTAACAAGTGACTCACTGACAGAACCAAGCACAAGGCCTTGTCTGAGCCAACATGACTCGATCAGACCCTAATACACGTTAGCAAACGCTTCACTTTACAAACTTAAACGCTCTGGACTCTGCATGCTAGAAAGGTCCACTACAGTGCAACAGGTGCCGGACAGTGATCTGGTGCCACATCAGTGGTATTAATGGGAATGTGTACCTTAATATTGTGCAATGCCACCTGTGCTACAGCATGCATCACCGACTGCAAGAGATCTGATAGCAAAATCACACTCAACTGGCCCCCCGAGCATTTACAATATGAGCTACTGCGCATCGTAGGGAATGAATTCAGCAACTGCTGTAGCCCGAAGATCAACCATCGGAAAGAATTAAAAACAGCAGAACTTGGGTTTACTCGCTTCATACACTCCACGGTCTCTCTTTCCTTGTTTGTTTTAACATGTTGCCATTCTTTGTGTTACTGTTTACATATTGTTTTTCTTGTTTATAAAGGATGACGAGTGAGGTTTTGAAAATGGGTTTAGTCTTTTGAAATGTAGGAAAATAACTATGCATAAATAAATGACAAACATCGTTTCTCCGACCTTTTATAAGTTGTTTTATAATGTTTGTTTCTCTCTCACAAATTGTTTACTATATTTAGGCAACTGACAGTTTTTATTAACTCGTTACCCAGCCCCTTCTTTTGTGAAGGGGTATTCGCCCTATTTTTGTGGTGTGAAATGCGTCCATGCTTCATACATCCAAGCAGTACACTTTCCTGAGCCTCCTTCCCTACAAAGTAAAGACTGCGGAGACTGGAGCGCACCCGGGCAGCTTCTGAGGTCATTGAGGAGTTGGGCTGCTATTTCCTTCCGTTTTGCGTTATGCCTTTATATTTAGTCACTTAAACTAAAAGAGGAGCCACAAAACTCCGTCCCTAGGCACCACGTTGTAATAATAGAAATTAAACAATAAAGGAAGCAGGCCCACTGATTCGAAACACCAAGTCTTGTTCCGCTGATAATTAAGGGAATGCGTTAAAAAATAAATTGGGTAAAGGCGAAGGCCTTAAAAAAAAAAAAAAAGTTCATATAGGGTTCAAAAAGGTTCAAAACAACAAAACTAAGGGTAGGGACCAACCGATTACACTGCTGGTCACTCCCGTCAAAGATGGATTCACAGAGAAGATGAAGAGTGCATGGCAACTGTGTGGCAAATTTATGTGCCACCACTTGGGGGGTCACCACCCCCCACGCCGGCAGTATATTGGTTCGGCCTAGTGGGATATGTCTGGGGATGGTGGATTAGGGAGGACCTGAAGGGAGAGCTATGAGAGATACCAGGATGATGTACGGACTGGGTTGAGGACAACATGCGACCTGTTATCGACATGGGAGGTGCGGGGTGATGAGAGGTGAACAGCGTGTATTGTTTCATTCCTGTTATTGGGTGTTACATAGTTATTTTATTGAGACTGTTAGATTTCCATACGTTGATTGGAAATAAGCAAATGGGAACTGCAGTGATCCTGACGTTTTTGCTTTCAAAGCCATTATATGGTAGTGCTGAATACACATCCTCAAAGGACCCGTCATTGAATTGTCAGGTGGCCACTGGAGCTTGCACCACCCAGTGCTCCCATTAGCGCGGCCAGTGACAGTACTATTACTAGCCATCACACTCATACAGCCTTTCAATAAACATTAACATGACTAAGACGTGTCAGCCAAGCTACTCTTATAGTTTTGGGTGGCAAGCATTCGAGCTTTTATTGTATATATATATTTTTTTTTTAAACTGCTGTTGCGCACCTCAAAACATAAAACCAACAATATGAGCCGGTGTTGAAAAAGTGCCGAGCACCGGAAACCCCCGGCTCAAATTAAGCTCTGCTGGTGCCTAGTCAGAAGTACTAAATCCATTCGGAATTAAATATATATGAAAAGTACCTGCATCATTACCACATTGCTATATATATTTAGAATACACACACACTGATAATTTCGGTAAATGAAAACGAGAACTGGACAAACATGAACTACTTGGAGCTTGCTTCCTGCAGTCACCTTGTGCAAAATAACGTGTACGTATTAACTTACTTCTAGGTGTTTGGATTACTGACCACTGAACGTGTTAAGTCCGCCTACTGAAATTCAAACCTGCGAACTTCACACTAGAGACTAAAATTGGCAGCATTTCCACTGGCCCACAGAGTTACCTTATCTGCTAGTGAAACACAAATGGGTGAGATAAGAAACAGGGTGCCCTACCTGACTTCCAGGATTGAGGGGCGCTAAAATAATGTAGTTTTTGTCCCCTGCTGATGACGTGTGCGACAGAGTGGGGGCAGCGTGCAGGCCCTTCTTGTCGGACTCTCTGCGTCTCTCCCAGCTGTTCAGCAGCCCTCCTTCTGTCCCGTCGAAGAGTATGTGGCAGCTCTGACGCTGGGCCGCGTGCGCCGGGACGGCGCCGTTTTTCTCACGTTTATGAGGGGGCTGCAGGTCGAACGTGGATTTGCATGACGACCTTCGGACCATGTTCTCGATGCCGGGCTTAGCCCGTGGGACAATTCTCCACACTAACAGAGTGACTTCCCCGTGGCACTTCCTGCAAAACAACGCGCAGTGAGAAACATAATAAATACTCTGCAACAAGGCCAATGGCTCACAGTTAGCTGTGCAGTACAATGAAACAGCTATAGAACAAAGCAAGTGCACAGAAGGGTCTACAAAACACTTTGAAAACGGAGACACCACTGGAAGACATGTTTTGAAGTTGGATGATGTCCCTTGACGTACACTGTAGAGAAGCTTCCCTGCAAGTCACAATAATTCATCTACACACAAGACTTAGGGCCTCATTCTGACCCTGGCGGTCCTAAACCGCCAGGGCTACGGGCAACGGAAGCACCGCCAACAGGCTGGCGGTGCTTCAGTGCCCATTCTGACCGCGGCGGTAAAGCCGCGGTCAGAAAAGGGGATCCGGCGGTTTCCCGCCGGCTTTCCCCTGGCTGGGCTGAACCTCCATGGCGGCGCTGCAAGCAGCGCTGCCATGGAGATTCCGACCCCCTTCCCGCCACCCTGTTTCTGGTGGTTTTGACCGCCAGGAACAGGATGGCGGGAACGGGTGTCGTGGGGCCCCTGGGGGCCCCTGCACTGCCCATGGCACTGGCATGGGCAGTGCAGGGGCCCCCTAACAGGGCCCCAGCATGATTTTCACTGTCTGCATAGCAGACAGTGAAAATCGCGACGGGTGCAACTGCACCCGTCGCACCCCTGCAACACCGCCAGCTCCATTCGGAGCCGGCCTCTGTGTTGCAGGGCCTTTCCCGCTGGGCCGGCGGGCGCTCCCTTGGCGGGCGCCCGCCGGCCCAGCGGGAAAGTCAGAATGCCCACCGCGGAGCAGCCATTTGGCGGTTCCCGCCAGGCGGGTGGCTTCCACCGCCCGCCCGGGTCAGAATGACCCCCCTTAGTCATGCCAAGCACGCGGTAGTGAGATTTGGTGTGATGATCGTAGATAACAGCAGCTACAGAAAGGCTTCAAAATGGAATTCTTATTTATTTTAAGTCAAATGTCGTTTATGGGTGATTTTTTTTTTGGGAGGGTTTTGATAAGTGCCCCGAACTAATTGTAGCAGTCTGAGCCCGTGAGTCAAATGTATTGTGGTCTATTAGGGTATACGGTAGCCAGTGGTCCTTAACCTTTTGACATCTGTGGAGCCCACCTAATCACTACTAAAACTAGAGAACCCCCCCACTCCCCCAGGAATTATTACTATAACACAGGGATCCCCTGCCCCTGAATCATTACTGGAATCCGGGGACCCCACTGAGACATTACTAAAATCTGGGGACCCCAGCCTAAGCATTTTCATTTTGATCTGCAAAACAATACTCAAAACATACAGAAACAAGCAATCATCATAAAATACACACATGTAGACATTTTAATGCATGGTCCGCCTACTCGGTGCGATTAATCAGCCTTAATTGGCCTTCTGTACCAGGGGCCCTCTCCGCGGAGACACCGGACATCAGAGGGATCCCCAGGAAGAGGCGAAGGGAGAAGACGCTGTGTGGTGAGCAGTGTGTGGCTGCAGCGCTTGTGCCGCGACCAGAGGGTCGGAGAGGAACTGAAGCGGCCAGGCTAGATTGGAGGTGCGGCTTGCCCCCAGTGTGTGCTCCTTCCCCGTACATATCCTAGATTCCAGCCAGCGACTAGTTTGGGCTATGCACGACCACATTACAGCACACCGGGCACAGTGCATCAGCTAGCAAGCAAGCAGACGGTGGAGTTCCCACCAGAGGCTGTAGGAGGAGGTAAAGCAAAACTACAATTACTAGCTGTGGCACCTGCATGTCTTAAGCCAGGCCTATAGGAGCGCTGCCCGAGAAGCCAAGAAGCGGCTATGCGATTTGGAGGAGTCCAGGTTAACCCGTTGACTGCAGTTAAGCAAAGATGACTTCGAATGCTGCCAAGCACAACAAGCAAGCATAATCCGCAAGGCATATGTTAAAAGGAAACTATATAAAAAGGAAACTATCTCAAAGGAAAGCACGTTAACCCCAAGCTCAACCAAAATACTCACATTCTTTCAACTGCTGTCACTTTAAGCATTAAAGGAAGGAAAGGAAGTAAGCAAAGTGAACAATCGACAACACCAGATACTGTAGCCCCAAGAAATCTAGTTTCTAGAGTGAGCAGTCAAATAAGTGAGAGCACTCTGTGTGGGACTCCAGGACTGAAGCAGTGGAGAATTTTAAGGTTGATGTAAAGCAGGCCAAGGCTGGACCAGTGGTATCTAATGCTGGCACAAGTGATGGGAAACCCCACTAACTGATTTCTTGACAGCCACCATGAGTCTCACTGGAGATATTGCCTATCCCCTCCCCTCAAAGAGAAACGGTTCCCCCTTGTTCCCACCTGCTAAACGTAGATGAAGGACACCTCTCAGAGACACCGTTGTGGTTAAACATAAGTAACTCCACTTTACAATGGTGGACCCTCTGAGAACATCTCTTGAGGAAAGCCCAGATAAAAAAAAGTTGAAAGGACTGGATATTTTTCAGAATCAGGGCCCCGCTCAAGCTTGCATGGATACATGAGACCCGTCATTTTGGGGGAAAGACCCCAAAACAGCTTAGATCACCAACTGCTCCATGTGGTAAGCTCTCCCAAATACGATGCAGGCAACGATAGTATGTACGAACCAGCAATCAGATAAAACGGACATTCAACTTAATTTGCTTAACACCCTGACTGTCTTTGTCGTGGGAATTGATAAGCTGAAACAACTTAACTTGCTTATAGTAGGTTACCAGGAGACTAGCAATATAGCTCGATCATTATAGCTCAAGCAATTCCCTGTTCTCCCATATTAGACAAGCTAACTACATTACTCAATATAATAAGCACCCTCATTGAGGAATAAAAACTGAGCAAACCCAAATTATCATCAATTAAGCCTCATGATATGCCGCAAGCTCCTGTATCAACCCAGAAAGAAGCAAGTATGGGTGGGGGAAGCAGAAATCAAATATGGCTCACCAGTGAGGTTCACAAGTCGGAAGAATCCCAAATTGCTAGTATTTCTCCGATAAGTCTAGTGCTTTCTACAAACAAGGAAGAGACCGAGAGGTCTCACTTTACTGCAATCAAAGTTAACTAGGATGAGGAACTTTCCCCAAGGTCCACTAGTTGATACCAACAAGCCCATACCCAAAGACTGTCACCGGTGAAGCAAGCAAGAGAGAAAGAGGCTGTTGTGGAAGGGCAGAAACAGACCTGTGACATCAGCACCGGTACTGAAAACAGGAAAGCTATATTCAATGGTTATTAGAGAGAATACAAAGGATATGACCCCCCCCTCCACCCCGGAAATGAGAAGGTGGTACACATGAGAGATTCCAATGAGGAACTTACAAGGAATAATTGTCAGCCTCATGTACCACAGAAATTAGAGTCCAATTCAAACAAATGCAGGGACTTAATGAGCCATCATCAGAATTATCAATTGACACATTGGTCAAATCAACAAAATGTATGGATTCAAATGAGCAACCGTTACAGATTGTCACCTGACCTGCAACCATTCTATCCCAAACTGAGTGAGCAATTTCTGAGGTTTACCAGATATCCACAAATGTATCCCTCACAGAGAGTTTTGATCCAACCCATCTGATGGCTGGTGCCCAATCTTGGTTTTGAAGTGGGGGCTTGATACAGCAATTACAGGCGATTCCGCCAATCCAATAAGATGGGCGTCCAATGCTGTCCCCCAATTCCCTGAAGGTTCTCTGCCTCAAAGATGGAGACCCAACTGTTTCCTACAGGGCACATCACAACCAGACAAATACCCCTAGGCAAATCAAAAAATGGTACACAGAAAACAAAATGAGGGGTTATCTGGATGTATTAAATCGGACTAACATCCTAAGGCTGATATTCCTGAGTTAGCAAATATTAAGTGTTGAGACACAGCAGCAATAGAGTTAATTTCACCTCGTGGTCTGCCATAAACCAAGCCCACTGTAACTTTCCTCACACAATCATTCAAAGCTGGTCTATCAACACAAAGCTTTTCTCAGGAATTGGGGTATAAAGATCAGATGGTGTATTGGGAATGCATATCTGCCATCATTTGAAAAATACAGGCCATTGTGGCAGGAAAATCCAAACCCTCCTTCCATTCTAAGAAATGCTGTCTGGTTGTCTGCATCAATCTTCCTCCCCTCCAATCACGGAGGCATTATACGTCTGCAAGGAAACTGTGCCCGGGAAAAGGACTGTCAAATCGAGTCAACAACTCTCTGACTGGAAATGGACGGCAGCTGCATTATCTACTAATTCCTGTAGTTGCTGAATCAGGTCATCTGTCCCAAAGCCACCAGAATTAAAGGACATGAAGATTTGTTAACGGAACCTGGGGTGTTTGAGTAGTAAAATCAATGAAGAATTTACTACATACTGGCAACAATTGCACATCATGGCCTTCCAGAAAACCTGGTTACAAACCTCAATACCGCTTATAGGGCGATTCAAATATATCTGTCCTGCTACAAAAATAATTCAGTCTGGTCACTCCAGAGGGGGCCTTTCGATTTACATCAGCTCTAGCCTAAAGTTATGCCTGTCCATTTGGAGGAGGATTTCCCTGCAGTACGGGGGGAAGAACTCCACCTTGATTATTGTAAATGTTTACTTAAATCCAAGCTTAAAAGAAAAAAGGAATGGAAGTTGAAAAGTTATGCAAGGTTATTATAGACCCGAAAGCGTGCCTGAGTGTTCTCAATGGTCCATCCATTATCCAGTGATAACCTATTAGCATGGACACAAATAATGAAGGGCCATGACTCATATTTAGATGAAACCACAGCAAATGTTTCATTATTAAGTCAGATTCAACAGCGCACGGAGTGATCACCTCCCACAGGTAATTTCCTTGGTAGCACATACACAAGTATAAAAACAACTCCTCTGCCTGATGGATATACTATGAATCTAAAAGGACTAAGATGGGAAAAAAATTGCTGAAGACATTGTTGACAGCTGTGCAAAGCTTCTCTCTGAAAATACAGGACATAAGGACACTGTAAACAGCTGACAGAATCTAAATGTACACCACAACATAATATCCTAGAAGACTCCTCAGCCAAGGCCATGCTTAAAGGGCATGGACAAGACAGTGGCTGCCATATGAGGTGAGATGTTCCAAGAAATATGTAAACAGGCTTATGCAACAGTTCTGAGTAAACCCCTCATGCAAAATCCTCAAAACAAAAATGATCCGTCAGAGGCGTAAACTCAAACAGGAGCTCAGGGCACACTGAAAAGCAGTTCACAATGATTTTTAGACTAGACTCATTTGCGCCAACAAAAGCAAGGATGCAATGAACTTCTGGCAGATGGTTAATCCAAAGTAGTGTGGGGTGTGTGTAACCAGTAATGCAAACAACAGTGAGCTATTTAACTGCCCACTTCTCCATCTCAGGAATTCCTGCCTACACTGCAGTCTGCTTATTAAAGAGCCCTTATCGCACAGTTGTATCTCGGAGCAGCCAGCAGGTATACAATTTAGTCTTATAACCCCTGCTCAGTGTAGCACTTGCAGCAGACCCCTCAGAATCGACACAGCCTGGCCATAGTACTATAAGGAAGGACCTGTTTGAAAATTCTTAACTAACATCTGGTTTGGTTGATTACACAATCGCCAATATCCGGAGGACAATCAACAGCTCAGGGTTCAATTGTATACCAGGTCCAAACGAGCTACCATAGGCTTGGTTCCGCATGCCCCTAAAACCAGGGCGCAGAGAGGCTCCTGCTCTTGTATAGCTCCATCCTGCAGAGAAGTTCTCCCAGATGCCTGGTGGGGTTTTACAACCCATCCAATACATAAGGGAGGGGGATCTTCTAAAGCCCAATAATTATCCACTGATTGCCATAATTGACATCAAGGCCAAATATTTTGCATAACTACTGCTAAAAGACATGGAGGTGTGGAATACCACAAGACAACTCATTCTAATGAATTAGACCAGTTTCCGCCAAAAGTAAGGCTGCCTCTCAGAGTTAATGGCTATTTCCATGTTGTTAGATCTTACTACACAAATTCATTCATTATTATATGCACGCTTGTAGACTTTAAAACAGCATTCGATCAAGTTTTAAGGAAGCTTCTTTGTCAAAAACTTCAATCCCGGAATATTCCATCAAGGCTCCTGACTGCGATAGAACTGCTTTATACAGTCATAAGGCTATGTATAAAAGTGGGTAATGGTAGTATCCTCGCAAAAAAAATCAAAACCGTTGAAGGTTTAAAGCAAGGCTGTGTGCGCCCCCCCACCCCCTGCTCTTCAACTTGTTTATTTCAGATTTAACCAGATTGCTCAACATTGTCAATTACCATTCACTGATATTGGCAAATAAGCCAATATCCAGCCTTCTTTATGCAGATGACCTGGTTATGCTGAGTCGAACAACAGTGAGTCTTCAGAGATTGTTAACCACTCTTTCCGAATATACACTGCTGAATAGGTTGGAGATGAACTAAAAAAATATTTGCAAAAAGAGTGAATAAACAGGGTTCATGGCAGATGGATGACACTCTTATAGAGAGAAGCAGACTACAAATACCTGGGGAACCGGTAAAATTCTAGAGGGACCTTCCAGAAACAAAAGGTTGCGACTAAAAACAAGACTAATGTCCTTCAACTAGCCTTTTTGAGCCTAGCTACAAAGCTGTGGTGAACTAGCACGGCCCCAATCCTGCAGGTTATCAAACAAAACTACTCCAGACTATGTTACAAAAGTGAGAATTGGCTAGGAACTAATGCAAAGCTGGTATACACTTTGATGATAAGAATCTACAAATGTATTTTCAGACTACCATACTTTGCCTCACATCCCAGGTGCGTCTGGAGCTTGGCCTTCTTAACCTAATAGCGGGAAGTCCCAACTCATTTGACAGAGTACTATGGAGTGAGCTAAAGAATGGTGGCGACGAGGCTGCCCATGCAAGACATCTCGAGACTTGTTTGGACGACCTAAGGGTCCTAGAGGCATGGATATCGGGAATCAGCCAACATTTATTTAAAAAATGGTCGATATCAACACCTGGCTCGTCGTTAGACTTCTCAATTTGTTTTAAATGATCACCTATTTTCCTGGACATTTAGCAGAACCCCCTGAGCTTACCAGAGTAAGAATTTGTTACTTTATTTGTTTTAAATAATCACCACAACTTCGTTAAAGTTCACCCATGAATGCTGTGGAATGTATTTTTTATAACAATTATTTTTTAACAAACTCTTATGTTTTTAGATAATTTTTGTAAAGATTTTAATTAATCGTGCAATAAAATTGCTCACTCACAAATGGTAGGGGCTGGAAAACTTTGCTATCAAAACTGGTGAGCATTCAATACTATTTTTGGATGCAAAAAAGGGATTTCAAGTTTGTTCTTTCCTTTGCGGAAAACCAGTAAAGCAACTTCAGTCATGCAATCTGGTAATAACAATTCAAACCAAAAAAGAACAGGGGCAGAAAGATTCTGGAGATTGATTTATTAAGCACACAAATATGTAAAGTCTATTGCAACAATCCAGACAGGATACAAACACTGCAGGGATAACATTTTCTGAGAAAAGAGCGAGTGCAAAATATGTTTTAGAAAATATAAGTGGTGGAATGCAGATTGACAAATGCCATTTATTTAGGATGGGAATGAAAGCTTATCACCGCTTTAAACAATTTTTTCAGAGGGGCCAGTCAAAAAGCAGGTTGGCAGGAATCACCATCCCTGGGATAGGAATTTTGTTTTTCTCTTTATGCTAGTTTAACCAGTTTTCTTGAATGAAGCGCTGGGCGTGGGATTGGCAGTGTCACTGTTTCAATAGTATGCCAGTGTTATCATCAAGCTAAAGATGTTGCTTTTTAGCACGTGTGTATATGATATCCTAGCTTACAACAACATAATTGAGAGGAGTCAGGTAGAGGTTTAATAATGTCAGTGATAACGAAGATCTATGAGGAACTCAGGACATAACGTTAGGAGACCTAGAAAGGAATGCAGCCAATTTAAAATGATGGGTACAATTTTGTAATAAAGAGGAAAACCAGGTTAGCACAGTTCCACTGATGCCTTCTGAATGTTGTAGGCTGTCAAGGAGTACTAGGTGATGCTAAATGGCACCAAAACATCTAGCCGGATAAGTTGCTACTTAATCATGCCATAATATTTTGTAGTGTTGACTTTGTGCCTCTACGGGCTGCTAAGCTTAAATGAAAGGTGCGGAGGATGCAGTCTGATTCTAGATGACAGAGTTGGTGGGTGAAAATATTTTTACTACCTTACCAAATCGGATACATCAGCGATATATCCATGAACTGTAAGATTATCAGTGTTACTGAGCATTTTTTTAAAAAGATGGGAGTGATGACAGCATGTCATGGAGATTGAAGGATGGATCCACCAGCAAGGGGAATATTGATCAGTCTGGTGAGACGTGGCAGCATTGCTAGGAGACAAACTGATAACTTAGGCATCACATAGGTCCTAGCTTGGTAAGGAATTGGTAAAGGTAATCAGAAGAATTCTATTTTATTCTCGGTGGCTGCTACACAGAGCATAACATATGGTAGGAATGTGCTGGATGAATGACACCTCAGGCAATGAGGCAGATGCACCATCTCTTAAGGTTTCGATTTTGTTGATAAAGAAAAATAGGACGGTGTTGCAGAGATCACTTGAGGGCATCAGAAGGCTTGACAATTTACATGTAGATTCAAAATACGCCCCTGGTGTAATAGTGAGCCTCAACAATGCAGAGATGTAAATGTTCCCTTTCGGCGCCTGTACATGGCGAATTATGGCCTCTAGAGCGCCATTTGCATGAAGTTCTATGTCATGATATATATATATATTTTTTTAATCATCCTTAAAGTGCTCGGTCGCAATGTTCTAAGAGGTGATCATTATCCTTGAACCGCTGGTTATTTTCATTTGATTCTTCTTGTGGTTAGAATGATGGAGACAATGGTATCCCACACAGGGGTTACTATCTCATCAAAGTGAGCTAGGCGGTGGTCAATCCATAAAAATCTTTATTCAGCAAAGCGAATCCCACAAAAGATAAAATACACACATATAAAATACATTATATAATTGGACAAAAACAGACAATCACTTCATTAAACAATAACATGAACATTTAAAAACACTAAATGTGTTAAAGACTGAAAAATGGATCATGCATGAAGACATAATTCCTGATTTTCCTACACTGCATAATAAAATGAGCAACGGAAACATAAATGTATAACATTTAGATGCTGTAAAAATTATATACCATATTATATGACGTTATATATAACTGACATAAAATAGGGACAAGGAAGCGATTCCTAGGACCCACAAGAAAATAAAATGAACCGAGGATTGAGTAGAATGATCACAAGGACAATGCAGTAACTTGGAGCACAAAAACGTTTTGGAGAAGGTAAATACAAGTGAACTAAATTAAAACGCAAACAAGAGGTAAGGTTCTATTTCATTAAGGTAGGAAATAGGCATACTAGGCATTAGCCTGGTGACTTAAAGTGGAGGATTAGTAAATCAAGAAGTAATTGAGAGAAATCTTAAGAAAGGAGTTCCCATAAAGAACACTAAGGCCCTCATTCTGACCCTGGCGGTGTCTCACCGCCAGGGCAGAGGGCAGAGGAAGCACTGCCAACAGGCTGGCGGTGCTTCCGGGGCATTCTGACCGCGGCGGTAAAGCCGCGGTCAGAAAAGGGGAACCAGCGGTTTCCCGCCGGTTTTCCCCTGCCCCAGGGAATCCTCCATGGCGGCGCTGCATGCAGCGCCGCCATGGGGATTCCGACCCCCTTCCCGCCAGCCTGATTCTGGCGGTTTTCACCGCCAGAACCAGGCTGGCGGGAACGGGTGTCGTGGGGCCCCTGGGGGCCCCTGCAGTGCCCATGCCACTGGCATGGGCACTGCAGGGGCCCCCTAACAGGGCCCCAACAAGATTTTCAGTGTCTGCATAGCAGACACTGAAAATCGCGACGGGTGCAACTGCACCCGTCGCACCCCAGCAAATCTGCCGGCTCCATTCGGAGCCGGCTTCATCTTTGCTGGGGCTTTCCCGCTGGGCCGGCGGGCGATCTTTTGAAGATCGCCCGCCGGCCCAGCGGGAAAGTCAAAATGCTCCCCGCGGTCATTTGACCGCGGGCGGTGTTTGGGCGGTTTCCGCCTGGCGGGCGGCGCCTGCCGCCCGCCGGGGTCGGAATGACCCCCTAAGTTCTGGGACCAACTAGTTTTTCTTACCTTGTTTCAAAGATGATGTTAATTAGGGCATGATCAGACCACGAATGCAGGTAGTTAGCGATCAACAGCTGGAGGGCAGGACAGCAGCAGGGCAATATCAACATATAAGCAGACAACTTGTCCTTCCTATCTATAACTGTGGCCATTGCACGATGCAAAGATTATGCCTCTCCTACTGTCTTGAGTTCTGTGGCTCGACATATTTTATATCTATATGAAATCCAACCTCAGGAAATTAAAATCCTTCTGTTTGTTTTGGATTTGCTCTTAAAGGTGTCTGACAGCAGAAAAAATTCACCCAAAGCTTTTTGCCCTTTCTTCGTAGAGACCTCAAAGTCCATTGTATTTCTATAGAGATTTACTGCTATTCTAGCCCAAACAATAGAAAAATCAAGAAAGTACCCAACCACAACCGTGGAAACCTGAATAAATATTTGGGTTACTCTTGACTGCGACTTCAGAAAAGCAAAGCTGAACAGCCATAAAGAGTTGTTGCCCACAGAATATTCTTAAACATCAAAGCATCGCAGTGCTAGGAACACTGTTAAACATTAAAATCTATTCACACACCTAGAATTAAACTCCAGAGGGCACTGTATTTTTATTAAGTCTCTTATAATCTTGCATGTTCAGAAAAACAAGTTACTCGTCTTATGTAACGCCCTTCCTGGTGGCTGCGCTATTTAAACTCAAGATTCCTCACCTTGTGAATATCCCCCAGTGCAAAACTCGATCCAGAAAATTTAAAACAATGCTCTTTCACGCCAGCAGGTGGCACTGTCCGACTCCGCGTTGACACCATTCCACTCAGAAGTGACAAGTGAAGTCACATACAAACATGTAAGTGCCACCCATGCACTCCGACATCCGTTTTTTATGAACTTTTCCACATCCTCACTCCGAGCCTTTCAGAGTATTGACTGAAGCATTGTGCAGGTTCCTACATTCAGAACTTTTAAGATGGAAGAGACCACGCCAGAACGGTGAGGCTGTTGTCTGAGTAATCTGAGGTTAGATACAGCCTCCACCAAGAAAACCTGCTACTGAAAGTAACTTGTAATTCTGACGGATACTTCTAACTGCATACTTCTCATTTTTTGAATAGATATCAGAGCAAAACTTCCCAAGGTGGTGGACCTGTGAAATGATTCAAACTAAAATGTTTTGTAGGAAAACACAGGCAAAATGCCCATCCCTACAGACCGGACACTAATGTTTTGTGAATATGTGCACTGATGCCCTTGTGGCTGCCTGACCGATATCCAGGACAGGCACGCTGAGTGGCAACGCAGTTGTAGCAGCTGTGCCTCCAGATGAGTGAACCCATACATTTTCCTGGGGCAGTTTCTTAGAAAGTGCATACCAGATCTTAATGCATAGGACTATCTAAAATGGTCTGTTTCTGCACCGCCTTGCCCTTCTTTGCTCCAGAGAGCCCCATAAAGAGCTGATCCTCCACTCTATGTTCTTTGATGTGTTCAAAGTAAAGCTGAGTGCTCCCTTGTGAGCCAAACAACAGAGGCTTTCTTCCTCTTTAGAGGAATGAGGAGTGGCAAGGAAGGTCAGAAGCATTTTGCTTGGCCGACATGAAAAGGCATCACCAAAGTCAGCAGGAATGCTACCTAAGTGCAGAGCAACAGCTTTCCTGAGAAAAAGATTGAACAAGAGGTCTGGCCCAAGAGGGCTTGTAATTCACTCACCTGGTAGACACAAAGAACAACTGTGTAATGCTTCGAAAAGGGTACATGTTATGATGGTGAGATCTGAATTCAAGTCCCAATGTGATGTCACAAAAGTGTTAGTGGAAACATGCTGCAAACCTTTTAAAAAGCACTGGTGATTTGAACAAGGACATATGGTCTGGCATAAAAAAAAAGAACTGAGAGGTAACATTTAATTCTGTCCAAAGCAAGGCCCTACTGGGCCAAAAACAAAGCGAACACTACCACATCGGCCAATTCTGCCAGCAAAAGGTCTAACTGTTTGGTGCCACCCACACAGCAAACTCATCCCAGAATCCTGTATATACAAATTTGGTGGAAGGGCGTCTGGCCGCCAGGATAACATCAACGACCCTAGGAAGGAATTCAACTGCTGCCACTCAATTTCCACGCAAGGAGGTGTAGCCTGCACATGCTAGGGTCCAAGACTCGGCTTTGCTGCTGCTGCAGGAGGTCTTGCTGCCGCATAAGCCTGATTGGATGACAGATGCTCAAGCCCAGAAGTTCTGGATACTGGCCAAGTCCGGTGTCATTAGGATGACTTGGGCTCAGTCGTTCCTGATGCTCTTTCCGAAATCTGGACAAGAAAGGCAGCACCTTGAAGGCATATATACTCTATGCGGAATGCATCTCTAAGACAGCCTTCTTGGAAACTCCAGTTCACAAAAATGTTGAAATTGGGTGCTGTCGACAATGATGAAAAGCTCATACAGGGTTCTCTACACTGCTGGAAGATGCCCTATGCCACCTCTGGATGCAGCTGCCATTTGTTATCCACAAAGTGCCCCCCAGCTGAGCTCATCTGCACTTGCATTTAAAAATTCGGCCAGGTGGTGTACCACCTAAGTCCAATCACTGCCAAGCAGCAACAACAGCAGAACTTTTGCAGCCTCCTTCAACAACTGGATGGAATCTGATAGGGTCCTCTGGTGATGGGCTCAAGACTTCAGGCCCAATGTAAACACTTTCATATGCCTCCTGGCATGGTAAGCAAACATAATCAAGAGGCTTGTACACCCAAAAGTCCCAGAGCCATCCTCACTGAGACAAACAGACAAAGGTTGCAACATCATGATCATAGCCCGAATGTCCTGGACTCTTTGGTCTGCAGGAAAGGCGTTGAAACGGAATCATATCCAAGATGGATTTCAAAAAAGGAAGCCGGTGCGAAGGCGTCAGGTGTGACTTCAGCAGATTGTTTGCGAACTCCAAAGATAAGAGGTTTGCTCTTGTCTGGAGGTGGTCCACGACTGACTGTAGAAAGCCCACCTTCAGCACCCAGTCGTCAAGTTAAGGGAAGATTGGTATACCAGACCTCCTCAGATTGGCAGCAACCAGCGCCATCAATTTTGTTACCACCAGAAGGACACTGGTGAGGCCAAAAGGGGACAGGACAAACTGAAAATGCTCTTGGCCCACCTTGAGCCGCAGGTACAGCCAGTGGGCCTTCAGGACGGGATATATGAAAATAAGCATCCTGCAGTGCCAATACAATCATGCAGTCTCCAAGACAGAAAGAACCTGGATCAGAGTGAGCATCTTGAATTTTTCTTAGCGTTGGAGGGCATTGACAGGTCAAAGGTATAGAATAGGAAGGAGGCATCCATCTTTCTTTGGCACAAGAAAGTATTGAGAATAACAACCAGTCACACCTTTTTTAATGCCTCCTTTGGACAAAAGAGCCTGCACTTCCTGGCATGAGATAGACAGACGGTCTAGCTATAGCTAGCGGTGTGGTGGTTCGAGAAGGAATGGTATGGTAGGACCCCACTGGACAGTCTGCCTTTGTTGTTTGTAATGATTTGTCACTCCTGCAGGAAGTGGTGGATCCTCCCAATCACCGGGGTGTTGTGTGCCGCTATGGGCACACTAAAAAGGTTTGGCGGTCATTGCTGATGAGGCAGAGGATTGGCCAGAACGCTGTCCCAGATGGCCTGGCCTTTGTCTGTCAGAACTATGCCTTCGACCTCAAAAGGGCTGGGAAGCCTTTTGTGCAGGGAGCAGGGCTTGTGCTATCTGTACATCTAGCCCGCCACATTGACCCTATAAGGGCGAAATTGGTGTGGGAAATGCCAGACAAGAAGTGAAAGACCCTTGGTTGTGATTTCTTTTAATCGCTCCAAGGCAGAGTCCGCTTTATCGCCAAACAGGCTTAAGCTATCAAAAGGCATGCCCATTATGCACACCTGGACTGCGTTTTAGAAGACGGTAGATGTCATCCATGTGTGGCGCTGAAGGACCACACTAGTCCCCTTAGCCTTGCCCCATTAGTGGTACCTAGGTCCGAGCAGATGACAAACTTGGCTGCATTCTGACCATCCTGAACAGTTTCTGCCAATGAAGGTCGTAGGTCTTCTTGGACCACAGGTAGAATATCTCCCTCCATGTCCTGGAACGCAAGATAGAACACCCACGTAGACAGATGGCAGTTACTGATCTGTGAGCAAGATTAGCAGAAGAGAACATGCACTTGCTGAAAGTATTCACTCTTTTTGACTTCCTATCGGGGGAGTGGTTGGAAGGACATTTAAATTTACTTTGATAATGGATGCCTGTACCACCAAGTTCTCAGGTGCCGGATCAGAAACTTTTGGATGCCATGGGCAGGTCTATAGTGACAAACAACACATCAATTGACCAGGAAAGCAGATTTTGGCTTAGCGAGAAAGAAGCTTGCCACAGGACAGATTAAAAAAAAGATCATAGAAGCATAAAAGCATAGCTTGACCAAAAGGAAATTGTACACGTTAAACTGAGCTGGAGTTGCTGCTCATTATTTACCTAAATATTTTCTCCCACAAAGCAGCACAAGTGTCCTACAAGTGTGTCCATCAAGTATAAATGGTAAAGGGGCCCGACACATGAGTGTGCAAGTTAAGTTTCCCATTTTTCACACTCTAGTAACTTTTACAAACTACCAATAATGCTGAAATATTTACCGAATTTCATTCGCTAGTTCAACACACTTCCACTGTTCAACAGTCTGTCCGTTCAGCTGCAATATAGTATCGAGTTGATGTAAACCTGCACGGTCTGCTGGGCCTCCTGAAAGAGAAAAGAGTTAGAGTACATTTAAATGTGCTCTCCTACCTGCCACCACAACAAATAGCTGCTCCTTTAAAATTAAAAGACAGGTTTAGCTCCTCCTCCTGATAGATTTATATAGTAAGAGTTGTAAATTTATATAGTGCAGGTCAATGAAAGATCTGTTGCTTGGTGCCAATACCGACCTGAAGGAACATGACTAGAGAAATGCCCTGGTGAGCCAGTCACTTCCGGAGGCAGAGCCCCTGGCACATTACCCATCACCCCACTCCACCCTGCTTGTTGCAGTACCACATAGGGTTAGTGCTGCCAGAGAGAACTTGTACTTGCCTCCCCTAATATAGGCTAGAAAGGCCTTCAGCGCCAAGCGGATTGCCTGTAAATCCAACAGGTTGAAGTGGAAGAGGGTTTACACTGTAGGCCAGAATCCTCTAATCTCCACCTCTCCCAGACTGCCTCCCCAGTCTAGCAGTGATGCATTCATAACCATCTTTGGTTGAGGAGGTGCCTGCCACTGGCCCAATTATGGTCTAACAACCACCACTACAGATATTTTGCAGTCTCCATTGAAACCTGAATGGGATCCAAAAGGTTTCACTAATGTGCCAAATGAAACTTCAGGTCCCACTGCAAAGCCTGCATGTCCCATATGGCATAGTTGAACACCAGACTGCAGGAGGTCAATATTCTTAGCAGCCTCAAAGCCAACCTCTCTGTCTTCCAGGATTGAACCTGAAACATCAGTATCATAGTTCAAATACCTTGGTCTCTCTGCTCCAGGGAGGAAGGCACATAACTGCACCGTACCCACGATGGCTAAGATGAATGGGAGTGTCTGACAAAGAGCAAGGTGGGACTTAGGCACATTGATAGTGAACTGCAAAGATGTTACGAGGTTCACCGTCATCCAGAGATGTTCTACAACTACTTGGGGCAAGTCTGCTTTCAACAACCAGTCATCAAGTTACAGAAAGACTGGTACACACTACCTCAAACAGTGTGCTGTGACCACCACCGGAGGAGCACTTTTAAGGTCAAATGGGAGCACTACAAACTAAAAATGCACCATAGTGTGTGTGGGTCCGCAGGATGGGACTATGGAAATGTATGTCCTGCAGGTCCAATCCCTCAATCCAGTCTCAAGGATCTAGGACAGATAAAACAAGGCATGGAGAGAATCTTGAATTTGTCCTTCTCCAGGAAGGAGTTGAGAGGGCAAGGTTCCTAAACAGGAAAAAGGCCTCTGTCCTTTTTTGTTACAAGGAGATAGCAGGAGTAACACTCAGCTCCTAATTCTGAGGTCAGAACCTCTCAAAAAAGCCAGCCCTTCCTGCTGCAAAACTCCAGTGTTTCTCAGTCAGCCGCGCTGATGGTGGTGGAAGGCCCGAAGGTCGAGAAAGAAATGGAATAGCCCCTTTGACAAGTTGGAGCACCAATGTGTCCGAAGTGATGGTGTGCCATCCTTGGAGGAAATGTTTGATCCTCCCTCGTACAGTGTGTGTGGTTCGAAAAGGATACATTGATGTTGTCCCTAATGTCCTGCAGGTTTTCTCTTTGAGGTGCAGCCTCGGCCACGAAATGGGTAAGTTTGCTGTTGTGCCAGTGGCAGGGTCTGGCACTGGTGATGCTGGAAACTCCTGGTGAAAGTAGGAAAGGAGCAAACCCATTAGGGAAACTGCCTGGATGAGGCAAACCGCCCCACAGTACACACTGTGGTTGGGATCAGTTAGTGGCTTTATCGAGATGAAGCTGGCTCAGAGTCCAAAACTCATTTAGGCAGAAGCTCTTCTTCCAGTAACAGGCACTGTTCAAGTAAAAGGAAACGGCAGGGGGTGTAGCACTGGAGCCGAAGTCGGCACCAGAGCTGGTGCGAAACTTGAAGCCAGTTCAAGGAGCATAGGTAGCGCCAAGGGCAAACCTGCCAACAGGAACCTGACTGAAGGCCTCCGAGGATCCTTGCAGCCCAAAAGCGTTCCAGAGAGACCTGAAGGCGTGCCAATTATGTGCAGCATAGACAGTTAAGATCTTTATTTCCTGTAACATTGCCAACAGTCCATGAAATTTAGGTTGCATCAGGTCCAAATCTGTTCTTCAGGAGTGAGGAAGAGAGCTACGTCAATGCCTTCTATAGAATTCAAGAGTGGCAGGAAGGGGCAGATTCCCATTTTTACTTCATGTGCCTTTTCGACTTACCCAAAGACTTTGACTGCGACAGGGACTGGCAGCGGGAACAATTTCGGGAGCAAGAACAGGACTTTACTTTCAACTTCATAATAGTATGGAATCAACAAATGTTTGGTGATAAGAGTTTCACCTTGCAGTCACTTATGGCCTTCAGGTTCATCTGGGCCCAGTTGTCACAAGCCTCGGAGTTGTGCTTTACCTGAGGCATATCATGTGGGCGTCTGTCACAGGCATTTGTTTGCAACAATCCCTACAAGTTTTAAACCATAATGTTCTGAGAGGGATATATTTCCCTTGAAACATTTTAAAAAGGTGGTATAAAAGACACAAAGTCTAGAGGAGTTGAGCTTTGGATCTGCATCTGAAGGCACGGAAAGAAAGGAACTGCCATCAGCGTGCCTAGGTGGTGCTTATATGTGGCTCAGCTCGTCACTTCTGCAGCTGAACAACATCAGTGCATAGCTGCATGACACCACCTACCTTCACAAAGAAGTCCTGTTTTAAGTTTCCGGATCCACTCCGATGCCTGGGGGAATACTTATAAGCCAAGGAATCTACTCATAAAAGTATTCATTCGCATTTCTTTGCCCTGTGATAATTGATAGGAGAGCTTAAGCATTTCACATTCAACCATCTTCCTTTACTGAAATAGGGATATTTGTTCGGGGGAATATACTGTTACTATTCCAGCTAACAATGCTTACCACAGGTGGGAAAAAATCTAAATGCACCTCCATGCCAACCTATTTCCTGCACCACAGAAGGACCTTAATCATTACCAGGAAAATGTAGTCACAGAGTGAGAAGCTTGGGGTGTTCCGCAATGGCATAGTCACCCTGACTCATCTCTGGTACAGATGGCATAGCACTTAAATCTGCTCCTAAGTGCCCTGCATACCCTCCACATTTCATTGCACAAGTGTGCATTATGAATTCATGCTAAAGAGTAGGAGGTTATCAAGTGATCCAATTGTTATTATGTAAACACAGCAAAGTAGTTTGCTTCTTTTTTCACCATGCTGCAGAGCTGTATTTAATATAATACAGACTAAGTCTGAAGAAAACCGGGCAAAATTATACAAATATTACATTGGATCCCATTATTTTGACAAAGACCTGTTTGGATGTAGTTCAAGAGGGCACATATCAAGCAGAGGTGATGCTTTCCCAAGGTCGCAATTGCAAAATGAAATAATATTTTCATTTTACAAGTGTTGTAATTAAATTTGCAATGTCACGAAGTTAGCAAAATAGTCATGGTGTGTTTCTTGCATGAACACGTAAAAATAAACGGAATGAAAAGACAGAGAAAATTGTTGATTTTCACTCATCAATGATGGTCACTTGACATGGCTAGAATCACTTTACCTCTATTTGATGTCAGGCTAAATCATCAACTTTACTCATGTGTGATCACCTTAAGTACAAATAACCATATGGGTTTTAGTATACAAACAATAAGAGAACTATAACCGACATATCTAGTGCAGAGGCTACTATCTCTAGCAAAAGAAATCCACAAGTCACCAGACAACTAAGGTGATTTAACTGCAAGTGGCTAAACTGCAAAACGGCTCACAAAGTTCTGGTTCAATGTAAAATGCCCGAATGTCCAAGAGTGCTAGTGTTCTATTTAGGAAAATTAAGCAAAAATAAAATAAAGTGAGTAAATGCAGCAGCCATCTTAGAAAAATACATATTCTTCTTAACCAATCAATCACTGTTGTGCTGAAGGTAGGCATACAAAGCCAGAATGCCAGGGACTGTGAGCTATAATAGAGGTACAAAACTGTAATGGGCAAGGCTTTTTGTATCACTTAAACTTCACAAGTCAGTGGTGTCTTTGCAAGTCAATAGTGTCTGCAAAAATCTATACTCCTCTTGCATGATCTTTTGTGACTTTGTAGTGGCCATGTCGATATCAGGCTGCCCGGATCTTGAAAGATCCAATACGGTAGCCATCTTAGAGAGAGGCTTACTCTGGATTCATGATACACAAAGTAGGTAGGACCAAGGCTTTGGCTCACACCAGCTAACAAAACTTCCAAATTTTTATTCCTGAGGGTTAATCTCCCAATTTGGCCAAAGTAAGGAGATCTGCATTGCTCTACTTTTTCTGATTTTTACTGTAGTGGATATCTGGGAAACGATCAGCCCATGCACACACATGCTCTCAGGAGCCAATATTCCTCCTCTTCACTTCCTAGAACGATAATTATCATTGTTTAGGTTCTATTCGTGGTGTCTTATGTAGCTCGCAGCTACCCTGAAAGGCCTCCTGGCGCTGTGTAATCAGAGCGAGCCTATCCTCTACTTAGAACAGATAGATCTTTAGTTGTTTCCTGAAGGAAGTTTCTTGCTGTACTTGTCTTAGTTTGACAGGAAGACCATTCCACAGTTGGTCGGTGAGAAAGGCAGATGAACGACCACCGCACCTAGCTTTCCTTATTTTAGGAACAGTCAACAAAGAATAACTCTCAGAACGCAATGATCTCATTGGTATGTATGGACACAACACTTTACGGATCAGAAGAAGACCATTTCCCTGCATGGCTCAACGGGGCGTGCATAGCGCTTTAAAATGGATCCTTTTCTTGCACAGGCAGCCAATGTAATGCTGCTAACGCTGGGTCTGCAGATTGAAATTTGAGGATCCTAAATAATGACAATGCTGGGGCATTTTGAATGATCTGTAGGCATTTTAAAACCTATTGTGGACCTCCTAGAAACAAGGAATTACCATAGTCACTTCAGGAATTAATCAGTCCTTGGATAACAATCCTGTTTGATGAGGGAGGTAGCCGCTGTATAATTTTCGTTGGTATACGTAGGAATCTGAAGCACGTTGTGGACAGCTTTTTGGTTTCCATAGTAATTGTACTGTCCAGCCAGATACCAAGGCTTTTTACAGCCATAGAAGGAACTGGTCGCTTTCCGACACATTGGGGCCAAACCAGTTCTTTCCAGCAAGATATATTATTGCCAACAATAAGCACTTCTGTCTTCTCACCATTGATTTAAAAATCTCTAGCTGACATTCACTCAGCAACTTCCCTAAGGCAGTTTTGTAGGCTTGTAGATGCGTGTTTAGCTACAGGTGTAAGGGCTAAAATCTGCTAGGTATCATCAATATAAGAAACAAGATCTAAGCTGTGCGCCTATACAATTTTTGCCAGATAGGCTTCGCAAAGAGCCCTGTGGAACTCCACAGTCAGTAGGATATGAGGCTGAAAGAAAGGGCTCATCACGAACCTGAAAACATTTAGTGTTTAAAAAGTATTGATCCATTTAAGTGCAGGACCTGTAATACCAGCATTCTCTAGTCTTTAGATTAAGGTGCAGTGGGAGAAGAGTGTCAAAAGCGGCACTGAGAGCTAGCATGATAATGGCCGCTGAACCACCCCAGTCAAGAATGACCCGGAGCTTATTAGTGGCCACCAGCAATATGGTCTCAGTGCTGTTTTCAGGTCTAAAACCGATGTGAGTGGAATTCAGAAGAGTGATTTTCTAAGAAAGTTCGAGATTTATTAACATGTTTCTATAAAATTTTACTGGCAACTGGAAGCAGTGAGATTGGTCTATAATTCTCAACCATCAGGGGGTCTGCCTGGGGTTTCTTAAGCAAAGGTTTAACTGTAGCATGCTTCCACACCAGGGAAACACTACTGGATACCAAGGATTTGTTTAAAATATTCAATAAGATAGATCAAATAATATCACGAGCTACCAATAGAGCACCTGGTGGAGCTGGATCTAATGACGAACCAGATGTTATACACTAAGATGGTACAAATATCATCTAACATTAAAGGTGGGAAAGGAGGAAAGTTGAGCTGTCATTCTTGGCCCTTCAAAAGGAGTTGTGCGATAGTCCCTTTGGAAGGGAATCTAAGTTATTCCTTACTTTGCTTATAAAAGCAGTAGCGAACATATCACATCACTCAGTGGAAGGCAGAAGGGTTGCTATGTGGGTAGGTGCTGTCATAAGGGCATTAACTGATCTGTAGAAGTCTTGATTACTGGCCCTTTCAACTTTAGTGCTAAAATATGCATGCCTGGCCATCCTTATAGCTTGATAGTATTTTTTTTTACCAACTGTCTGTAGATTGTTGTTTGACTGGGTCATACCCCTTCCTCCAGATTCTTTCCATTTTCTTAGTATCCTTCTTGAGCTCTGCTAGTTCCGGAGTGTACCACGGAGCCCGTCCCTCTCTCCATGTTGGGGACAGGGATTTAAACGAAATAAGAGAGTCAAGCGACTCTGTTAGTTTTTAAAGTAGGTGTACATATTTCCTGGGTCACCCTCCTCAGAAGAATTAGATTTATTTATTCCTATCACGTTTTTTCCATGGTCCTTTAATCTTGGCAGAATAAATTTCTCTCCGCCTTAATATAGGAAGGCTGAACTGGAAGGGGATGATAAAATGGTCTGACCATAGGCCGGGAAGTACCTCTTCCATATCTAACTAAATAAGGTTAGAGAAGATGAGATCCAAGAAATGGCCCTATATGTCACCGATCTGGTAATGCTGCAAGGTCATGTGTTAGTCTGGTTGGTAAGATTTCTGTTATCTTCAAAATGTAGATTGAGATCGCCTAGTATGGTTAAGTTTGCTTCGCTTAAACTGCTTTCTGCAACAATGTCAAGCAAAACTTATGCAAATTATGTTGCTGGTCCCGGTGGTCAATAGATAAGGATCCCAGAGAATGTGAAGGTGGGTGAAAGTTTATGGGGGAATAAAAGAGGGAATAAAAGACATTCACTATCCTCATTATCAATGGACATGCTTATACCGCGATATCTATCTTTAAAGATAATTTTTATTCTTTCACCGCTCATCTTTCGTATCAAACCTAATAATGGAGTACCCCTAGGGAAGGGACCTAATATTAGGGGCCAAGCGATCGTTTAGCCTGCTTTCAGTTCGAAACAGGGCATCCGTTTCTCAAGAAAAGTGAAGATCTCAATATTGGGGTTTGGAAATTCAACAGTAACATTTTAATCTGGTTAGAAACAGGAGGGAACATTGATCCCTTACTCCCATCCTCCATGTTGTGGGGTCCTAAAATGGCTTTACAGAATTTACATACTGTGGGGAGTGTCAATGGAGTTATGGAGTGTAGGCAATTATTTGTTGGAACTGTATTGAGTGATTTTAGTTCACAAACAGTATGTGAGCTGCATGGTGTATAAAAATGGCAGGGGTTCAGGCACCTGCCCCCGGTCGGGCACAGATGGGCTTGCCTTTGGCGCGCTGCTATTACGTCCACACCCCGGAGTGGCTTTTATAGGGGCAGAGTTGCAGAGTTTTCGGCAGCTAGACCTCTAACAAAAAAGGCAGCTAGAGTGCAGCAACAGAGAAAACACAAGTGCCACTGAACGCAGCCACAATCATGCGACCCCAAGGTATTGCCCCAATTCCCTTTCATCTAAAATCAGTAAAGTGCAGTACAATTTTAAAACTAGCTGTCACCAAACAAGATAGCAGCAGAAAATAGAAAAACCCTTTCATTCGGAAGGGCTGTATCTACCCTAGGCAGAAACTAATAACAAAAGACCATTTTCATAGGGGGATATCTCTCCCCACTCCTCCCCTCCCCCAACCAAATCCCCATGTGATTGCGGCTAACTGAACAAAAACATCTATAGATTTGGCTGCTACCATTTCCTCCTTGCTGTTTGTCTAACATTTCCATACAGCTTTTCCCCTGTTCTGAGGGCAAGTGCCTTTTCTCTCTTTCATTGTTACCATCTCATTTATACATTTAACCTATGACTTTCCTGATAGCTTTTTTTTTTTTAAAATAACTGATTTTTGATGATGCTCATTATTCCCAAACCATCTTAACCTCGATCCTTGGGATTTAGTCTTAATAGTTTACCGTTAACCTCATAATCCATTAACCTTTTCCTGACCTACTGCCTCTCACCCATAACTCCTTACCCTCTTACCCCTAACCTTAAATCTGTTATTCTTAACCCATAACCATCTTATGCTTTACCCCTTATTCCTTATCCTTTACCCCTTTTCCTTACCTCCTTGCAGTTAGCCCCTCACACTCAATCTCTTATCCTTTACCACTCCTCATTAATCCATTACACTTCTGCATTACTTACCATTAACCGGTTACCCTTTTGCCCCATTAGCCTTTGTCCCCTTACCATCTTATTCAGAAGAAAAAATACACTTATGTTAAAACGACCAACTTGTAGGAAAGGAGCATGTGTAGGGTGCATGCTCACTGTTTTCAGCTCACTGATGTTCCTTGCCAAGCTAATGGACGCCAGGAACATGGTTTTAAATCTCAACAATTTTAACTGGAAACTGAAGCGGCTCAAACAGAGAATCCATTAAAAAAGTCAAAACAAGATATAGGTTCCACTGGGGCTTAGCAAAAGGAGTTGGTGGAAACAAATTTGTCAGTCCCTTCTGAAATCGGGAATGTGAAAAGGCTGGTGTGGGAGACAGACAAAAGCAGATAGATGCAAAATATAACACATGAAGGGTCCCACTGCAAAACACAGTGGGCCAGTGCGAGCACAAACTAAATGACCTCAGACAAGTGAACCCTCAAGGTATCCACCCTCATTCTCTGCACAACAAGTGACACACCTATTCAACTTCCCAGAACAGACAGATTTGGTGCAGGGACAATAGGTAGACATAATCATGTCAACCACCTCTTGTGGCGACTGAAAAAGTCCAGGAGTCAGTGATAAAACTCTAGGCATGAAAAAGAAGGCTCTGGATGTTGGGGTGCAAAACCTGTCTCTCCAGCTGGAAGGGGAGGTCCGCTCTGAGAGGAAGACAAGGTCGGGGATTCAGGGTGAGGTGCAGACAGTATGCTTGCCACACCCTTCACAAATAATTAATTGGGCCCGGTCCTGGCCAATCTTCTCAGTGCAAGAGGAATCAAGGGCCTGGGAGGAACCATGTAATAAACTGGAAAGTTCGACTTCAATCGTAATACGCCCCTCTACGGATCCTTGCAAAGGATACTAGAGGGCACAGAATTGATGGCAATGGACATTGCTGTGAGTAGCAAAAAGATCAACCTGAAGAGTGGCCCACAGGGTAAAGATAAGCTGTACCACCTCTGGATGGAGATGCTACTTGTGATCTGCAAGAAGATGTAGATTGAAGTTGTTAGCCCTGGTATTCAGAGAGGAGGCCAGATGGCTGACAACTAGCCTCAATTATAGGATGGTGCGCTCAAGCCCAGAGTCAGAGGGTTTTGAGGAGAGACCCAACTCCTCCCTGCTTGTTGACATACCACATTCTAGGCATATGGTTCATCAAGATCACATTGGACTGACCTCTCAGGAAACAGGAATGCGTTGAGTGCCAGCCAAATCGCCCTCAGTTCTAGCAGGCTTATGTGAACCTGCTCCTCTTGAGACCAGGAGATTCTGATCTCCACCTCTGGAGACCAGGAGACAATGATCTTCAACTCTGGAGACCAGGAGACTCATTTCCACCTCTGGAGACCAGGAGACTCATCTCCTCCTCTGGAGACCAGGAGCCTCATCACTACTGGAGACCAGGAGACTCATCTCCACCTCTGGAGACCAGGAGACTCATCTCCACCTCTGGAGACCAGGAGACTCTGATCTCCAGTTACTCCAGACCAGTATCTCACCCACAGTAAGATTCATCCATCTCTAATATGGCCACGAATAATGGGGTGTATTAGGACATCTCTGAGAAAGGGCTCCTCCACCAACTACTAAAACAGATCTGCCACTGCGTGCCATGAGATCACAATACTATCTGCTAGGTCTCTGCCATGCTGAAACCAGTGCTTCTGGAGACATCACTGGAGAACCCTCATATGCAAGTGTACATAGGAGGCTGGAAGCCAAAAAACACAGCAGGCATATGTAGGAGGCTGGCCTGGCTTGTAGTGGGTACTAGAGGTACTTACACCTTGTGCCAGGTCCAGTTATCCCTTATTAGTGTAGAAGAGGTGTTTCTAGCAGCTTAGGCTGATAGAAGGTAGCTATGGCAAAGCAGCTTAGGCTGAACTAGGAGACATGTAAAGCTCCTACTATACCACTGGTGTCATATGCACAATATCATAAGAAAACACAATACACAGAAGTACTAAAAATAAAGGTACTTTATTTTTATGACAATATGCCATAAGTATCTCAGTGAGTAGCCTCAGTATGAGGAAAAGATATGTATATACACAATATATATGTACACAAACCAAAATTATGCAGGTAATAGCAAGAAAATTAATGCAAACAGTGTAAAATTACAGTAGATTGCAATAAGAGCACATAGGTATAGGGGCAACACAAACCATATACTCCAAAAGTGTAATGCCAACCACGAATGGACCGCACACCTATGTGAGCTTGTAGAGGGACGCTGGAACTGTAAGAAAACAGTGAGGGTTAGAAAAATAGCCCCCCCAAGACCCTGAAAGGTAGGTGTAAAGTGCACCTACTACCCCCAGAGAGCACAGAAGTCGTGATAGGGGGTTTCTGCAGGAAGAACAAACACCAGCAATGCAACAACAGTGGATTTCCGGACCTGAGTACCTGTAAGACAAGGGGACCAAGTCCAATAGTCGCGACAGTGTTGAGAGTGGGCAGGAGCCCAGGAAATGCCAGCTGAGGGTGCAAGGAAGCTGCCAACTGTTGGAAGAAGCTTGGAGTTCTGCAAGAAAGAAGAGAGCTAGGAACTTCTCCTTTGGAGGATGGATGTCCCACATCGCAATGAAGCTTGCAGAGGTGCTCCCATGCAGAAAAACCTCAAACAAGCCTTGCTAGCTGCAAGGGTCGCGGTAGAGGTTTTTGGGTGCTGCTGTGGCCCAGGAGGGACCAGGATGTCGCCACTTGGAGGAGGAGACAGAGTGGGCACCCAGCAACGTAGGGAGCCCTCACAGAAGCAGGCAGCACCAGCAGAAGTACCTGAACAGGCACTTAGAAGAAAAGTGAACCGGAGTCCACCCGAAGTCACAAAAGGGAGTCCCACGATGCCGGAGGACAACTCAGAAGGTTGTGCACTGCAGGTTAGAGTGTCAGGGACCCAGGCTTGGCTGTGCACAAAGGAAATCCTGGAAGAGTGCACAGGAGCCGGAGCAGCTGCAAATCACGCGGTACCCAGCAATGCAGACTAGCGTGGGGAGGCAAGGACTTACCTCCACCAAACTTGGACTGAAGAGTCACTGGACTGTGGGAGTCACTTGGACAGAGTTGCTGATTTCCAGGGACCACGCTCGTCGTGCTGAGAGGGGACCCAGAGGACCAGTGACGCAGTCTTTTGGTGCCTGCGGTTGTAGGGGGAAGATTCTGTCGACCCACGGGAGATTTCTTCAGAGCTCCTGCTGCAGAGAGGAGGCAGGCTACCCCTAGAGCATACACCACCTGGAAACAGTCGAGAAAGCCGTCAGGATGAAGCGATTCAAGGTTGCTAGTAGTCGTCTTGATACTTTGTTGCGGTTTTGCAGGCGTCCTGAGCAGTCAGCGGTCGATCCTTTGGCAGAAGGTTAAGAGGGAGATGCAGAGGAACTCTGGTGAGCTCTTGCATTCGTTATCTGAAGAATTCCCCAAAGCAGAGACCCTAAATAGCCAGAAAAGGAGGTTTGGCTACCAAAGGAAGGAGGATTGGCTACCAATAGAGGTAAGAGCCTATCAGAAGGAGCCTCTGACGTCATCTGCTGGCACTGGCCACTCACAGCAGTCCAGTGTGCCACAAACACCTCTGTTTCCAAGATGGCAGAGGTCTGGGAAACACTGGAGGAGCTCTGGGCACCTCCCCTGGGAGGTGCAGGTCAGGGGAGTGGTCACTCCCCTTTCCTTTGTCCAGTTTTGCACCAGAGCAGGGCTGGGGGATCCCTGAACCGGTGTAGACTGGCTTATGCAGAAATGGGCACCATCTGTGCCCATCAAAGCATTTCCAGAGGCTGGGGGAGGCTACTCCTCCCCAGCCTTCACACCTATTTCCAAAGGGAGAGGGTGTTACACCCTTCCTCAGAGGAAGTCCTTTGTTCTGCCTTCCTGGGCCAGGGCTGCCTGGACCCCAGGAGGGAAGAAACCTGTCTGAGGGGTTGGCAGCAGCAGCAGCTGCCGTGGAGACCCCGGAAAGGCAGTTTGGCAGTACCCGGGTTCTGTGCTTGAGACTCGGGGGATCATGGAATTGTCCCCTCCAATGCCAGAATGGCATTGGGGTGACAATTCCATGATCTTAGACATGTTACATGGCCATGTTCGGAGTTACCATTGTGACGCTGTACATAGGTAGTGACCGATGTACAGTGCACGCGTGTAATGGTGTCCCCGCACTCACAAAGTCTGGGGAATTTGAACGATGTGGGGGCACACCTTGGCTAGTGCCAGGGTGCCCACAAACTAAGTAACTTTGCACCCAACCTTCACTAGGTGAAGGTTAGACATATAGGTGACTTATAAGTTACTTAAGTGCAGTGGTAAATGGCTGTGAAATAACGTGGACGTTATTCCACTGAGGCTGCACTGGCAGGCCTGTGTAAGAATTGTCAGAGCTCCCTATGGGTGGCAAAAGAAATGCTGCAGCTCATAGTGATCTCCTGGAACCCCAATACCCTGGGTATCACAGTACCATATACTAGGGAATTATATGGGTGTACCAGTATGCCAATGTGAATTGGTAAATTTAGTCACTAGCCTGTTAGTGACAAATTTGGAAAGCAGAGAGAGCATAACCACTGAGGTTCTGATTAGCAGAGCCTCAGTGAGACAGTTAGGCATCACAGAGGGAACACATACAGAGCACATACTTATGAGCACTGGGGCCCTGCCTGGCAGGGTCCCAGTGACACATAGACTAAAACAACATATATACAGTGAAATATGGGGGTAACATGCCAGGCAAGATGGTACTTTCCTACAGCAGAGAACTATCTCGATTAGAACCAGAGCTCCCTTCTGAAACATTGGAATAATTTGGGGAATAGCTCAGATCCTCTAGGGACAGGAACAGGAGGCAATAGAAGGTATTCAGGTTGAGCTTGGGCACAATAATTGAAGATCCCAAGATGAACAGCTGGGATGCTGTTACCTGCAAATGTTGCAACACTATCTGTGATGAACTGGCTTTGAGCAGCAAGTCGTCCAAGCTTGGGAATATAGTAATACCAGGCTTCTTCACATGCTCCACAACCACAATTGCAGCCTTTGTGAAGATTCAAGGCACCAATGTTCGCCCGAAAAGGAAGACCAGTAACTAGTAGTGAGTGTACCCTACCATGAAACGCCAGTTCCTCCTGGGTGACTGTCAAATCAATATATGGAAATATATGTCCTGCAAAACGAGGGACACCATCCAGTCTTCCACTTCTAGTGTCTGAGGTAACTAAGCTGGGGTTATAATTCTGAATGCTTTGTTTCCAAAGTACAATTTCCACAACCTGAGTGATGGACAATATATTTGAACTTCTGGAGAAGTGTCCAGTCTGCTGGACAATTGTAAGGCCAAATCAGCCATGCCAGACGAACCGGGCAGAAACAGATTTGCTATGTCTGGAGTTAGTCAGGCATCAATAGATGGATCAATCTGGATGACAGATCCAAATATCCCATGCATCCACGTCCAGTGACGCTGGTGAGAGTTATCACATTCCTGCTCTCTAAACTTCTTTCTCAACTTTTTGCTGAACCTTCAAGCTAGACCTCTGCAGGTTTGTCTGTCTCTTAGCCATAAGTTAGAAAAGTGGCTCTAGTGGCAGCGATGGGGGAGGGACATTAGAAGACATCTCTGCTCCTGGAAGCATCCGAATGATACCGGTCATTTTCAAATGAAATAAAAGGTATGAACAGTGCAGAGGGTGGACCCTTTAGTGTGTATCCAAACAGAGCTCTGGAAGATCTTAAAGGCATCCACAGGTGCTCCAGAGTGGAACGCCTAATGCCTATGGAGCTCCATCATTGCATGCATAAAGAAAGTTGCGTAACAACTTGAGCCAAGAAGCCAGGATAGGCCTGAGGCGGCATCATGAAGGGTGCCAAAGGTTGAAGGTCAGCAGCTCTGCTTTTGGAGGCTCCTCATGGGCAGGTATCTCTACCAGCTTCAACTCCAAAGATGACTACACAGAGAGGCGCAGATCATCGAATAGACTTACCTTTAGCTTCGGATTACCGCTTAGGCGAACAATCCTCATGTCTTCTGCCTGTGTTAATAACCTTTGTCCCATGACTTGTACGAAGAAGGACAAGACCTAGAAGGTGACCTGAGCCTGCAACATGATCGGTGATAGGAATAGCGATTGTTGCAAACACGGGTCATGAACAGCTTGATCTTGTGCTCCTTAATGGCCTTGAGGTGCATGAGGCTGCAGTTGTAACACAACTTAGAATTGTGCCACAACTGCAAAAATGCACCTCAGAGCCCGAAATGGATATCTATCAATTAGAGTGCCTGTGAGGTTTTAATCTTGGCTTCTGAAGTCAGGACATCACTAGCACTGCAAAGTTTGATAAAATTACAGCAATGCTGAAAGAAAGAAAGAGAGAGAGCGAGAGCTGGATCCAGGATGAAGGGTGCAGAAAAAAGGGAACTGACTTTGGTGCACAGGTGTGGGCACTAAATGGCTTCAGTGATGTCACCATGGCGTTGCTTCGGGCTCTGAGATAGCTCTCTTGAAGCCTAAAGAGGTTCTGGCTCTATCAAACTTTCTGGATGCAATTTGATGTCTGAAGGTAATCCTCTACTTCCTTTCTCAGAAAAAATTAATTGCTCTGGGTTCCCTCGGTTTTGGGCACTTTAAGTCTATATGACGTAACTCTACTACTAAGCATATTTTGTGGTAAGGGGCAGTATCATACATGTAATCACTAATGTCAGTCTCATCAAAATGTAACATCCAGCCAGTTCTGTATTTACCAGGGTGTGTGTTCAGGTCACTATCTCCTATCTGTATCCTGTCAGTTATAAAGAGTCCACATCACCATCCTTCCTTCCAAGAAAGCAAACTTCACTAATGTGTGTAGTCAGGCAAGACAGCACAATGTAACAATGCCCTTGTTGATTTCCTACTGAAATCCCTGCCATTCACCCTTTTAACCCCTTCTGTGCCGCGGACGAAGTGGTTACGTCCTGCAGCACAGTGCTCCTAATATTTTTAGGCCAATCTCCCCCCAAAGGGGGCAGAATTCACTAGACGCCAGGGTTTTCTTTTTTTTTAATGTTTGCAATGTTTTGCGTTTGGGAGCGGCCCCTTGGGCAAGGGTCGCTCCCATTTGGGGGCATGTTTCTTGTGGCCATCGGCCTATTATTTTTAGGCTGATCTGCCCCCAAGGGGGGCAGAATCCACTAGACGCCAGGAATTTTTTATTTTTCCAATGTTTTGCGTTGGGGAGCGGCCCATTGGGCAAGGGTCGCTCCCATTTGGGGGCATGTTTGTTATGGCCATTTCTGCCCCCCTGGGCAGATCAGTCTTTTTTTAGGCTTATCTGGGGGGGGGCAGAAACCACTAGAACACCAGGGATAGTGTGTGTGTGTGTGTGTGTGTGTTAGTGGAGGGGGGACGGCCCCTTGGGCAAGGGTCACCCCCTCCTTTGGGGGAACGTGTACCAAGGCCATTTCTGCCCCCCTTGGGGACAGATCAGCCTATCTGCCCCCAAGGGGGGCAGAAACGACTAGAACGCCAGGGATTTTTTAAGTATTTTTATTTATGTGGGGGGCAGAAGCCACGTAGGCACCAGGGATCGTGTGTGTGTGTTTTTTTTTTGTTGGTTTGAAGTTTTCAGACAGGAGGGATGTCTACACCCCCGCAGACCACGCCCGCAACCTCGGCTTCATCTTGGACCCTCTTCTCACCATGACCAAGCAAGTCAACGCCGTGTCCTCCGACTGCTTCCTCACTCTCCGCATGCTCCGCAAGATCTTCCGCTGGATCCCCGCCGACACCAGAAAAAACCGTGACCCACGCCCTTGTCACGAGTCGCCTGGACTACGGCAACACCCTCTACGCCGGGACCACCGCCAAACTCCAAGACCGCCTGCAACGCATCCAAAACGCCTCGGCCCGCCTCATCCTCGACGTACCCCGCAACAGCCACATCTCCGCACACCTGAGACACCTGCATTGGCTCCCAGTCAGCAAAAGGATCACCTTCCGTCTTCTCACCCACGCACACAAAGCCCTCCACAACAAGGGACCGGAATACCTCAACAGACGCCTCAGCTTCTACGTCCCCACCCGCCCCCTCCGCTCCGCTGGCCTCGCACTTGCTGCCGTCCCTCGCACCCGCCGCTCCACGGCGGGTGGGAGATCTTTCTCCTTCCTGGCGGCCAAGACCTGGAACTCCCTCCCCACCAGCCTCAGGACCACCCAGGACCACTCCGCTTTCCGGAGACTCCTAAAGACTTGGCTGTTCGAGCAGCGATAACCCCCCCTTTCCCCCCTAGCGCCTTGAGACCCGCACGGGTGAGTAGCGCGCTTTATAAATGTTAATGATTTGATTTGATTTGATACATGCTAAGTACCATCCATGATGAGAGTACTTCCCCCGTGACTGTTTGGGCCAGGTTGCTGAAGTGCGCAAACCTGTGTGCATTTTACATCATAATAAGCACATGGGAGGTGTAGATAGAGTTGATCAAAGGTTGGAACCTTATACTGCTATTCGTAAGTCTTACGTTTGGTATAAGAAGTTAGCAATTCACCTCTTCCACTTAGCAACATTTAATGCTTTTATTGTGTTTAAGGATAGGTCTCCAGAGTCAAAGATGGCATTTGTGAAATTTCAGGAGTCAGTGATAGAGAGCCTTATTGTGGTGGAACAGGCTAGAGTTCCTAGAGAAGCAGTGGTGGAGGATGTGGCTAGATTGAAAGATCGCCACTTTGCTGAGCACATTCCTCCCACACCCAAAAAAGACTTTCCAGCTAAGAAATGTCGAGTGTGTTTTCGAAGAGGTATCCGGAGGGAGACTTGAATGTACTGCCCAGATTGTCCTTCAAAGCCTGGGCTGTGAGTGGGTGGTTGTTTTAAGAATTACCACACCCAGAAGAATTACTGGGAACAACCGTGAGTGTAAACCCATGTCTGTTTTGTATTTTCATGTGTTCAGTTTCATGTTTAGCATTTCTGTCATGTACTTAGTTAGAGCTTTTGTGTTTGTAGTTTTGAAATTATTTCTAATTACTTAGTGGTTTCTTTGTTTAAAAATAAAATAAAAAATAAAAGTGATGCCATTGTGTGTGGAGTGGGGCTTGGCTGAGGGTGTACATAGTGTACATATTGACTTGCTGTTGGCTACTGCAACACACTGCCAGCCAAACACCAGTCCACACACTCCCATCAGCTGGTGTGATTGCTGTATCAGGCATGTGGGCGTATGTAAGTGATGGGCCCTTGAGTGGCACTGTCTGTCGATTCGAGTGTTGTAAGGTGCTGGGCCTGTGGCTGGTGGCGTGAATGGCCTTGTGCATGTCATGTATGAAAGGTGTGTGAATGGACTGTAAAGCAGTTGGTGCCTTGCCGTGGCTTTACAGCTCACGAGCTGTGAGTCATTGGTTAAGTTTTTTGGCCTTTTAGTTATTAACAGTGCACTTCATTTTTGTGAAATCTCTTATTAATGAAATTTGATCCACTGAACCATCAATCACCCTCGTGCCAAATCCAACCAGTATGTGTGGTAAAAATGACAAAACCTGCTCTGCTGTAATCAGGCGTCGCAGCACACCTGTGACACGCTAGGTGCCTCGGGTGGGACCCCGATAATGAAGCATGCCACCAACTTGGTTGGTGGGTGAGGGGTCTTTTTAACATAACCTAAGTGTGTTTCTTTTCATAATTTTAGTGTTTGGAACATCACATAAGTATGTGGACACACCAAAATGATCTATTGTAAAACTACCTGTGTTTGGGGGAGGGTCACCTATGGTTTTGGTCCCGGGTGCGGCCTTCATCTAGGGAAACCTACCAAACCCAGACATGTTTTAAAAATAGACACCACAAGGAGTCCAAGGAGTTGTGGCTTGCCTGGATCCCCCAACATTTTGCATTAAAAAAACATATTTTCCTCACTTTTCGTTGTAGGATCACTGCTGCCGCACAAATTTCCTACCACCCAGCGTTTCCCTCAGTCCCCCAAGTAAAATGATAGCTCACTTGCATGGGACCCCAAAACAGAGTCAGCCTAAAAGATGTATAAAAGAAAAATATGTGCTTATCAACTCGCTGTGCTATCCCTTCAATCTCTACAAGTTTTTGGCCATTTTCTGTTGCAGGCACCTGGCCCACCCGCACAAGTGAGGTACCATTCTTATCGGGAGACTTAGGGGAACGCTGCGTGGAAGTAAATGTGTGGCTCCTGTCAGATTCCAGAACTTTCTGTAGCCGAAATGTGAGGAAAAAGTGTTTTTCTGGCCAAATTGTGAGGTTTGCAAAGGATTCTGGGTAACAGAACCTGGTCAGAGCCCCACAAGTCACCCCATCTTGGATTCCCCTAGGTGTCTTGTTTTAAAAAATGCGCTGGTTTGCTAGGTTTCCCTAGGTGCCGGCTGAGCTGGAGGCCAAAATCCACAGGTAGGCACTTTGTAAAAAAACGCCTCTGTTTTCTGTGAAAAAATGTGATGTGTCCACGTTGTGTATTGGACCATTTCCTTTCGTGGGCGCTAGGCCTACTCACACAAGTGAGGTACCATTTTTATCGGGAGACTTGGGGGAACGCTGGGTGGAAGGAAATTTGTGGCTCCTGTCAGATTCCAGAACTTTCTGTCACCGAAATGTGAGGAAAGTGTTTTTTGGCCAAATTTTGAGGTTTGCAAAGGATTCTAGGTAACAGAACCTGGTCAGAGCCCCACAAGTCACCCCATCTTGGACTCCCCTAGGTGTGTAGTTTTCAAAAATGCGCTGGTTTGCTAGGTTTTTCCCAGGTGCCGGCTGAGCTAGAAGCCAAATTCCACATGTAGACACTTTGTAAAAAACACCTCTGTTTTCTGTGAAAAAATGTGATGTGTCCATGTTGTGTTTTGGGCCATTTCCTTTCGTGGGCGCTAGGCATACCCACGCAAGTGAGGTACCATTTTTATCGGGAGATGTGGGGGAACACAGAATAGCAAAACAAGTGTTATTACCCCTTGTCTTTCTCTACATTTTTTCCTTCCAAATGTAAGGCAGTGTGTAAAAAAGACATCTATTTGAGAAATGCCCTGTAATTCACATGCTAGTATGGGCACCCCGGAATTCAGAGATGTGCAAATAAACACTGCTTCTCAACACCTTATCTTGTGGCCATTTTGGAAATACAAAGGTTTTCTTGATACCTATTTTTCACTTTTTATATTTCAGCAAATGAATTGCTGTATACCCGGTATAGAATAAAAACCTGTGCAAGGTGCAGCTTATTTATTGGCTCTGGGTACCTACAGTTCTTGATGAACCTACAAGCCCTATATATGCCCACAACCAGAAGAGTCCAGCTGACGTAACGGTATATTGCTTTCGGAAATCTGACATCGTAGGAAAAAGTTACAGAGTAAAAGGTGGAAAAAAATTGCAGTTGTTTTCACCTCAATTTCATTTTTTTTTATTTCAGCTATTTTCTGTAGGAAACACTTGTAGGATCTACACAAATTACCCCTTGCTGAATTTAGAATGTTGTCTACTTTTCTGAAATGTTTAGCTTTCTGGGATCCAGCATTGGTTTCACACCCATTTCTGTCACTAACTGGAAGGAGGCTGAAAGCATAAAAAATAGTAAAAATGGGGTATGTCCCAGTAAAATGCCAAAATTGTGTTGAAAAATGAGTATTTCTTAATCAAGTCTGCCTGTTCCTGAAAGCTGGGAAGATAGTGATTTTAGCACTGCAAACCCTTTGTTGCTGCCATTTTCAGGGAAAAACCCACAAGCCTTCTTCTGCAGCCCCCTTTTCCCTTTTTTTTTGTTACAGAAACTACGTTTTTGCTGTATTTTCTTGGTCTCCTTCAGGGGAACCCACAAAGTCTGGGTACCTCTAGAATACCTAGGATGTTGGGAAAAAAAGGACGCAAATTTGGCGTGAGTAGTTTATGTGGACAAAAAGTTATGAGGGCCTAAGCGCGAACTGCCCCAAATAGCCAAAAAAAGGCGCAGCACAGGAGGGGAAAAGGCCTGGCAGCGAAGGGGTTAAGGGAACCAATGTTTTTCTTTACTAATTGGGGAACTCCGTAAATTGACAGAATCCATGACAAGAAATCGGAGTGACCGCACAAAACATTTTTCGCCCATGTATCACATTGTTGTTTTCTCACTTTGAGTTAGCTCAGCATAACGTTTGCACCCACAGCAACTACACAGACAAGGGTGAAAGCCATCTAAACCCACGTAGCTACACTGCATCCTCTCCCTTCAGAAATCATACCAACGTTTCACTAGCATGGTACTATACTCCATGCATGTCTACCCTGACTCTACCTGTCTCATTTGTAAAGCCCACAACATGACCAAATAATCCATGCACAGATAATCCCTGTACAGATAATTCATCCACAAATAATCTATGGAATTATCAGATGATAACACACTGTTATTTCTTAACTATACTCTAATTATTCTCGGGCAGAACTCAAAGTAGTAAAAAAAACGTATGAGTCGTGTGCCCATCTAATACTACTCAAATGGGTAAATAAATATTACTTTGATATCTCTTTAATTTATCATTATTTAATATTTCGTTTTTTATACAGATCGCCAAAGTAGTTTCCCAGCAATCACAATCAATGCACCCGTGTCTCAAAGCTTCTTGTTAGGCAACTACACGATCCGTCAAAGCCCTGTACGTTCCACAACACATTCAACAAGCACCGGATGGTTAGCCTGGTGGACGCCACACTGTGGAGTAGACAAGAGGAACTCAAGGTCTCACTCCCTCAATCCAGGACAAGACCAAGCTACTAAGAGCTTCTCGGGAAAAGAGATTTAGCAGCTATTCTACATCCTTGGCTGACTTGGGCCATCATTATGCCAAGCAGTAGTCTGTCGCTTTCCCTTCCCACTATCACAAATATGCTAGAAAAGAATAACAGAGGGATAGGTGTCTTCATCAAGAATATTTTCATAATTTTGAAAAAGCCTGTAGATTCTGGGGGTCCATAATGGAACATACAACATCAATTAGAAGTTAGATGACAACCAAGAACATACATAATATAGATAAAACACTTCTAAGAAACAATTGATGACAGTTTCTTTTCTATTAAAAATACATTCTATGAATAATGAAATCAGGTTAAAAATAAATCTCAAAGTGGGAGTCTTTGTAAAGTTCAACTCCAGCCACGCTGATTTTCCAGCTAATAAATACCATCTCAAAGGGCTGCCAACAAGGAAGGGAAAAAAAGGTACTAAAGATTTAACGGCGTCACCTGGATCAACAGCTTGGACACGAACTGGGGAATCACAACATATTGTGAAACCATAACCATCCCGTCCTCGAGGAACTGCAATCTAAAGAAAAATAAAAAAACAATTACTGTTTGAATCCCAGTTCGTAGGCACGTATATTCTGCTATGCATTGAATCCATTTTATGACTGCTTTCCACAAATAATTATCTCGAGAAATGTACACATTTTGAAACATTTGAGCCCCACTGGTCTAAAACAATTGAAGATGGTGGTAAGCTCAAATGGAAAGAGGACATGAATGCTTCCACTCTAAGATGAGTATTTGGAAATGATGTGGCTTTTTTAACATCTTTACCAAATCTGAGCAAGGTACTGACTCTGGTACACCACCCACAACATAAAAAATGAAAAAGCTACCCACCTTCAAACATTATCGCTGGCTTGGTAGCATTCAATGAAGTCACTGAAAGAGTATTAGTTCCTTCAAATTATTAACATCTCTGGTGTATTGGCAGTTCTTTGTAAACCAAAGTAATGGTCACACAAGAGCACAAACAGAACATTCCCAAGTCATAAGAGCGACTTGGCTAAATAGCGTATGCTGGATACAGCAAGATTATAAGGGTCACATGCTTTATTGCTTGCAGCAGAGGATGTTATTCTAAACAAACTCAGGAATGCGGCTAAATACCCCTTCAAGATGTGTAGTGGAACATTCATCACCTTAATAGGACTCTGCCCTGTCTCACAAACACACAGGTGCCAGTTCCTGCCTCTAAAAAGAGTTTCTGTAAGTCTTTTCCTTCCTACTTTATACCGTCCTCCCCCCCCCCCCCCCCCCTCCTATTTTGACGGATAGCACTCCTGAGCCAGGGAGGTTCGCTTGGAGGATTGCTCACACAGAATCCACTCCCTTGTACTTGTGTGATCCTTAATTAAAAGGACTGATTACCGACATTGCTCCTACAGATAATCAACAGCAGTGCATTCTGGATTACATAGATTCACAATGTACCTGAAGGACATTTCACCGATTATACACATTGTGCTATTTCCAATCTCTCAGGATCACTGCTGTTGACTTACAACTGGAGGACCACGTTCCTGTCCAGTCTGATATATTGGTAAGCAGAAGTCCAAAAGAGGGACAGGGAGGCACCTCTCTGGATCAATTCTCAAGGGTATATCTGTCTCCAACCACTGGAACCAGAACTTAATGTAAAGAAGGGCAGTTTAGTTCAGCCATAAAAACTGACCAAAATCCAGACCTTGTTTCAAAACTCCCCTTCATCCCAAATACATTTTACTTCATGCCTTTTATCTGGTAACAGTCCGAGGTGCAGGACCGAGATTTGAGTCCTTTTCTGTGAAAGACCAGACAATCTAAAATAATAACAGAACATAATGTTTCAAGAGTAAATATCACTGACTGCGGTCATAGGTGTCTTGGAGGACATACTTTACATTCTGAATAATGTAAACTTTGCCTTGTGGCTATGCTCGCCAAATCAGCAAATCAAACAGATTGGTAATGATGCACTGCTTGCAATGTTGAGCGCACAGAAAGGCTTCAAAGGGAGACTTCTGAAATGGTGTTCTTCCCTTCATGCATGTGTGTCACCATTAAGGAAACTCGAATTTTGCAGACCACCGGCTCTTCTTCCACCCTGTAGCGTGCACTTTGGCCACTGATTAATACAATAATGGCGCCCAGGTAACTTTATCTCTAGGTGAGAATGTCTAATCCAATAAAACAAAACATGGACTAGTTACTTCTCACTCAAAATTAATCCTACCAAAACAGTGTTTCTGTATATTCACTCCAAACATTCTTCACCAGCATTCCAGACCTAGCTTGAAGCCTCTTCCCAATTTAAAGCCTTGCATCGATAGTTCCATATGTAAAATTTCCAGAATTTGCCACTGTAAAAAGTTTGATGTTACAGCCATAAATCTCTACACTGTTACCAATTTATCGTCTCAAGAAGCTATGACCTAGGAAAGGAAGGGTGGAGAATTTGCTGTCAATAAGCCACATTTTCAACTTAATAATCTTTATTTAATGAAAACTTAATAAATGTTCAAATATAAAAGATAAGCAGATTATCATAAAGGTAGCTTTTCCAATAGAATCACCCCACACAGAAAGTAGATGCTATCCCCGTCACAACACATTTAAGTAGGGGGTGTCAAGGAAATATAAAGCATGTAAACACCTTCAAAGTCTGCTGCCAAACATAAAAAGATTCACTGAGGTCTTCTGTCCAAACTGAAAGATGCACTCAACTATCATTATAGACTCCCACAACACAGGGGGAAATTCACCTTTATTACTGGATAGTAAAAAAAAAAATCCAAACTACTAAACCATGTCTTACCAACCCTTGTTCCATGATCTTGAGATCACCTACATAAAGATTTTCAGCCAGAAACTCCTTCCTTTCAATTAATCTCTGGCATTCTCATGTTTGGCTAGTGTTGATAAGAGCATCTGTGATGTGAAGTGCTCCACTGCTTTTCAATGGGTTGGCTGTAATTACCCCGTTTATGATGAGTTGAGATCAGGCTATAAAACAAAATTAAATGTAACCTCGATGCTAAATAGTAATTACCACAATTATAAATCAACCCTTGGGGGTGGGAACCTATGAGAACTAACTCAGTACGAAAGTGCCAACTTACGCCTGAGCCTTACTCATATTTGTGGCAATTATTTTTAAACTATGAATTCTTATGGTGATCGGCGCAGTGAATAGCAATGCCCCAGGGGTCTCCTATGAACTGGCACAAACACACAGAATCACTTCAACTCTCTTGTTAACAATCGAGTCATCACCTTTGTTAAGAGCATCCCCAAGTTCACTGGCTCTATATTAAAAGGCAATCCACCCTCAAAACAGGTGACTGACCTACAGGGCCATTGATCATAACTACATGAGAAACTCACCATGGAAATGAAATATCTGGCAGCATTCACACACAGCATTTTGTTGCCTATGTGTGAACAAGACTTGTTGCTCATATGAGAAAAGGGTAATCAACATTTAACCACGATTCCCATGAGAGTTTGCACTCAAGTCCATGTGTAAAGGCTGCCACAAATCACATTTTACTGTTTGGGTTTTTGGTGAGGTACTGCTTGTGAGCCGGGGGGGGGGGGATGGGCAGACAGCTGCAACTTGTTGTAGGACTGGCCAAGTCGCTTACAAACAAAAGTGCTGTCATCACCTAAACCAGTAGTCTTGCATAAATCAAGAGTCCAAGAGTCCAACTACAACATGGTGCCACCAATGATATTCCTTAGGCTGTAATTTACTGATGCCCTGAGCTTCTCTCTTTCACACACAACAGGTACCCTAAGTACCATTATAGGGGGACGTCCATGGTCTTGGGGAAGATCTTCAGCTAAACAGGGAACACCTAACTAGGGTGTTTGAGCTCGAATTTTAAGAGGACTTTCTCCCCACTTGGTGTTCCATCTCTTTACCCATTTCATAAATGTAACGAAGGACCAGCGTGGCCTATGTTTGCCACATGTACACCTCACCCTGCGCAGATCAGCTGCCTGCATGTACAAACATGCAGGCAGCTGATCTGCGCATTTTATACATTGAGCTAATAACATTATATAGAACACCACCTGCGCATCAAGCACCACCAGCACCTGCTGGGTATTAATTTGCCACTACTGGGATTAATCCACAAACAGTACATTCTATCATGAGAACAAGAGAAGATCCCGTTCTGGGTAGACCAGAAAAAAAATCAGCTGGAAGCTGTGTTTCCCCATTCAGGACCACAGGAAAAACAGAGGATTCCCACAATGTGCTTGCCCTTCGGGATGGTTCCCTCAGTGGATGACTGTGCCACATGGGGTACAGTCTTTGCTGCGATTTATACTACCACACATGGTACCCCGAGACTTGCCAATTTACCAGAAGTGTTAAAACAAATGCAAATGAGCACAGGGCTGCACCAGCCCAAGATATGGGGATGAAATTGATGCGTAACTTCGACACAGTCTCCTCAATCATACTCTGCAACATTAATGGGGAAGCAGTAGCTTTAGCTATACGCCAGCGTCTCCGAGAGATTCAAAACGTGGAACAGGAGAAACAGCTACCAAAAATAATTTCTGATACCTATACCAGCATAGGATGAGATATTTTGAGAGCCAAACCGAAAAAACCTGAAATACATAGTACCACCCTTAAGGAAGTTACTGAACAAGCACAAGAGGGTTCTAAAAAGCGCTGGGACAAACAAAAGCAAATTAAAGACAGACAAAGTCAGAGAGCAGATTCTCCATACCTGGAGAACTCAGATAGGAATTTTAATCTTAGAAATAGAGAAAATATAAAAGCCCCTGACAGATATATGGAATCTCGTCCCTCTCGTTCCTTTCAGGATGCACTGGATAGACGCAGGGAAAGAGTGGACAAAAAAAACAGGAGTAACCCGCACCTCTAGACATCTTGCCACTTGACAGATACCATACTGAAGATTTCAGGTGCTACGGGTCGCTGAGCGCGTCCTCAGCGTCTTGCTGTTCTTGGCCCCTGGGGAGCTGGGGTGGGGAGCTGTGTAAGAAAAACTGTGGATCCAAAACTCCAAAATCGGAATTTGAAACCAGAATCCTGAGATCTAACCCAAAACGAGTGCATGAACCACTTGAACCACAAACCGGAGCCCCAGCCTTGGTACTGGCACTGGTAACACGGGGCAGAGGCTCATACACATCCAATACCTGACACCTGGTAATCAGTCACTGCAGGCAGCAGCTCACTCGATTTTCTTGTTTGCTCATTTGCTCGCTGGCGAGGCGTACTGAACCGGTCTCCAAAACCTGAACCCGAACCTGAGCCTGAATCTGAACTTTTAATCTCAGGTGTGGAGAAAAAAAAGACAAGAAGACAAGACAAGAAGGAAAGCATCAAAGGCTCCTGGGCTCAAGGCCTCAAAAGGCTTTGGAGGCTTCAGAGGCGTGGAATTGGCACTGTGAGCACACTGGACCCCCGGATGAGTGAAAATGTGATTGATCCCTGGGGCAGAAATCTGAGTGCGAGGGGTGTACGCTTGGAGTGTATTGAGTGGAGAACGAGAGACTTCCCCGGACACATCCTATCAGATTAGCTGTACTAGATGGTCATAGTGACAGCGTCACTGTGACACATAGTGAGTGAAGAATTGGAGGTGCAGGATTGGGCTTAGCGTTGCTGAGGCTGATCTGAGGTCTGAATACCTGTGAAATCAGAGTTTTCCATTGGGGATACACGATTTGACCTGAGCCCACAGCCTCCTCTTGGCCTCTATCCACAGTCTTGCCCTGTCCTGCTGGAGTGGCTGTGAGTAGCCGACATGATCATACATGCAGTCCGACACTGTGAGAGGGGGACGTTGATGGCCGCTGCCCACTACCCGCCACACACTTCCTAGGGATCGTGGATAAGGAACAGCGTGCATCAGTGACTGTATGGAGTATCACTGATTCGGGGAGGTTGGGGGTGTGCATAAGAGTGCATAACAGCTTGGTGGAGGTTGGATCAGTTTGGCCCAGTCTATTAGACTTCCATTAATCATTTTCGGATGCAACTGTGAAGATTGAAGATATAAGGTGGTAAGGCATCGTGAGGTATTTGACATCTGAGTGTCATCTTTGGCGTGGATATAGATATAAGATGGGCAAACGAAAAGCAGTAACTTCCCAGGACCGCTCCAAAATCAACAAAAAACTCTTGATGGCTTCCTACAAAGGGCAGTTTCAGCCACAGAAAGGGAGATTGAGTCCATGGAACGATGCCCATCTATAACAGCACCCTCGGCCGATACGTCACTGCCACTTCTAGCCCCCAAACTATCACTGTCGCCCCAGCCAATAACTCAGATACCTCCCAAAGCTCTTAATGCAAATCATCAAGAGAGTTAAGCAGCTGATTGTCAGGGGTTCTCTGACACCTGCCTTACTGGCATGGTTGGGTCACAAACTCCAGGGTGTCTCAGCTGATGCCGTGATCTCCGCAGTAAAAGGGCAAAGAAAGCATAGTGAAGGCCCTGCGAAAAATAATCATGTGTGCACTGTGGACCCAAGCGACATTAGGACTAAAAGTGGCAGGAGCGAGGGATTTCAGGAGGTCTCTGCTGACTAAGTCTCCGTAATGACAGAGCACATATTGGAGGAGCTAACTAAAAATCTGTGCCCTTTGGAAAACCGGCTAACAGACATTGAAGAGAAATTGGGGGGGATTGCTCAATTGTGTACGTCTAATGACACATTGAGCAAGGCTGCCTCCCTACAACCCAAACCCCAAGGAATCTTCCCAAGCCAGGGTCAGCAGAATATGCTGCAGCTATGTTTGTATCAATAGAGAGGGCCTGGGTGAGGGCCCTGTTTAATCTTCGGTAGATCTTCGCACTGGTGATGTAGCTAATACTAGTACGGGAGAGACTGGCACCAACCCAATGTGTAACTCAAATGGGGCTTATTATAAGCAGCAAGTACTCTGAAACAAGCAAGCAATATTTCCCAGAGGGCTCGGTATGAGGTCCTTCATCTGCCCCCTGATGCCAGCCCGTATGTGGCAGTGACTGCTAATATACCCAACCAAACAGCATGGAGACTTACACAGAACTGAATAATTAGGTCACCCAGTGGTTACATGTCAATGCTAATCTCCCGTTCTGAAAGGTATCCACAATATTAATGGTGAGGAGGGTTGGTTGGGTGGGTTCGCTGAGGAAGTCTTGTGTCGGCGACTGTACTGTTATTAATTTGAGTTCACTCGCATTAGTTCACTCGATTTTTTCAAATTGCTGCACAGACAGTCTCTGGGTTAAGGGGGCTTCTCTGTGTAGACTCGCAGTTTTTTATTCCCCGAACAGGTCATTCTTTCACTAGGAGGGAGGAATTTGGCCAGAGAAGCCGATATTAAGCAGGGGTCCACTTGGAATGGGGAGCCGTTGGTAGTAGCCGATGTGCCTGAAGCATCCAGTAAAAGTGATGTTCGGAGGTCCAGAGACGGCAGCCCAGTGGCTGAACTAACGGAAAGGATTATTCCTGAGGATCTCACGCAGATCTTACCCCATGTTCTGACAGAGAAGGCAATTAACATCATCAGCTGGAACATAGCCGGCCTAGATGCCACAATGCGTATCCTTGAATGGGGATATTTTATAGACAAGGATAAGATCTGCCTATTCAGAGAAACGTGGGATTTGGAACCGGGGACAGGCCTGGGTTCAAGAGCTATTGGGAACCAGCAAGGAGGGTGTCCTCCGGAAGACCTTCCGGTGGGCTTAGTTATCTGGATTAGTTGCTCCCTCAAGTGCCAAGTAAGAGAACTGGACATGGGCTGTGCCGACCTTCAGTGTCTACTTTTGTCTACCCAAAGAGAACAACCATTATTACTGGTGAATATCTAAAATAGGAATGTGGGCAAATGTTGTGAATGAGTTGTTTTAAAAGCTTTGGACAACATCCTTGCCAGCAGACATAGCACCCATTACATTCTGACTGACGGGGATTTAAATGCCACTTTTGAGCCCTATTAATTGGCCCAGGAGCTCTACCAAGAAGAGGATACTGTATGGGGTATCCCGCAACAAACCAATAGCAAAGGATATAGATTGAGTAGGACGGCACTTCAAATTGTTGATATCATGCTTGCCTGCGGTCTCCGTGCCTGTAACACGCAATCTTGTTCAGATGCTAATCCCTCCCCACATTTAGACGAGGAGCATATAGGAGCCATATTGACTACTTTTTACTTGATACTCGCCTGTGGGGACATATGGCAGATATGGTGGTAGAGGAACATGAGGAAAGTGATCACAATCAGTTGATCCTTTCCATCAGGCGTTTGTTACCTGTAATAGGGGCCCCGGTCTCTAGGGATTTTGAACAACACCTCATTAAAACAAATGGAATGTCAAGTGGGAAACCGTCAATTCCTCCTTACCCACTATCAAAGCTATATACAGTCTGCTGGCAGACCAAATGGAACTTATGATCCTATTTGGGGAGGATGACAAGAGACTATTGGCTGAAAATGTGGAATTATTCAACTCCTTGAAAGGCTTATTAAGAAGCTACAGGCAAACCAAGAACTAAGCGCAGCGATAGATGGTATAATAGATTGTGTCGAGAAGCTAAGAACAGACTTCTGAGGGATTTGAGAAGGGGGCTTAGAGATCCAAACAAGCAATCAAGATCTAAGTATAGATTGGCGCTATCCAAGGCTCAAAGAAACTGGGATGAGAAGTGTTGGTCAGCCCTCTTTAAAGGCTACAAGAAACAAGGATTCCCATACGTTTTGGAAAGTACTCTCTAATGAAAGTGGTGAGTCCCAGCCTCCGCCTAGTGCATCAATTCTCCCCATCTGGATCAAACACTTTAGCTCACATAACTCAGGGAGAAATATGCCAAACACCATGAACAACTGGGAAGTGAGTGTAGCCCCAATCAAGTTCTCTTAAGCCAAGACTAAGGCAGCAACAGTATCCCTCAAGTGGGGTAAAGCACCGGGTCTTGATAAAATACCAGGTGATCTTTTTATATCAAATCCAGACATCTGGGAACCCTACTTAAATAGGGTCTGTAACGCAGTGGCTGCAGGTGTACCTGTTCCCCGTACAAGGATGGGAACAGAAACAGTTCCCCTCTATAAGAAGGGAAACCCCTGTGATCCATCAAATTATCGGCCGATAAGCTTGTTAGACAACTTTGAAAAAAAAAGTTCCAAGCAGATTTTGATTCATTTAGAGGAGTGGATAGAATAGAGTGGGGCCATCTCTGGTTTACAGGCAGGATTTAGGCCTGAAGTCAGTACAACTGACCAAGTCATGAGATTCATGGCAAACAGGTGGAGGACAGTGGACATTTGTGGAGGAAACTTATATGTTGCCTTCATTGATCTCCAAGCGGCCTTAAACCTGGTTCCAAGACATAAGCTGTGGCAGCCACTGAGAATTATGGGCGTTCCTGGTGGCCTTTTGAATTTAATTGTATGGCTGCATGAAAGCACTTTCTCCCAAATCAGAAGTGGCAAGGATGGCAAAAGTACAGACCCAGTCACCACACAGAGAGGAGTACGGCAAGGCTGTGTCCTTGCCCCCACCCTCTTTCTTTTGTACATAAGTAATTGTGTCAAGTACTTAAACAATTGCATGAATGACTCACCACGGTTGGCTGGGCAGAAAATCCCGGGGTTGCTGTATGCAAATGACACTTATTACAAAACTTAGTCAACCAATTTTGTTTTTTTTGCAAAGACGTCGACCTGGAGGTCAATGTCAGGAAGACACAATTGATGGTTTGTGGCCAGGCCCAAATAAAACCAAAGATTAGATCTAATAAAAGCAGAGCACGAGCGGGTCACCTCTGTACATGCTGGTGCTGAGGCCACAATAACACTCTTACAGAAACGCTTCTGGTGGCCAGTGTAGGAGGCTGGACTGGCTTGTAGTGAGTACCAAGGGGTACTTGCACCTTGCACCAGGCCCAGTTATCCCTTATTAGTGTATAGGGTGTCTAGCAGCTTAGGCTGATAGATAATGGTAGCTTAGCAGAGCAGCTTAGGCTGAACTAGGAGACGTGTGAAGCTACTACAGTACCACTTAGTGTCATATGCACAATATCATAAGAAAACACAATACACAGTTATACTAAAAATAAAGGTACTTTATTTTTATGACAATATGCCAAAGTATCTTAGAGTGTACCCTCAGTGAGAGGATAGGAAATATACACAAGATATATATACACAATAGCAAAAATATGCAGTATAGTCTTAGAAAACAGTGCAAACAATGTATAGTTACAATAGGATGCAATGGGGAAACATAGGGATAGGGGCAACACAAACCATATACTCCAAAAGTGGAATGCGAACCACGAATGGACCCCAAACCTATGTGACCTTGTAGAGGGTCGCTGGGACTATTAGAAAATAGTGAGAGTTAGCAAAATAACCCTCCCCAAGACCCTGAAAAGTGAGTGCAAAGTGCACTAAAGTTCCCCTAAGGACAAAGTAGTCGTGTTAGAGGAATAATGCAGGAACGACACAAACCAGCAATGCAACAACTGTGGATTTCCAATCTAGGGTACCTGTGGAACAAGGGGACCAAGTCCAAAAGTCACAAGCAAGTCAGAGATGGGCAGATGCCCAGGAAATGCCAGCTGCGGGTGAAAAGAAGCTTCGACTGGACAGAAGAAGCTGAGGTTTCTGCAGGAACGAAAAGGGCTAGAGACTTCCCCTTTGGTGGACGGATCCCTCTCGCCTTGGAGAGTCGTGCAGAAGTGTTTTCCCGCCGGAAGGACGCCAACAAGCCTTGCTAGTCGCAAATCGTGCGTTTGGCGTTTTTGGACGCTGCTGGGGCCCAGGAGGGACTAGGAGGTCGCAAATTGGACCTGAAGAGAGAGGGGACGTCGAGCAAGACAAAGAGCCCTCACTGAAGCAGGTAGCACCCGGAGAAGTGCCAGAAACAGGCACTACGAGGATGCGTGAAACGGTGCTCGCCGAAGTTGCACAAAGGAGTCCCACGTCGCTGGAGACCAACTTAGAAAGTCGTGCAATGCAGGTTAGAGTGCCGTGGACCCAGGCTTGGCTGGGCACAAAGGATTTCCGCCGGAAGTGCACAGGGGCCGGAGTAGCTGCAAAGTCGCGGTTCCCAGCAATGCAGCCCAGCGAGGTGAGGCAAAGACTTACCTCCACCAAACTTGGTCTGAAGAGTCACTGGACTGTGGGGGTCACTTGGACAGAGTCGCTGGATTCGAGGGACCTCGCTCGTCGTGCTGAGAGGAGACCCAAGGGACCGGTAATGCAGCTTTTTGGTGCCTGCGGTTGCAGGGGGAAGATTCCGTCGACCCACTGGAGATTTCTTCGGAGCTTCTGGTGCAGAGAGGAGGCAGACTACCCCCACAGCATGCACAAGCAGGAAAACAGTCGAGAAGGCGGCAGGATCAGCGTTACAGAGTTGCAGTAGTCATCTTTGCTACTATGTTGCAGGTTTGCAGGCTTCCAGCGCGGTCAGCAGTCGATTCCTTATCAGAAGGTGAAGAGAGAGATGCAGAGGAACTCGGATGAGCTCTTGCATTCGTTATCTAAAGTTTGCCCAGAGACAGAGACCCTAAATAGCCAGAAAAGAGGGTTTGGCTACCTAGGAGAGAGGATAGGCTACTAACACCTGAAGGAGCCTATCAGCAGGAGTCTCTGACGTCACCTGGTGGCACTGGCCACTCAGAGCAGTCCAGTGTGCCAGCAGCACCTCTGTTTCCAAGATGGCAGAGGTCTGGAGCACACTGGAGGAGCTCTGGACACCTCCCAGGGGAGGTGCAGGTCAGGGGAGTGGTCACTCCCCTTTCCTTTGTCCAGTTTCGCGCCAGAGCAGGGGCTAAGGGGTCCCTGAACCGGTGTAGACTGGCTTATGCAGAATTGGGCACATATGTGCCCAACAAAGCATTTCCAGAGGCTGGGGGAGGCTACTCCTCCCCTGCCTTCACACCATTTTCCAAAGGGAGAGGGTGTCACACCCTCTCTCAGAGGAAGTTCTTTGTTCTGCCATCCTGGGCCAGGCCTGGCTGGACCCCAGGAGGGCAGCTGCCTGTCTGAGGGGTTGGCAGCAGCAGCAGCTGCAGTGAAACCCCAGGAAGGGCAGTTTGGCAGTACCAGGGTCTGTGCTACAGACCACTGGGATCATGGGATTGTGCCAACTATGCCAGGATGGCATAGAGGGGGCAATTCCATGATCATAGACATGTTACATGGCCATATTCGGAGTTACCATTGTGAAGCTACATATAGGTAGTGACCTATATGTAGTGCACACGTGTAATGGTGTCCCCGCACTCACAAAGTTCAGGGAATTGGCTCTGAACAATGTGGGGGCACCTTGGCTAGTGCCAGGGTGCCCTCACACTAAGTAACTTTGCACCTAACCTTTACCAGGTAAAGGTTAGACATATAGGTGACTTATAAGTTACTTAAGTGCAGTGTAAAATGGCTGTGAAATAACGTGGACGTTATTTCACTCAGGCTGCAGTGGCAGGCCTGTGTAAGATTTGTCAGAGCTCCCTATGGGTGGCAAAAGAAATGCTGCAGCCCATAGGGATCTCCTGGAACCCCAATACCCTGGGTACCTCAGTACCATATACTAGAGAATTATAAGGGTGTTCCAGTAAGCCAATGTAAATTGGTAAAAATGGTCACTAGCCTGTTAGTGACAATTTGGAAAGAAATGAGAGAGCATAACCACTGAGGTTCTGATTAGCAGAGCCTCAGTGAGACAGTTAGTCACTACACAGGTAACACATTCAGGCACACTTATGAGCACTGGGGCCCTGGGTTACCAGGGTCCCAGTGACACATACAACTAAAACAACATATATACAGTGAAAAATGGGGGTAACATGCCAGGCAAGATGGTACTTTCCTACAGCCAGGTCTATACAAGCAGACCAAGCAATATGTTCTTTGCTGTGACATTTGCCAGCACATAAAAGGCTCAAACATCAAACACCCTTCACAGACATCCTAATGTCCAACAGACCACTACAATGTGTGTACCTGGACCATTGTGGTCCCCTACAACCTGATGGTTCATACAAATACATCTTAGTCACTCTAGATTCTTGTTCTAGATTCCTGTGGGTATGGCCCTAGCGGTAAGCTGATGCTCGAACTGTTATAAATGACTTGATGATCTTTATAGGTACATATGCGGCTGCAGGATTCCATTCAGACCAGGGCCCTGACTTTCTAAGGCATTCAGGGGCACCAAGGGGACGATGGGCGTTGAACTCCATTACTCCTCACCCTACCATCCCAAAGGAAATTCGTCATGGAGAGGAGGAAATAAGAGCTAAAGCAGTCCTTAACAAATAGAGTACTAGGTTCTGGCCACAGCTGACTTCATCATCTATATGGGGTTCAGAGAGCACTGAATAATTTGCCAAGGTCCTTGGGGGAACGCACACCTTATGAGGTTCTCTTTGAGATATTTATGTACGTCCCAGATCAAGATGTCCCTGGTTTGGTGGCAGCAGATACACATTTTGACATAAATGATTGTCTCACCGTCTTACAGCAGCTTCGACAATTTTGTGATGATAAATCATCTGCCAGTGCTGCCACCTTAGGAATGAGGGATTTGCCAACAACTTCTACTAGCTGGATTCGTAAAGCTGGAGATCTGGTTTGAGAGAAGACTGCTGTGAAGAAGGAATTTGGCCCATCCTACAGAGCAGCGGTCCATGTCCTGGGAATACAAGGTACCAGAACTGTCATCCTACCACCGATGCCTGGTTCCAAAGCAAACAGCTTTGTCTCCATTGACAACCTCAAACTACATCATGTGGCCGATCCTGCAAAGTAGACCCAGAGGTCCCTTGGGTAGTTCCCCGGCCCCCTCTCACTACTCAATAGCACATATCTCAACAATACTTCTGACAACAGCAGCATGTCCAACAATACTACAAATGCCTCCTCAAACATGCGGAGGGTGGAAAATGACCTTTTGCTGATTCCTGTTACCACTTCAATGACAATACCTGTCCAAGATGTGGCAGTATTCTATTCCAATGATAAGAAGAGATCCCCGGGGGGAACAAAAACCTATTCAGCACTCAACATACTATGTCAAGCACTCATTCACTCCAATGATGTGTCCATCTTCCAGACTGTCTTTAGAGTCATCCCTTCAGCCATCCATTCACTCTTTTCCAGTGTGTTTGGCAGCTTCCCTTTGACTTTGGCATTGATCAGCAAGATACTGCTTCTGCTGTTCCTGATACGCAGTGGTTGTGCCTTACTAGCTTAGTGGAGTGACAGCGCTACTACCACCAGCCCAGTTGTGCAGTGATCGTATGGTACAGTTCTTTGGTGCTGCGTTGCTGGAAGAATTGGAGAATGATTGGTGCAACCAGTCTATCAGTGCACCTGGTGCCTGTTTGAACATCTACCTTTGGTGTGCCTTGTTCTTCGGCCAGTGCCTCCTGTGGACAAGGAACTGCCGATGTTCCTGATGAGGGTTTATTCACAGTAGTGCCCCATGAGACTGAGGCTGATTCGCAAGGCCACTAACGAGCCACCCGTGGTGGACTGTCTAGCTCCTTTGGGCACTTTGGATGGTGCAGCCCTCACAGGAGATCCTGCACCTGAGACTGATGCGCACTACTGCTCCATGGATCCGTCTACCAATCCTGTCATTGATCTAACATCTGATGATGTGGCTTCTTTCCTGAATGCCTTTCCTTTTGATGGCTTCAAAGACATTCTTAAAGATCATGACTACTGCTGAATGAATTTGGCCTATTCTAAAGTTTCAAAGTTTGCCAACATTACCTTTAACTTTGGCCTGCTGTGCTTGTCATAGTCAGCATTGTCTCTCTTTGTATGTTTTAGCTATTTTTTTTAACAATTTTTAATAAGATTTTAGTTATATTTTAATATGATTTTATCTTGTTTTAGTCCAGAGCAATTTAGCTCGGGTTCATTCACTTTCTCTGGTGACATCTTGTTCTGACAATGGGGAGGGTGTAGTGGATCCTATTTAGTTCAATGGGAATCAGGAGTTTAGCTTAGCCTTTGACTTGCTGGCCTGTGCCCCCGTCACCTAATGACTTTTAACCTACTTAGCTTGCTATGTTTTAGCACATTTATTTAATGATTTCTTCCAAGATGACTGCCATGTTTATAGTTAGGAAGATCTTTTAGTTTCACATTATCAGTGCCACTCTGTAAAGGCGTCACTATAAGCACCAAAAATAAATGAGATACGTAGGTATTCACATCATGTACTTTCCCACTATCGTGTGACAGTAACTTAATGTAACTTGTCAGGAAATTGTTTATATAATTGCCGCCCCAAGCATGACTTATCTACTGTTTGGGAACATACCTGCGTCAGGGGTCCTTCAAGATTTGTATAAATACATCTCACACAGACATGATTATCAGAGGGATTCCTCCCAGATGCCAGACACGCCATCTATGCTACATGTCACCTTTGTTGCAGACCCAGCCTTCGTGTCACCACAGGGTCTGACCTAGAGACCTCATTCGAAGGTAATGAGGGTTGGAGGGCCTCTTCTCGTGGACATGGTACTGGCAGATTAGGTTTAACACACCTAGCTCTCTTTAGGTTAGAGATTAGGTTCATCGTAAAAGTGTACTAGGGCCTATTTCACATCTATTTCATATTACATGTTATTGCAAGATGGTGGGAGTCTTTGTATTTATGACTCTTGTTTTTACCATTCTGTTTCTTGCATTTCATCATCCTAATCATTGCAGCGCATGCAATTTACAGTAGAGTGCAGTCTTGTTAATAAAACCTATAGAAAACCTTACTGCATCTAACTCATTGCCTTTGAGTGAATGAGACGTGTTGCTCATTTGAGAAAAGGGTAATCTCTGTGAGGTACTGCTTGGGAGCCGGGAGGGTTGGGCGGACAGTTAGCACTTTTGTTTGTAGGAGACTAGGCCAGTCCTACAACAAGCAGTGTCATCCCTAAACCAGTAGTTTCGCCTAGAGCAAGAGTCAAATTACGAGAACTCTAGTTTGTGCCCCCCACTACGAGCAAGAGCTCAGAATCATGGCATGCTATATAGACAGCAACACATTACAAATGACTGTCAGTCAGAGATGGAAGTGTCTTAAAGATGTTGAACAATTACTAACATATAGGGCCAGATGTATCAAAGGGTTTTACCCATTCTGGGTCTATGGGAAAATGCGTTGGTACATATGGCCCTTAATCTTTTTAGTAATCTTTAGTCGATGTGCTGTATTACTCATATCTTGGGAGGGCGACATCCTTAGATTTAAAAAGTAAACATCTGATACTCAAATTCTAGATGTCCTCCATATGAATTCAAATGACAGCCTGTGTAGTAGTGGGCGCAATAGTAATGCAGACAAAGGATGCGAGCAAACTGCCCAACCTTCAGGGAAACAAGTGAGAGCTCTTGCACCTGGCTAATGATGCTAGTCTTCAGCAGGGGAAATCTTGCAATGGTGCCTGAAAGTGATCTACCATTTGAGCAAGTCACTGTCATTGTTAAGGTGGAACCTTACGCTTAAGTGCATGCCACAAGGCTGCTCTTTGGTTAGCCTAGAAAACAATTAACTCAATCCATGATTACTTCAATTAAATCTTCTATGCACCTTTTCTTTAATGGGTCCAATGATTGTCAAAGAAGACTGCAATCTACTCGGAATTCATTCATCTAAATTATTTGTGGCCTTCAAATGTTTAAGCAATTATCTTCAGAAGGTCTGTAAAATAGCCGACTCAACGGTAAGTATTAAATTAAAATGAAAGCTCTTAGGTGGAAACACATAACGCCAGTTTACCTGGATGTGTGCTGGACAGTGTATGTTATAAACAGCATATTAGGTTTGTGTGCTCTGCTTGAAGTTCCAAAATTCTGACCCCGTTATGGGCAAAACCCTGATGTTTTGGAAATTCACAAAAGCAGGAGTTCAACTGTGATATTATCCAACTATACAAAATTGTCTTTGTTTTTAATTTTTTTAATTATGGATCGTATTGGTGCCAAAATGTTTGGTTTACTATTTTTAACTTTGTACATGGATTTTGGTGTGCTATTTTATTTTAGCCTTGATATTTATACTGTATAGCACAGTTGAGCATTTAATAAATAATCAAGTTAACTGATTAATTACGAAATAAGGCTGCTATGGCAATACTGTTCTCACTAGGCTTTCTGCACTAATACAGTAAATAAATGCATTGCTTCTTCATCCCACAATGCAATTCAATTCACCGTGCCTGCACAATACAAATACTCAACTCTACTGTTAACATACTTAAGAGACTGACAAAGATGGAGCAAAGTGAGAGTTTTCTTCAGCGTTTAAAGGGATCAAAACAGCTGTAGCTCAAACTTTTACCTCTCCAATTTGTACCAAAATGAACACATGTAATAGCCTAAAAGAGGGCAGCAATCATTATCTTTCATAAGAAAGAACGGTGATAAACGTTGCTCAAGAAAGGTCAGCCAGCTTTTTGGCTTCAGATCTGTACTTCATACCAAGAGCCTATAACTCCGATCTTGCAAGCACTTCATTGATTTACAGTGGGCCAATGACATAAGGGTAAACGGATGTACTTTCTTCAGAAACATTTTGAAGCCACACTGTCTATCCTCAACAAACCTAAGACTCAGGTGATATAAAACGGCCCCAAATCCAATTTATTATTATTTCCATTGCTTTCCCTGAGAAATATATGTACCAGTTTACATTAAAAATTATATCTAATGGTTTGGTTACTCATATTCACTGGTTATTCACAAGCATAGCCAATACCCCTCATATTTTGATAAAACCACAAAGTATCCCAACACAAAGTCAGGCCAGTGTACAGAGAAGGGTCGAAACATGACTCTGGGAAAAGACAAATCAAACAAAAAAAATACAGTCAGTAAGTGTAATCCCAACATCCATCGACAAACCAGGGATAAGAAACCAGCTTACTGAAATAGAGAATTCCCACCTTGGCCCGAAGCACAGCCATCGAGTGGGTAACAAGTTATGTACAAAGAGGTGGATCAGACTCAGTTGCCGGCAAGGTCACAACCACAAAACAACATTCCGGGTGATCCCCATCAGTAACAAGCTTTGGCTCGACCCAAGCCACAGGGGGAACCACCTCGGAGAATCATCTGACAAAGCTCATGATGATTCCCAACTATGCATCTAAAGGGGCATTTGATGTCTTAAATAGAGGAGCGGTCCTGTAACTAATCAAGAAAGTATGTGTGCTGGTGCAAATCAAATAGTCTCACCTGAATAGGATTTCAAGCACAACCCAAGCAAAAAATAGAAAAAAAACACAGAGAATCAACCTTACCAAAAAGGGCCACTAAAGAAATAGCAAAACAAGTATTTGGGAGATAGAGTTACAATGATAGAACCACTACTTTACTTGGGCACATTACTACCCTCTAATTTGCATACTATCCATTCAAGCCCAAGAAGGCCCCCGTCAAAAAGCTCAGAAAACCAGCACATGGTTTTAAGGGGAGCCTGGGGGGGGCCAGAACCTTTGCTGACAAATTTGCCAAAATTAACAATACTGAAATCAGTCAAAGGACTCCTGTGAAATGCCCAACTTATTCAAACTGTAGGGAAAATACAAGAATGTCTTGGCTCCCACAAGCCTTAGACCCTAATCGGTCCTGATGAACATAAAGCCCAGCAAGAGCAAGAATATATCAACATAGGCTCTTGGAACGTTCACAACTTTAGGAAAAATGCGTTACGACAATTATCTTTCTTCAAAACGTTGATATTATCCTACTACATGAAACATGGGATTCTACACCCAAAGCCTGTAATGGGTTACATGGAACATCAAACCTCCACTGAAAGGGCAACAAGGTATGGGCATCCAAATCAGGGGGTGGGGGGATGCGGGAGGGGGGATGGGGTGGGGGACTCTCCATAGATTTAGGAATTGAGTGGATATAGGTGACTAAAATCGAAAAAAGGGACAAGTAAAACCTCTAAAGACATTACCCCTCCTGAATGCCTGTATTCATCCATGCAAAACAAGAAGGCCAAAGGTTCGCAGCCCTGGTAGAACTAATAAAATCACTGCAAATATTGCATCAGAACTCACATCTAACAGTCTCAGGGGATTTCAATACTAGGCTGATTCAATATTTGCACCCAATAAACATATCACACCCAGAAGTTGAAAAATGTAAGTAATCAAGATATTTGCTGCAATCTTATGTCAAAGGCTGGAAGCTCGGGGCTTAATCACTTAACGGTACTTCAAAGGAAGAAACGCCAGCAGCAATTGCTTTTCTTAGTGGCAGGATTCGATCAACCATTGATTACACGCTGATAAATGATGAAGCATTCTCTTGAGTAAACTCTTTCCAAATAATCCATCGCCTGGAAAGCAAGCATTTCCCACAAGCCTCCAGATTGGAACACAGGCCCTCCAAGTATAACGAAGGGCCTACTCACATTGCCTACCAGCCACAACATAAAAAGACTCAACTGACATGTATCGAACATGGAACAAGTAATGACGGTAGTTTTCACCTATGTAGAAATACATAGGTGTGGGGAGCCATGAAAAGTCTTGCGTGGGGTAAATGAGTTATTTAATCTTAAAGTAGTTCCCAGCTAAACCAGTCACCTACACAAGGTGATAGTGTCAAGTCAATTGGAGAATGGTAAAACAGAGTTCGTGCACCAGGGAACTGCATGAATGTTAAAAAAGAGAGAAGTAAGAATTGTAACTTTTTCAAAAAAATGGAAGAGCTGTTGACAAAACCACACTTTGAGAGTTGAGGCAAAAAAATCTATCATAACCATTACTTTTCCCTACCGTTTCTTCAGGGCTGAAACAAATTTTCACATTACCCACAAATATGATTCTTTCATCTCAAAAACGATCCTGTTACATCATTTTCGATAAAAACAAATTTCCATACTAAGGACATTTTCCCATAGTTCACTCTCTGAGCCAACAGATGCATCAAGGATTTAAACTGTTGTCATGATTATTAAAAAAAAAAAAAAGTGCATATGCATTATGTAATTGAGCAATCCAAAATGTAATCCAACGCAACCACAGTCTCTCCAAGGAAGACTTGAAAACTGCTTTAAATGCTAGCATCAGACAGGTAGAAGTGCACTACCCACTTCCAACAGAAAGCACTGCACTCAAAAGTCTTACAAACATTGCTTTTTTGGACTAAAGTAGGCCAGCATTACAATCACATCTCTTACCAGGAGCTACTAGATTGATCCTGCCAACAGATGGCTTCCACTAACATTGCTTTCCAATTGTCACTCATGTTTGTTTGCCATTAGAATTAAGTTCTCATAAGTGGCCTTGAAGTCTCACATTGACTATTCTATAAAAAGGAATATCAATGAGGGAACAAAAGGAGGAACTGTGATATGGCTTACACAAGAGTGTAAGAGAGGATAACAACCAACTATTTAAATGAATTGCAGATAAAGTGAATGTAAATTTAATGTGCTTATAAAAGAAACCTCTGGACTCCTGGTATGAAATCCAGCCACCTGCTACTCCCACACCCACAACTTCATCCACATTGTAACACCAGAATGGCTGAAGGCTGCAGCCCGAAAGTGCAATTGAAAATGTAGGAAAATGTTCAGATGAAAACTTAACTAAGTGGAATAAATAAAATGTACTTCCTTGGGAGGAGGCCACAGGAGAAGAGACAGGAAACTATTCCATAAACATTTACATCGCTGCATGGAGTTCATTTCTTAGTCATCTAATTTAGGTCACCACAATGGACAAAGTAAACTCTTGCAAAATTTTAATTGTAAACCATTACGTTAGAGCTTACTACCCCCTGATGAAGCGTTAAAGTGCTTTGAAGTGAGTATAATGCTACTACAGAGTCCAACATTAAGGGTAAATAGAAAGAAGATTAGTAATATGGGCTTCCTTTTCCTTGTAGGATTAGCTGTGCTAAGTTTGTGTTCTCGACATCTCATGTATTAACTCTATTGTTAGCTCACCAGTACCCTAGGAGTAACTTCCAGAAGTGCAGTTCAGCATGGTATGTAATTCAGAGGGTTTAGCCACATTGAATAAGGCCGCACTACACTTCTCTGGAATAAGGGAATGGCAGCCACTCTAATCAATGGCAGGGCAATACATTTATGCACATACACACACTGTGGCAGACTGTGTGACTTAACCAAGACCACCTGTTCCCACTCTCAATTTTGCAAAGTCATGTGGAGATTTGGAACTTTGAAAGGTTCACTCTATTAGTCATACAATGTGTCTTAAAAGGAACAGATTTTCTTGGAGTGATTTTTTTTTTACCCAAACTGAAAAGGGCATATTTAAAAGAAAAATTGGCATTTTGAAAAAGTGCTATGCTGCTATTTGAAAACACAATGATAGTACATGAAAAGCATGCTTAAAGATTTTCTCTGAATGATCATTTATGGTGTGTTTGGGAGACTTTTAACTGACACTGGTAACTTGTTCCAGTCACTTATTTTATTAATCATGTGCAGTCATTTTATACTGACAAAGATTTTCCTGTTGTTGCTGTTGATATCCCAATCTTATGCTTCGGGGTAGTATGTGCACAATATTAAATTTTAAAAATCATTCTGCCAATATAATGTATCCATAATATTAACAACCACATCATGATGTTTGTTTGTATATATAGGTGAGTATAGTTATATTTCTGTTCTTAACTCTGCATCTTATTATCTTAAAGTTATATCTATATCTATTATTATTATATACTGTCAAACCTTCTCCAAGAGAAAATGCACCAGACCAGTAAAACAGCGCTTTGAGGCACTTTTAATACAATAGCAAATCTCCAACAAACGAAGGTTCTTATCCTGGCGCTTTTCGGCTGATAACACAGCCTTAATCATATATTATTATTATTATATATATATATATCTCTTCAAGGTACATAGAAATGGATCTAAGAATAGTAAATATATACATGCCTATGTATAAATACCTTTATAATATTAAGTAATCAGTATTCTGGAAAATAAAATTTGTCGGACTGTATTTTGTCCTTCAAGGTTATCATATACATCTGGGTGTTTGAGGTTGTATCTGAGGTGGTCACAATTGTAACAATGATCAAAATCATTAGTAGCTTGGCACGATCTTAATCGATCAGAAGTAGCTCTCATTCGGGGCGCGGCCTAGCCTCCCGCAAGATGGTCTCTGATCTGCGAGTCTTCCCACTTCCTCGAAGACCCTTTGTGGGGCCGTGTCACTACCAGAACATTTGAACTCATGCAGAGACGGTGTGCAAGAGTGTGGAGAACATGTTTTCAGCCATTTTGGGACGAAAACGGTCCATTTTCTTTGTTTTCTCTTTGTTGCGCTACTCTCATGTTCTGCGGTTGTGGTCGCCATTTTGGAGACAAAAGCAGCAATAGTGTGCTGAAAATGTCTGAACTGCCTCTTACAGATATCTAAATCCCTGTACAATGCTGCACATCTTCTGAAGATATCTACTGGAAACATATCTGGTTTTAAGTTAATATAAATATCTACTTACTTCAATATATGTGGTTGAATACTTGCCGAGGAGACACAATATGAATTGAGACTTAGGCATACAGACTGTTACTTATTTATATTACTTTTCCTAAGAAGTTTGTCTCTCATTCTTCTCACAACATCTGGACAAACAGCTGAGGGTTGGGGCCATATGTACGAACACATTTTCCCACAGACACAGAATGGGTAAAAACCTTTCATACATCTGGCCCTTGTTTCCTACACCCACTAATTTCTCCAACTCTGGACTGCTGGCAGGTGACTCTCTCCTTTCATTGTGCCATATCTACACTTTTTACAGATACCAATATGGACTGAATTCCATCCACTCGTCAAAAAATTGCGACCACATATGGAGTAATGTCTTCTGCGCATAAAGATTCCAACTCTGCTTCTAAAAGGCAAAAGAAGGATCAGGGATCACCAACAAAATCCCCATTACCTCTGACACTTGAGAACTTAATGGAAGAAATAAAACTCCAGAAACTCTTTGTAATGGAACCTAACACTACACTTCAGAGGATTGAAGAAAAATGGTCAAGCCTTGCATCTCGAGCAAATGAGGTGGAACATCACCTGAGTAAATTACAGGATGCAGTAGACAAAATTGAGGGCATGTCAAATGAAGTTTCACTTTTAAAACAACAAACTGTTGGATTTGGAAAGATCATAATAGACATTAAAAAAAAATCATACGATTTACGGTATTCTAGAAGGAGCAGAGGGCCCAGATATGCTTGCTATTCTTATCACACATTCCAAAACTAGTTGGGCGCAAGGAGGGTCTTAACTCTCAATCTGCAGCGGGCCCATCATGTTGGCCCCAAGTCTTCAGGAGTCTCTTCATCCAATCAACCAAGGTGTATTGTAATATTGCTTTTAGAATACACTGACCTAGAGTTGGTTTTATCATCAGCTAAACAAAAGAAGCAAATACTCTGGTTAGGCCAAAAAATGCTTATCCTTCAGGATGTAGCTCGGACAGCAGTAGTACATCACAAATAATTCTTATTATTTTGCCCTGCCCTTCGATCCATGGTACTGACGAGTACAGCTATGTTTTTTCAAAGTGACTTATAAAGAAATAACTTTCTCATTTGATTCTTAAGTGGGCCTAAGAAAATGTATCTCTCAATGTAAAGGGGAGGAAATGGAACTTGGAGACTTCAAATTGTCTCAATTTCTGAAATGTTTGCCAACATGTTAAGCTTGTTCGGCTTAGTTTTAGGTCTAAAAGGAGGTTATTCTTTATAATAATGTTTTACTTCTTGTTTCCTATATAGATGTGTACTGTTGGGATTCTCGCCCCAGATGTTTCCTCCATTTATGTATCCTTCAATTGACAGTGTTTCCAATGGTTCCCATATGTTGGTAAATGCATCCAAGTTACATATTTTGTATTCCTGATTTTTGCATTCTTTCTGTATTTATTGTTATTGCAACAGTTGTGTTTTTTGTCTTGCATAAAGCTTTCCATTGTCTCTGGGGGATGTCATCAGTGTACGACAGACTTACTGTCAATCTTTTTCTTCGCATTTACAAGCCTTACTAACACATTGTATTCTGTTCCAGTATTTAACATGCTTAAAGCCTCTTGGCTTTCTACCATAAACTCTATTTTTTAATCAGGATTTGTATTTCTTTTCTCCTCTACATTTTCTCCCTTTCATATCCTACTTTACTATTTTCACGCCACCTCCCGGTACAAAGTCCTATCCCAATCGGTTGCTATTGGATGTTTTTCCTGCTCTGTTTTAAATATTTTACTAAGTTAAAAACTTGCTTTTGTTATATTTATTTTCGCAACTATTCATATGAAAAATAACCTTCGAGTTGTGTCCTGGAACTTCAAAGGATTACATAACCCAATTAAAAAGCAGAGGGTACTTACACACTTAGGTAGTCTAAGATGCAAGATTGATTTACTACAGGAGACTCGCCTGACAGGCACGAACATTAATTCATTAAAGAGGCAATGGGTGGGGCAAGTCTTCTGCTATTCCGCAAAAAATAAAAACGGGGTAGTATATTATTCTATAAATTATTTCTGTGTTGGTTGAGGTGGAACAGAAATATGAAGAGGGTGGGTGGCTCCTCTTACATTTCAAAATAAACAATATTCCATTCAATATTCCATATATATTGAGAATGTAATATTGTATGGGCTGGTTGGTGTGGATGTCTAATTTTGTGAACATATGTCAGATATACATCCTTGCTTCAATTCAAACTTCCTGGTAGGATGGAATTGTAATCAGATTATGGCTCCATTTATGGATAGGTCATCACCTAGATATATTCCTGATATGCAAAACACATTAAAAAACCCTATTCAATCCTGTGGACTAATAGAATCCTGGACAATTTACAAACCTAATAATTTGGAATATACCTTCTATTACCCCATACACCAATCCAAATACAGAATAGACTATATTTTCCTTACACCTCACTTAATCTCCTCATTAGCACACGGTGGAATGGGGTCTATATTAACATTGGATCATGTCCCAGTTCTGGTACACCTAGAAATATTTCTTGAGCACTCAAAATCATCCAAATGGCAATTCAATAACATCTTATTGAAAGACAAAATCTTTGTAGAAAAAATTGGTATATTTTGAAGGAATATTTTGATACAAATAATTCTTCTGATATTTCATTTCATACAATTTAGGGCACCTTCAAGGCTTCGGCCAGAGGTTTTCTTATTGAATATGTTTCAAAACAAAACAAAAAAAGGGAAAGAAGCTATTAAAGAAACCTCTCTTTAATTTCATCCATTAAACAAATTGAGCATGAATATTTCACATTAAGTAATGATGACAGATTGAAGCATTTTATTCAGGCCTAGCCGGACTTTAAGAAACGATCCACCGCGGGGACATCTGGAGTACTATAAGGAAAACTACTTGCAAATTATCTTAAAATAATATCTCAAAAATTCACTATAAACCGATGAAAATGGTATCAAACATTTTAGAGACAAAGACATTTTGAAATGTTTTACTAAATTCTATCAGTATCTGTACACACCAGATCGCTCCCCATCAGACAAATCACTTGATTCCTTTTTCGATTCTCGAAGACAGCTAGACAAAGATCTATATTTCTCAGTTAAAGATAGCTCTACCAAACTACCCAAAAGACAAAGCCCCCTATACCGATAGATTAACTGCTGAATTTTACTTATACTTTTCACAAATATTACTTCCTCAATTGCTTTCTTTATATCAATACTTTGTCTCTAATGATGATGCCCAAGGTAAGTTTTCGGAAACAATGCTCTGCTTAATCCCAAAAAAAGACAAAGATCTCACCTACTGAACTAATTATAGGCCAATCTCCCTCATAATTTTGGATTGTAAATTTTCGCAAAGGTGTGAGCCCTTCGATTCAATCATTTTATCCCGCATTAAATAGGTTTTGAACAAACAGGGTTTGTTAAGGGAAGATACATGTTGACAACTCTAGAACTATTTTGGATATTTCACATCTTGCATCAAAAAGCCCAACACCAATTCCCACGATCACCTTAGATGCAGAAAAAACATTTAATCCCATACACTGGTGCTAAAGGATGCGTGCACTCAAATGGTATGGTTTTGGCCCTGGTATATTAAAATACATTAGCATACTCTACTCCTCTCCAACAATCTAAATCATTGTCATTGGTATTCAATCTTACTTTCCACTTTCAAAAAGCACCAGACAGGGTTGCCCTCTTATCCCCATTACTGTTTATTTTGTCATTAGAAGTTTTCTTCATGCACTCTGACACTCGTCCTCCTTTCATGGCTTCAAATATAAAGACACAGAAATCAAATATACTGCTTATGCTGAATACATTGTTCTATGCGCTTCCGATCTACAAATATCTATACGGAACTTTAGAGAGCTTGTAACCACTTATTTCAGTCGGTCTGGTTACAAATTAAATTTTAATAAATGTGAAGCCCTTCCCCTAAATACTGTGCGAAAGAAATGTATGCAGATACTGGATTCTAATGGAATTATAACTTTATTAAGTGTCTCAGGATTAACTATTCCTCTTCCATTACAAAAACTATCCAGATAAATCTGGACTACGCTTATCACTGAATTCTTCAAATGTTGGAAAAACATTTCCCCTTGTATCTACCTTGGTGGGGCAGGTTAGATACTAATAAAATGATGATGCCACTTCCATGTTGCCACTAAAGCTCCATGTAACATTTTTTAAGTCTCTAAACAGTACATTAAGAAAATTTCTATGAAATGGACGGAAGGTTAGCTTCATCCTCTTTGTGTAAACGTAAGGATAAGGGAGGGGTCAATTTTCCCAGTTTCCAGCAGTACCATTCCTCTTTGGTGATAAAACTAATTCTACCTCACTTTCATACTCATTTGGAACCACTTCTGGCTGTTTGGTGCAAATTGGAAGACTCCTTGATTTCACCTCTCTCTTTCCAGTCTTTGGCCCATTTTCCACATCCTTTTGCATCCCCAATCAAAAGATTCCATATAATTGATATTTCCAATTCTGTGTGGAGCTCATTGTCTTTCCTCGTCTGAAATGCAGTGTGAACATGGCCTTCCTTACGCTTCCACTCTAAAATATGATGTTACAAAATATTCTTACAAAACATATATACTCTCTCAAATGAGTCCCCACTGGCTCCTACAGTTTCTAGACATCACCTCACATATCAAAGCCTCCTAGATGTATAAATATCTTAACTATACATCTCCAACTCACTCCAAATCTAAGATAGAACTTATATGGGAATCAGAATTACAATACTTCCTTTCCCTACAACTATGGAATTTAATCTGGTCAAAGATTCATCATACTTCATGTATTGCCAGCACGAGACAAACACTTTACTATTTTTATCACGTTTTTAACACATGGCTCTCAGTAAATACAATTCACATATGCAAAAAAAATTTCATTGCCCATCTATTAAATCCTTTGGGATAAAAATAGGTACAATCATTTCATTAATGTGTTCTGTTACTTTTCCTTTTGTGTTTAAATCTATTTTTATGGGAAATGTTTCTGCTATGTGGACTGGTAAGCGCAAGCTGGGCAAATATGTGGAGTTGCTTATTGCCATTGCATTTCAAATCATTACATCTAACTGGAAAGATGCTACCAAGTTTACGTTTGCAGGATGGTGGAACCTTCTCTGTAACCATCATAGACTTGACAGAGCATCTGTTACCTCTATCCAACAACTTAGTCAGAAAGATAGTTTTTTAACACCTCTTACAACAGATATCTTTAACAGCTCTGTTTGTAATAAGAATTGGGATTTTGCATTTAAACCACCATAGATATTATTCCAATTGATTGTTGCATGGTACTTCAATATAATTGTAACAATGTTTATTATCATTATAAATACTAAGGGTATTTGTACGGCCTATCATCTATGTTCTGTACTTTCTTTTTATTTCTCTTTTTTCCTCCTCTTTCCTTCTCGCCTCCATCTTTCCCTATTACAAAATATAAAATATGAAATGCAATTATATATAGTACTTTTTACTATGCCTTCTGTCGTTGGTCTGAAGATTAACAATGCAATATTGCATCTCTCATTGCATTCAGTTTTGACAACTTACTTAAAAAAGAAATGTTTTATTTTGTTTTGTTAATTAAAATAATTCAATAAAGCATTATTAAACTACAAAAAAGAAGTAGCTCATTATTATCGAAAAGATTGGAGAACCATAGAATAAATGAATTGAAATGGATTAGGAAAGGAAAGATGTGAGGTTTTTTTTTTTTTTAGAGTGGTGAACATGCATGCATGTTAGCTGGATGAGTAGGCAGGTAGAGAGAAGTCTGAAAAGCATATATGGCAGTCAACTGTACTCTGAACGTTTTGGATGAGTCAAAGTGTACATATATACCCACATGTACACACATATATTTATATTTACATGGCCGGATGAACAAGTTACTTACTTTCAGCAACTCGTTTTCTGGTTGAGACACTAACTGCAGATTTGTCACCTTAGAATACAGTATTCCCCAGGCATCAGACCAAATCCGGAAAATATTGAGCAATACCCTTGCACACCAATAGGTGGCTGTGGCTCTGCAGCAACGTCAACCATGTTAAAAGTGACCTGCGTGGTACCTATATAAGAATCACCCCGGCAAGCTGAGAAGTTTCTTTCATGGCTATTTCCGCAACAGAAACTTAGGGCCACATCAGAATGACTTTTGACCACTGTGCAGAGTCTAACGTGATCTTCTAGGTGAAGAGCCCAGTTCACAGAATGGGGATGATGGGAGGGTAAGTGAGGCACCTGTACCAGAAAATGCATTACCAACAGTAAGTAACTTGTTATTTTGATAAAGACTTTTGATCACAGATTATTTACCTTGAAATAGATACCAAAGCAATACTTCCCCAGAAGTTAGTCTACGGACTGGCTTTAACCAATTAGTCTTGGAGGACCAAACAGGCATAGTGCCCGTATCAATGGACCTGACGGTCAAAGCAGTAGTATTTCATGAACGTGTCAAGTGATGCCCACGTACCAACATAACAGATAACCAGGACAGGTACTTGGCATGCTAAGCAGTAGTAGTGGCCTTGGTTCTGGTGGAATGAGCCTGCAAACCTTCTGATGGCTACTTCTAAGCTAGTGCATAGCAGATTTTGATGCAGAGTACAGTTCACGAGAGATGTCTGTTTCTGCATTGCCTTGAATTTTTTCACTTCAGCTAAGCCAATAAAGAGCCGATTTTCCACCTGGTTTTCTTTGGTGCAATCGATTTAAATGAAGAGTGCTTTTTTAGGTCCCAAAATTTGAGGGTCTCCTATTCCTTGGAAGGATGAGGGGTGCAAAAAATGTAGGCCGTGTTAGGTTTTGGCAGACATCGAAAGGGGTCCCCACCTTCGGCAGAAAGAAGGAACAAGTCTGAATAATCAGTTTGTCTGGGTAGAAGCTGCTGTACATGGAGGGTTAAAAGAAGGAGCTTGAAATTCACTCTCACTCCTGTCCAATGTAATCACCACTAAGAAGACTGTTTTATGCATCAGAAGTCTCAACGGGCAACAGTACATGGGTTTGAATGGAGAACATATAAAATATGTCACAACTGAATTAAGATCGCACCGGGGCATAAAAAAATGGGTAGGTGGGAACTGATGCTGTAAGCCCTTAGGAAAACACATCACAACCAGTGCCTTTCACAAACAGGGTTGACTAGCAACTGCAAAAGGGTAACAGCAGAAAGATAACCTTTAACAGTGCCCAGAGGAAGGCCTTCCTGAGCTAAAGACAACACAAATAGCACCTCGGACAGAGAGAAAGAAAACGGATCAACCTGTCATGAGGAACACTGAGCCCCAAACTTGTCCCAGTGGCAGGGGGTCATGTATTTTTGTTAAGGGATGCCTGGCTGGCAGAACAACATCACAGATCTCGGAAGGAAGATTGAAAGCACTTGACTGTTGCTGCTCAGTCTTCAAAGTATGAAGATGGAGGTTGCAAAAGCCATGGTCCAGAATCTGGCCCTGCCTCTGCGACAGCAAATCCTCCTAGTGGGGTCACCTGATAGATACTCATGCCCAGGAGTTCTGGATACCATATTCTACTGCCAAATGCGAAGCCACTAAGATGACGTGGGTCCAGTCAGTCTGATCTTCTTGAGAACTCTGAACAGAAGTGGTATCAGTGAAAAGGCATACAGGAGCCCAGAGTTCCACTCGGAGCAGAATGCATTGCTGAGTGAGACTCCTTGAAACTCCACCACACAGAAGTTCTGACACTGTATGTTCTCAGTAGTGGTGAGCAGATCGAGCAAAGGTTCTCTCCATTCACAGAAGAGGCCTTACCTTGCGCTGCCTCTGGGGGATCCACCAGACTTCGACGGCTGAGCTTGTTCACCCTGGAAATGAATGTGCATGGTTCACCACCAGGAAGATCCCTTGGTGGTAGAGACATTTCCAGAGGAACAAGGCCTCCTGGCGCAAATCATGTAACCCCAGCTCAACTTGTTTGTTGCAGGACCACATGGCGGTTATGCCTGGCAACACCTGAACCAACCCTCCTCCCCTTGAAGGATCAAAGGGAGGGTTTCAATGCCTAGCGGACGGCTCGCAGCTCCAGAAGGTTGACATGGAGTTGGAACTCCCGTGGAGACCACAGACCTCTGGTTGCCATCTCTCCCAAATGGCCACTGCAACCTAGAAGTGATGCATCAATAACCATTATCGGCCTTGGGTGGGGAAGGGAGAAAGATCTGCAGTAGACCCAATCGAGGTCCAGTTAAAAACCACTGCAGATCTTTTGGAATCTCCTATGAAATCTAAATGTGGTCTGGGTGCTCCCCCCCTCCTTCATGTGAAACCCACTGAGACTTCAGATTCCTCTGCAGAGCCCGCATATGCCACCTTGTGTTTTTGACTATCTGGATGCAGGATGCCATCAGTCCCAGCAGCCTCAGTCGATCTCACTGAAATCCAAAACCGAGGCTGAAAAAAATGGTATCATAGACAGTGTCCTGGACACACTTTCCCGGGTGAAAGGCACAAAACCGAACCGTGTCTATAATGGCTCCAATGAAGTGGAAAGTCTGAGGAGGAGTCAGGTGTGACTTTGGAACGTTGATAGTGAACCATCAAGATGACAGGAGGTTCGCTGTAGTCGGGAGGTGGGTAAACACTGCCTGCGTGGAGCCCCCCTTCAAAAGTCAGTTGTGGAAGAAAGGGAAACCTGGCACGTCTGTCCTCCAAAAGTGTTCTGCCACCACCGCCATCACTTTCAGGAACATCTGAGGAGCGCTAGTGAGACCAAAGGGGAGCACAGTGAACTGAAAAACCCATTGTCTGACCATGAACTGCAAGTAGCATTGAGGGACCGGCAAGAGACGTCCTGCAGTTTCAAAGCCACCATCTAGTCTCTAGGGTTGCAGACAAGACTTGGGCAAGGGTAGCATTTTGAATTTCTCCTTCCAGAGGAAGGCATTGAGAGAGTGCAGGTCTAAAACAGAACAAAGGCCTCCAATCCCCCTTTGGCACCAGAAAATCAATGTCCAATGTCTCCTTGGGCACCATGTCCTACTTCTGGAGCCGGCACTCACTCAACAGTCCATTTGGACAAAAAGGCTTGCACTTAGTCGCAAAATGGAGAGATAGTACTCCGTTTGTTGTTGGGGGACAATGGAAGGTGCGGGGTGAAGAGAGAAAGGGTAAGGCATGTCCCCCTGCAAAGAGTTTGCACGACCTACCCATCTGGCTTGCCAACCCAGGAAAAATCTTTGAATGCTGTCTCTCCCCAGGTGGCTGTGTTTCCCTAAGGGCACGTAAAAGGGGTTTTGCAGGCGGGGCTGCAGGTGGCGCAGTGGACTGTGAAGCCAGGGGGCCTTAGTCTTGGGGACAGTGGTCACTATGGCCTTGACTGCAAAAATGCTGGGTTCCTTGCTGAGGCTGGACAGGCTGGCAGTATGTGACAGCTCTACTAAAACCACGAAAGGAACAGTAAGCCTAGGGCAGCTGGCAAGGCAAAGTGGGTTAGCCCAGAGAGCGTACAGTAGCCCTCTATCTCCTTGAATCACTCTAAAGCAGAATCAGACTTGTCTCAAAACAGGGGAGTCCTGTTAAAGGGCACATCCTTAAGGGAGGACTAGACATCACCTAAGAAGAAGGCTGATCTCAGCAATGCATGATGGTGAAGGGCAACACAATGCTACCCACAACGAATTTCAAGTTGGCTACACCACAACCTTGCAGATCTTGAATGGCCTGGACAGGGACAGGCTGGAGATATTTAGGGAAGACATAAGCCACCTTGTCTCAAAGGACGTGAGAATAACATCTGAGGAGAAAAACTGTAATTTACCGGTCGAAGGAAGAAAATCGCTTCACAAATGTCTCCACCCGCTTGGACTCGTATCCGGCAGAGTAGTTGGAAAAATATTGGGGTAAGATCTGCTTGTGGATGCCCGCATCACTAAAAGTTCGGGATGGGTGCAGAGACTGGACTGCTGGAATCTGGGGCATGGCGATGGAGTCTCACTATTTGTCTGTTGACCGGTGGGGCACAAAGCACGGTTTAGCCCAAGTCCCAAACAAGGAATCGATTAGTGCCTCAGTATAAAGTAAAAGGGCTCAGAGGAGGTCTGCCTCATCAGGTGGATATCGATCAACACATTCTTGACAACCAAGGTAGGGGAGCTGGAGGTCATGGACTTGGGCCGCCTTAGGCATGACCATGGCGTAAGAAATGATTCCTCAGTGGCTGGGCCGGGTGAGAGACCAATTCCAGGAGAGGTCTCGAAAGCACTAACCTCCTGCATGTCATCATAAAATTGTCTTCTCAACAGGGCTGAGCAAACTAATCAACAGCGTCAATCATTGTCAGAGTTTGTGCCAAAAAGGGAGTGTAAGGTGTGTATTCTTCCTTGTGGAGGCAAGAGATCAAGTTGGGGAAGCAGGCACAAACTACTGACAGGCGTGGATTCGGTCAAGGTCAGACAAGCGCCACCTGAGAAGGAGAGCACCACATCTAGTGTCAATGGATTCAGCTCCATCGTAAAAGTTCCAGAGACTGGGGTGGACTGGGGCACCGGAGGAAGGGTCAGGATCGCAGCTGAGTCACGATGGGCTCAAGGGGTCAAACTAGTATTGCGGGGGAACCTACTGGCAGCATCTCAGATGCAAGGCCCCTCAATTCCTTGGGCCTCCAGGAGCACCAGGGGGAGTCCGCAAGGATGCGAAGAGTCAGATCATGGCCTTGCCGAACTCGTTGATCTGTTCTGGAGTGGCAGACAACCCCATAAAACTTGATGTGCTTGAACCTCTTGCGGGACATACCTCGAAGTCAAGTGACTCACAGACCCATGGTGCTGCCCTACGCCTCTTAGGTGATTGCAAAAGGGAGTAAAGGCCTGCTGCAATTTTTTATGTTTCTTAATTGCCCAAAGAGCTACATCTCGACAGAGACCAACCTCTGGGGTGTTTTCGGCAATTTCTGGAAAGAGAAGGCGGCTGAACCCACCTTTGTCTTCGAGTCTGGCTATGACCTGTCTTGTTGCAGAGTTTTCTTTGCTTCACAATGTAAAGCTTGTTGTCTGAGTCAGATTTCAAGTTCATCGTCACGTAGTCACTGCAGGCCTTAGAGTCATGACTCTACCCCAGCAACACCTGATGGGGCTGTGTCCCAGACATTTAATTCCGACATTCCCTAAGAGGTTAAAATCTGTCATTTGTGGGGGTTACATTCCCTTGCAAAATGAAATTTGGACAAACATTATTGAGGTGAGAATCACAGAATTGAGAGAGAGAGTGCTCCGATCCAGGTCAGGTGGCGTGGAAAGAAAGAAAGGAACTGACATCAGCACAAGAAAGTGTCACCTATATAGGCTATTCGTGACATTTCCAGAGCATAACTGCTTCAGTGCAGAGCCACACAGCACCACCTACTGGTGCGCTGAAGTACTGCTGAAAAGTTTCCTGATCCAGTCTAACTACTAGGGAATTTTGAATAGAAGAATCTGCAGGTAGGAGTCTATATCAGAATGACTAGATAATGAGTATAATCGGGATAAAATTCAAAATGCAATAATTCACTCTGAACGAGCTCAGCGTGTTAATATGATACAAGTGTCAAGTAATAAAAAGGCAACAGCTTACAGTGAAAATGTCAATAAGTGCACAGGCGCACTTGCCTTAAGCAGGCTTGCCAGAAAATACTGTGTTTCAATAAAAGCAGATCATGGTGACCGTGTTTAATGAGATTCACTCAAATTACAAATCTATGTACCAAATTCACGGCAATCAAGTAATGTCGAGAACTGTATGCCTACCATTGGTGTACTTATGAAATCAACACTTCAGTGCCCCAAAAAAACCTACAGGATTCGAATCAGGAAGAAAAATGTTTGTGTCGTGAAAAAGTGCTGTGGGCCGCAATGTGCTATACGTTATGTTCCAAGAGAAGGGAGGAAGAAGGTTAATATGTAGTGTTAAGACAAGCCTAATAAGAATAACCATTTAATTGCCTGGAAACAATTCTTTGTGTAGAATGCACTACATAAACACACATTATTGAGAATAATTCACAAACATTTTTGCCAATCCAGGTCCTGTGCGGTCATATACCTTAGGTCGTACCTGTCCCTTGGTAAGCCTCAAACTGCTTTCTGCTTCTTGTTGGTTGGCCAAACGGTTATTAAATTTGTTGTGCAAGGTCAGATATCGTGTTAGCTGAGGTATAACCATTGAGGTGTATGTTTTGGCATTGCGCATGAGGCTGAGACAATGTGTTGCAAATGTGTGACTACAGAGTGTAGCATCATCCTGTGCATGAAACAGGGTGCAAAAAGTTCCCAAGTTGCAAACATAAACCAGTATTGCTTGTAGTCGTAATAAAGTGGGTCCTGATTTTAGTACTTGATTTCCAAAATTCAAGTTGGCTTTTGGGGGTGCTTTTAGTTTAATTTTAAAAATACAAACTTCATTTACTGTAGTCATAGCAAGTTCAGTATTCGGGGGCAGCAAAAGGAAAACGAGCCAATTCAAAGTGCCGCCGTGAGTGTGAAGGAGACACAAAATGAAAAAGAAGTTCGCTTGCAGTCATAGTTATCGGCAAACGTGCAATTATCCATGTAACAGAGTCGGTCCCAGGACGGTAACAAAACCGCCCTTAGGAGGGACAAACAAATGCATTTACCAACGAAAAGGAAGGATTTTTGAAAGGCAAGCCCACAAACGAGTGATAGCAGTGGGCATGGTTAAAAGCCCAGATACACATCAACACTTCGCTGCTGTGCTTGACCTTAAAAAAGAGTGATACAGGGAGGAATAGTCAAGCCAAGTTTTTGGAATTCTCAATTTTGTGAGCTTCGGGGCACTAGGTAGCTTCCAACCCTACAAACATGTACATTTACAGCAACAACTTTTGGGCTACATGAACTTATCGGATGGAAAGATCACCCCAAAGTGTATGGGGCAAAGAGGAAGGGATTTCACCAGTGCTTGAAATGGAAAAATAGAAATGCAGGTACTATGTACCAGAGTATGCACTTATTTCTGAGAATCGCCGGTACTCTCCAATTAAAGGTATTACGTTTTTCTTGAGAAGTGCAGGTACTCTCACTCTAAAAAATAAAATAAAAAGTACCGGTACTCCGTACCGAACAGTACCGGCTTCTTTAAAGCACTGGAATCATGGTACTCCGTTGAAAAAACGGAGTAGGAAAATGAATCACAATTAAAACGAACCCTCTTACACTTCGTGCTTTTTCGACAGTGGAAAATCTGGTACAAAAATGGGGAACAGATTTATTCCAAGAAAGCTATAACAATCAAAGTCTTCTGATTTAAGCTTGTTTCGCTTTCGTGAATTCTCAGAATATCATCAAACTAAGATACCAGAAGATGTATTATACTCTCTAAGGGCCAGATGTGCAAAAATATCAAGAAATCTTATCAAGAAATAATTTGGGACTACCTCTCACCACGTGTTACCACCACCGAAGAGGGTGTAACATTGGACTTTCTGAAGGACTGGCATAAATGTAACGCACTGAAGGACAAATTCACATGCTTGATTCACCAACCGTCTTTAAATATGTACTTGAAGGAAAACAAAAGTTGAAAAATGTTTCCCTGGCATTCTCTTCCTTCAGCCACCCTCCTCATCCTCGCCCCCCTTAAATATTGAATCACTGATGCACTTTTCGACATTTTCTACAGTATTTACACCTGAGCTTTCAGTTAGTGATTCAAAAAAGTGAGGCACCGCACTGCATAAAAAAAAGTTGTGTTAATGTCTGCCGAATTACGCCTTCGTGTGTGCTCACATCTCAGTAGGATTACAATGGCAGCTCCTTTAGCGCTTCTCTAGGAACGCCCACAATTGTACCCTAAGCTAAAATTTACGAGTAAGAATATAAGCACACGTAGGAATAGAACACATGATTACGTCAGAGACGTGTGTCCATTCTTACTCCTTCAAAAGTAAACTATAACTTAAATCAAGCGTAAATTGCACTTTTCCCTCTTCAACGTATAGCTTATGCTAGGAAAAATCATTTGTAAACTGGGAATTAAGCTGTATGACCTTACTTATGAATCGGACCCAGTATAATTATACATGCATTAAAAACAGATGGTCAAAGCATTTCCCCGCGAATGCTGAACACACAAGACACACGCAGAGTTACCACATGATGGGCTGAGTCCCCAGTGCGGTCAAGGAAAGTTCAAACGGGGATCATAGACAGCCTTTAGCACAATGAACTGAACGATCTCAGCCTTCCGTGCACGACAACCTATTCTAGTTTGGTTGATAATCGCTGGTAATAGTAGACATTTGATAAAATGTGCCTTTGGTGTGCAATCAACATTTTTAATGTTCTAACCGAGGGGGTCAGGAACACTGCCTGGGAAAAAATGCTATACAATACCAAGGCAGCACAATATATCTCTCTACAGCACGGATTACACCATTTACATCGGTGCCATTTTGTATGGTGGTCTGCATACAGTAACCGATGCAAAACCACTTGCATCAATTAACAGGTGCAAAAATGGCCACAAAAATACACCAACGTCAATGTAACATACCTGAAGGGGGTGGAGGCCACTCAATTCAGGTTTCGATGAGGCTGCAAAATGGCTAAATCGATAAAGATTATTTTTCAGGGTCGAGTGCGCAGCACTAGCCTGCTGTAATCTCTCTGTGGGCTTTTAACCACGCACGCCCATCAGTTTCGTTGGTTCATGGGCTTGCCTTTTAAAAATCGCTTGATTTCCTTTGTGAAAGGCATGCATACATCATGCTTTTTCCAGTGTTTAGCCTGCCTCGAGCACACCGGCCAACTACTGAAAATATAGGAGGCTCCATGTTTTCAGCATGATTTTTGGACTACTTTTTATTTCCTATGCTGCGCGATCTTGCAGCACATTTGCCAATACGTTTGACTGCAAGTGAACTTCTGTTTCATTTTGTGTGCTCCTTCACGCTCATGGTGTGGCACTTTAAATCAGCTCACTTATGTAAAACTGAATTACTTTTCATTTTCATTTGATACAGCAATAAAAGTCTGGTTAGGCCTTTACAACGATAATAGCTCTAAACTGCATTGCAAATGCTAGTTTTTCTTGTTTTGGTTTTCAAAATTTGTATTGCTTGATTTATTTCTAAAAGTGATATTTTGTACTCAACCGATATGTGATGAGGATGATGTGGCAGATGGCATGTAGCAGTCAACCGGAAACAGAGGAAAAAGGGTCCTTTGGATGGACTGTGACTTAGGTTTAGCTTTCCGCTCATACTAGTAAAGTAGAAAGAATCAGACCCATGTAGTCTTTTTTAAAGTACTGACTTACTGGGGGATTTGGTTCAGTTAAAAAGACATTTATGTTCCTGTTCAAAAAGAACAAGTTACTTACCTTCAGTACCGTTTTATCTGACAGAGACTATCTAGATGCAGATTCCTTACATTAGACTATTCCCCAGGTGTCAGACTAGATCTGGACATTTTCGAGCAGTACACCTACAAGCCAGTAGATGCCATTCTTTAACTCCGTATCACCGCCATCTGCTCCAGAAGTTACATGATTGGTGCCTACATAGGCGCCAACCCAGAAGCGTAAAGACACAAAGAATGCCAACACAATGGTGTGTATTGCTAAGGCCATTAGAATGGTGACCCTCTGAAATCAGTTTGAAGAGCAGGGAGGATGGGAGGGTTGGTAAGGAATCTGTGGCTAGATAGAGTCTCTACCAGATAAGACAGTACCGAAGATAAGTAACTTGTTCATCTGATTAGACGTCCAGCTGCAGATTCCTTACCTTAGAATATATCTACCCAAGCAATACCTCACTAAATGTGGGTCTGAGACACAGATTAAATAAAAAAGTTCAGTAGGACTGGTCAGGCAAAGTGCCCATCACATTGGACCTGACCATCCAGACAGTAATGTTTGGAGAATATGTGCAAAGATGCCCAAGTTGCTGCTTTACAAATGCCTAGGACAGGGAATCCATGAGCTAATGCAGTGGTTGCAGCATTGTCTCTGGTAGAATGAGCACACAGGCCATTAGTGGGTTGCTTTTTGGACAGTGCAGATCTTTATGCAGAGTACTAGCCATCGTGAGAAGGTCCTCCTCATCACGGCCTTCCCTTTCTTAGCATCAACATAACTCACAAAACTTTGATTATCCACGTGGAACTTTCCTGTGCAAGCTAGATAAGGTACAGCAATGTTATTTTCGGGTCTAGAAGATGGAGTCTCTCCTCTTCTTTAGAATGGTGAGCCAGAGCAAAGAGGGTAGGCAAGGTGATGTTTTGACGTACATGAAAAGGTGTCACTACAGTCAGGAGAAGTGAAGCACATGTTGGCAGTATCAGCTTGTCTGGGTAAAAGGGGGTGGGTGGAGGGTGCACATAGTGTGCCTGCAGTTCACAGACCTTCCTGGCCCATGTTACGGCCATTTGAAAAGCCACCTTGATGGTAAGCATGCAAAGTGGACAGTTGTGCAACTGATCGAACGGGGCGCATATAAGAAAAGTGAGGACAAAATTAAGATCCCACTGGGGTATGATGAAGGGCCGGGAAGAAGCCATGTGTTGAAGGTCTTTGAGGAATCTAGTCACAAAAGGTGATTTGAACAAGGAATGTTGGTCTAGCAACCAAAAGCATGCCGAAATGGCAGACAAATAACCTTTAACAGTGCACAGAGCAGAGTCCTGCTGGGCCAGGAAAAGGATAAGCTAAAGACCTTGGGATAAGGGAGCAGAAAGAGGACCGATATCCTTGGAAGCGCACCATGCCACAAGTCTCAAAAGCAGGTGTATACAGTCTTGGTGGAGGAACGCTTGCCTCCTAAATCACAGACTACGGGAGGAAGATTGAAAGCTGGAACTGCCGCCACTCAATTGGCAAGCATGAGCACGGAACATGCGCAGGTTCGGGTGTAGAACCCTGCCCTGTTGCTGAGACAGAAGATCGTACTGAAGGGGCAGACTGAACAGAGGACCAATGGTCATCAGGTGCCCGGGATACTAGACTCTCAGTGTCCAACTCAGAGTCAAAAGAATGGCTTGGGCTTGGTCGTGCCTGATCTTCTTGAGAACTCGTGCAGGAGTATTATCAGCAGAAAGGTGTACAAGAGGCCAGACTGCAACTCAAGACGAAAAATGTCTCAGAGTGAGTACCGCCTTGGAAACTCCAGTGCACAGAATTATTGACAATGCGCGTTCTCTGCGGTGCCAAGATTATATTACAGAGTTCAGGCAGAAGGTCGAAAGCTGTCAACTGTCGCTGCTCAATCTCCACGCAAGAAGGCAAAGTGTGGACAGGTTAAGGTGGACAACCTTTCCCTGCTGCTGCAACGGAACATTCTCCCAAAGGGGCAGTCTGACCAGAGGATCAATGGCCATGCCCAGTAGCTTGGGATGCCAGATCCTTCGTGCCCATTCTGGAGCTACAAGGAATACTTGGGCCCAGTCGTTCTTGATCTTCTTCAGAACTCTGGGCAGAAGTGGCATGGACGGAAAGGCACACAGGATGCCCAAGTTCCACTCAAGAAGAAAAGTGTAGCTGAGCGATTGCCACCTTAGAAACTTCAATGCACAATACTGCTGATATTGTGCGTTCCCTGCGGAGGCAAACTGATCTAACCAAGGCTCTTTTGTACTCTTGAAAGAGACCATGCACCACCGCCAGATGGAGACGCCAATCGTGGTCCCCTGAGCATCGATGGCCGAGTTTGTCTGCCCTGGTGTTCAGGGGGCTTGTCAGGTTTGAACCATCATGGAAACACTCTGAAATTTCAGGCATGTCGAGAGGTGCAGGGACTCTTGACTAAAGGCCCATTACCCTACCTGTCCCTGCTTGTTGCAATACCCCATGGTGGTGTTATCCTTGAACACCTGCATTAGCCTTCCCCTGGTCGAAAAAAAAAGGCTTTGAATGCCAACTGGATCGCCCAGAGCCTCAACAGGTTGATGTGAAGCCCAGACTCCACCGGAGACCAGAGCCCTCTGATCTCTGCCTCTCCCACAAAGTTGTCACTACTGTCGGCTCTGGTTGGGGACATGAGAGAGGTTCTCTATCTGACCCAAATACTGTAGAACGCTCCAATGCCAGCAGCTATGTGTCACAATAAAGATGCAGGAGGCCATGAGTCACAACAGCCTCAGAGTCAGTCTCACCAAAATCCAGTATAGAGACTGAAACATCTGTTTCATACCCTGAATACCCTGTACTCGCCATTCGGGAGGACAGGCCCAAACTGCACTACGTCCATAACAGCCCTGATGAAAGGGAGCATCTGAGAGGTAGTTAAGTGTGACTCTGGTACACTGATTTTGAATCCCACAGAATGCAGGTCTGACTTAGTCTGGCGGTGGTAGATTACTGCCTGGGACAAGATCACTATAGCTGTGTTGCAACCACTGCTATCACTTTGGTGAACACCCATGGCACTAGCGAGGCTAAAGAGGAGCACTGTAAACAGAGTACTCTTGGCCCTCAATGAACTGCAGATAGCGCCTGTGGGTGGGCAGGATGGGGATGTTCAAGTATGCATCCTGTAGGTCCAACGCTACCATCCAGTCCCAGGGTAGATCCGATCGCTGTCTGGTGGTCCTACATGGTCTGTTGGAATTGCGTCAGTGGCCACAAACAGGATGGGAAGCCTGTTGGCCTTGGTGGCAGGCCACAGATACAGGGAAGGGCAGGCTAAGGTTGGCGTTGGGCAAAGGATAGGCCCAAGGACCTGGATGTAGCTCAGCTGTCCTTAAAGCGCTCCATTGCAGAGTCCACCTGCTCACCAATGAGGCGAGAGCCATCAAAGGGAATGTCCATAAATGAAGCTTGGACATCCCCTGAACAGCCAGTGGTTCCCAGAAAGGTGTGCTGCCTCAGGGACACTGACTATGAAATCATTCTGCCCAGCGAGTCCGTTGTGTCAAGTCCACATCTGATGGTGAACTTTGCTGCATCACACCCATCAGCCAGCAACAGCTTGGGAAAGTATGGCTCGAGCCTCCTTCAAGACAATGGGCAGCACTTCTGCCACCGAATCCCATACAATGTGGGTGTATAGGCCCAAAAAGCATGCAGTGTTAATCGACTACAGTGTTAGGCTGATGGATGAGAAAATCCTCTTACCAAAGATATCCAACCTTTTGAATTTCCTATCCGGTGGACTGAAGGGGAACGCACCAGGACTGATTCTCAAAATGAAGGGCTGGACCACCAAGCTCTCCGGGGTGGGGTGCTGGGTGAGGAAACTGGGGTCCCAGGAGCAGGGCAATGGCAGTGGGCAATTGTTCTGTGCAGAGAAGCCACTGTGCAGACTTGGACCAGGCCCCAATAAGGACGTCCATAAGGGCTTTATTAAATGGGAGTAATGGTTTGGTGGGGGAAACTTTGGGCTGAAGCACTGCTGTCAAGACATCCATCTTGACTACCACTGTGGGCAACTGAATGTCCAAAACCTCAGCTGTCCTCCACACCACCACTGCAAATGAGGCACCTTCCTCCATAGCCACGGTCGAGGGAGAGACCAGGCCAGTGTCTGGTGAGGTGTCCACACCACTGGCATATGCTAGTTCCCATTATCAGTTATCCTCTGGTTCATCAAGGGGAATATGATAAGCCTAAGGGTCTTCAAACCCCTCTGTCGCCACCTTCTCCAAGCCTGTCAAAGGAAAAAGGCACTTGCTCTGATACAAAGGGCATGGTTCTGTGTCAACACTGGTGTCGGATGATGCTCATCTGGCACTGTATTGGAATCATGTATGACGATGCAGCCTGCGCTGCCCTTGAATGGCGCCAGGAACAATGGTACAGGAGCAGACTTCGAGGAAGGTTGCGGGCTCATGGGCAGTGCCACTTTGGATCCAGCACAGGATCCAATGGGTCTTACTGGTGCCAAGAGAAAACCCACTGGTAGAGAACCATTATGGACCTAACTCGAACCCCTGAGTCCCAAAGCACTCTAGAGTGGTTAGGCTGCCCAAATATGAGGTGCATGGCCTCGTCGAACTCCTTGAGTTGGGTGGGGGTCGCTCCTGATTCAGAAACGTTGAGGGGGAACAGAGCAGACCCTGGCAAAAGCTCCTCTGCGGAGCAAGGCCTAGAGTGCCAATGCTCCTGTTCCAGGTCCAATGACTTGGACAGCGCAGAGAAGTCGAATACGTTTTCATATTCCTGCTATTCTTTCTCTTGTGGGACTTAGCCCCGTGACTTGGATCGAGACTCTGTGAGAGTCCTTCCATGCATCCGGGAACAAGAGCGTTGAGGAGTTGTCCGACATCAGGCAGTGAAGGAGCTTCAGGGACATTCAGTGCTTTGGGATTCATGGTGCAGCAGTCCTCACAGGCCTTGGAGTTGTGGTCCTGCTCCAAGCACCATATGCAACACATCTGCCTGTGACAGGCACCACATGGTTTAAAGCCTGTTGGCTTCTTAGGAGAATTTCCTAACACACAAGGAGACAAAAATTTTAACTAGGCCTCGACAAAAGCAGAGAAAAAAAGTCAGTTACAAGTGACTGGTGGTGGCTCTCTCCAGATCAGTATGGACTGGCACAAAAGGAAAAGAACAGATATAGGCACTATGAAGGTAATTTCCGGCACAGACGACATCAACAAAGAGCCAAACGGCAAGAGCTACCGACATGCAGGAGTACTGCTCAAACATATACCGATCCAATGGATCCGGACCTCTGTCAGAGACCTGACTCTTCTGATTTCCACCTCTCTCAGGTGGCCACCCTATCCCAAAAGCGAGACATTGGTTACCACTGTCTGTTGCAGGAGGGGAAAGGAGAGTGGTCTGCCACTGACCATATCATGGTCCAGTAACCACCATTATAGATCTTTTGCAGTCTCTCTTGAAATCTAGACAGAATCGGAGAGACTCCCCTGATGCTGAGCCATTGAGGCTTCAGATCCCGCTTCAGAGCCTGGGTGAGCCACCTGGTGTGCTTCACCAGCAGTACAGAGGGAGCGCATCAGACCCTGCAGCCTGAGTTTCACTGAGATCCAGGACTGCAGTTCAAACATCTGGACCATAGCCCAAAGCCCAAAGGTCCTGGACTGTCCGTGCCTGAGGGTAGGCAGCAAACTGTGTTCAGAATGGTCCTGAAGAAAGGGAGAGTTTGAGAAGGAGTCAAGAGTGACTTCCGCATGTTGATCTTAAAAACCCCCAATGACTGCAGAAGTTTCTGCATAATCAGGAGGTGGGTGATGACTGCCTGGGGCAAGCCTGCCTTCTGTAGCCAATGGTTAGGTAGAAGACCAAGACCTCCGTAGATGAACAGCAACCACCATCACTTTTGTAAAACACCAAGCCACACTGGTAAGGCCAAAAAGGAAGCACAGATAATTGGGAAGGCTCTGAGCCCACCGTGAACCACAGGTATTGTCTGTGAGCCTGTAAGATCTTACCTCCAACCGTATGTTGGTGTGCCAAGGAGGGCACACACTAAAGAGGTTTGGGGTTGGTGGCAGTAGGGGGCTAGGGTGGACTGGGCATTACGGTGTCCCTGTGGGCCACAAGCTCAGTGGGTCATGGTCACAAAAAGGCTGGATGGATGGGTATAGTAGTTATTGGTGGGTCTGCATTCCCCTGCTGTAGCCATGGACGGAGAGAAAGGAGGAGTGAGGCAGACGCAGAGCATTGGAAATCCTAGGGAGTGAGCCATGACCCTGCTTATCCTTAGAGCGCTCCAGTCCTGCATCAGCCTTATCACCAAACAGGCGAGAACCACCAAAGGACATATCCATGAGGCTCACCTGGACATCCCCCCGAAAAGCCTGTGGACTGCAACTAAGTGTGGTGCCTAAGGATCACCATAGAACCCATTGCATATGCCAAGGGAGTCTGTGGTACCCAATCCACACCAGATGGTTAATTTTGCAGCATCCTGACTGCCAAGCATGGATTGTGCAACAACAGCCAGAGTCTCTGCCAGGACCATGGGCAGCACCTGTGCCACCAAGTCTCACTGGGCATGGGAATATCAGTCCAGAAGGCAAACAGTATCAACTGACTGCAAAAGTCAAGCAAGTGGAGAAGATGATCTTCCCAAAGGTCTCCACCCATTTGGGTTACCTATCAGAAATAGTAGCAGGGAATAACTGTGGGTTGACTCTGGCCATCGAAGTTTACACTACCAAACTCTCAAGGCGAGGTGCTGCATGTGGAATGTGGGATCCCCTAGTGTGGTACAGTGGCAACATGCAACCTGACAGTTGACAGGGACCTATGAACAGAACTTGAACCAGGACCGCCAGAGGACGTCCGTATGGTCATCGTTAAAAGGAAGCCTGGGTTCTGCACTGGAGAGCGTCTTAACCTTCGCTGATAGAGATCAAAGACATCAGCAGCCCTACTCATAACCATTACAATGATGCACTCTTCAGTAGCTGGGCCAGAAGGGGAGACTAAATCAGGGTCTGGCAAGGTGTCTGGCCCACTGGCATCCCTCAGCTCCTCGTACCAGTTCTCCTCCAGTAAGGATTGGGCGAGATTGTCAGTAGAGCCAAAGGCCCATGTTAGACTTTGCATCCTTGGCATGGTCTCTCCTAACTTTTTGCCTCTGCTTCCCAGGTTGTTGATGTGTGCTGGACTCTGTTTTTGCTGTTTCTGATTCTCTGAGCACTTTACCACTGCTCACTGGTGCTAAAGTGAAAGTGCTCCTATGTAAAATGTATGTGCAATTGCCTTATCCATGATTGGCATGTTTGATTTACTAGTAAGTCCCTAGTAAAATGTACTAGAGGTGCACACGGCCTGTAAATCAAATGCTGGTTGTGCCACCCACATTAATAGCCCTGTAAACATGGCTCGGACCTGCCACTGCAGTGTCTGTGTGCCGTTTTAAACTGCCAATTGGACTTGGCAAGTGTACCCACCTGTCAGGCCTAAACCTTATACTTTTCATACACGCATGGCACTCCTAAGGTAGGCCCTTGGTAGCCCCATGAGCAGGGTGCAGTGTATGCTGAAGGTGGGACATGTACTGGTGTGTTTTACATGTCCTAACAGTGAAATACTGCTACATTCAGTCTCACTGTTCCAAGGCCTATCTGTCTCATAGGTTAACATGGGGGCTGCCTTTAAATATTATTAAAGTGCAGATTCCCTTTGAGATCAGATAGAAATATGGAGTTTGGGGGTCTCTGAACTCAGAATTTAAAAATACATCTTTTAGTGAAGTTGGTTTTTAGATTGTTAGTTTGAAAATGCTGCTTTTACAAAGTAGCCATTTTCTTGCTTAAACGATTCTGTGACTCTGCTTATTTGTGGATTGCCTGTCTGGGTCAGTTTGAAAGCTGAGCTGTTTCTGAATCCCCTCTAGGCAGTGAGACAAAGGGAGCTTGGGTGTAGACTGCATATCCAGATGAGTCATCTGTGCTAGAGTGGAGGGAGGAGTGGTCACTTGCACCTGAATGGGCTGTGCCTGCCCTCTCACAATGTAGTCTCCAACCCCTGCTGTGTGTCTGGGGCCTGGCCTAGGCATGACAGGATCTTGTGACCAACAGAGACTTTCTTTTTGAAGTATGCCTACTTCAAAGTAAGAAAGTGTTATTAGTATTGGACTCAAAAACCTTGAAAATTAGATCACTTCTGGAACCAAGAGGAACCTCTGCCAAGGAGCAGAGCTGAAGAGCTGAGGAGAAGTGCTGCCCCTGCCTATAACTGTGCTTTGTTGGGCTATCCAGCAGTTGCTGCTTCTGCCTATGAAAGGGGACAAAGACTGGACTTTGTGGTATATTTTGCTTGTGAAGAATCTCCAAGGGCTTGAACTGAGCTTGCCTCCTGTTTTGAAGTCTCAGGGCCATCAAAGACTTTCTCTGCCAGCACCTGGACTCTCTGCCGAGACTCCTGCCCTGCCAAGTGGTGCCCCGTCTAGTTCCTGGGCCCTTGAAAGGTGAAGCTGGCAGAACAAGAGCTGAAAATCCACGCACAAAACGCAGTACAGGGACATTTTCAATGCACCATCTGCAACGCAGCTGATAAACGACATGCCACCGGCTTTGTGGCTAAAATCGACGCTCCACCTGCATCGCGGCTGGAGAAATGACACACAACATCTGCTTGAAGCTGCTCATACCGATGCAAACCCCACGCAGAACAGTTTTCTAACACTGTGCGACTGGATTTTCCATGCATCATCCCTAGGCATCAAAGTCACCCGACTCTGCGTGGATCCGAGGTGCCTCGTCTGGAAATCAACGCATCACTCTCTTGCGAGGGAGAAAAAACGCATCTCCGTCCCGACCAGAGTAGAAACAACACACGGCTTCCCTAGCGAGGAAGGAATCAACGCATCGCTGACTTTTCGATGCACACTCGCCCATGCGGCTTTGTTTTTTACGCTAACCAGGTTCTTTGTACAGAATCAACGTTTCCATTGTTTTCTATGAAGTAAGACTCTTATTCTTTTGAAAATTCATATCTTGACTTGGGTATGTTGGATTTTTGTTGTTTTGGTCTTGTTTGCTTTAGATAAATATTGCCTATTTTTCTTAACTGGTGTGGTGTCCATTTTGTAGTGTTTCACTGTATTACTGTGTGTTGGTACAAATACTTTACATATTGCTTCGGAGTTAAGCCTGCCTGCTCGTGCTAAGCTACCAAAGGGGTGAGTGGTGGGTTAACCAGGTGTATTTCTCCTTTACCCTGACTAGAGTGATTGTCTTTGCTTGGACAGGGGGTAACCTGACTGCCAGCCAAATACCCCATTTCTAACAGCCAATATTCAGCGTCCTCCACAAACTCTCTCAACAACAGAGGCTCTGTATGTCTGAGCTGTAAGTTAGCCTTGCCACGAGTAGCGCCAGATTTGACTTTAGATGAGGTAAATGCGGCCCAGTTTCAGATTGGGAAAGGACGATCGTCATGCACCGTCAGGGCCAACAGCACCGGCGTTGCGGGACCAAGACTTTGTGAGCACACCAGAGCTGAAACAGGGCTCAAGACTGAAGTTTGTATCAACATGCAGGGGAACCCATTGGGTCCTGCCGGTCTCAGAGGAGGGCCCACAATAGTAATCTGGGAGTGACACCTCTTGACTCTTTGAGGCCCAATGGTGCTACAGAGGAGGTCAGTTACCCAAAGATACAGGCCATGGACTCAAGACTTCCTAAAGCTGGGCTCCAGCACTTTTGGCTGGGTGTGGAGCAGGAGTTGGCACTGGCTCCACAGGAGTAGGGTCTACAGCATGGGGACAACCTTGCGCTCCTTCTGGGACTTGAAAGGCCGCTGCGAAGTTGAGTGACACTTCGATTACTCTTTCTTTTCTTTTTGGACTTACCTGACGACTTCAACTTAGAAGATGAATGGTCCCAAAAACAGCTCTAGGGAATATTCTAAGGTATGGAATCTGTGGCTAGGTGCTAAATAGCCACCACACGTCACATCTGGTGCGGATGACAGTGGAGGCCCATCTGTGCCACCTCTTGGCATACAGAGATACTGCTTAAGATTTTACGGATCGAGTCTGATGCCTGGGGGAATATTCTAAGGTAAGGAATCAACTGTTCGAAGTCTCTTTCAGAAAGACAGAATAACGCATCTAACCGCCAAAAATAGGATGCAAGAGTGAACTACTTCAAGTGGTGAGACCCAGAGCTCCACTGTTCTTATTTTATTTTTTTTTAAGTCTAGAGAAAAGACTTGGAACATAGCTGCAGTTGTCTGTTTAGTCATACCTAATAGTGTGGCCACCAAATTGGCTCAAAATATTGCAGAGTTTGCTCTATGAGTATGAGCAATTCTCTAGTACAGTCCCACAAGATGAGGGTTCAAAACTGGGACAGCATATCCAAAGGGTGGCCTGCAAGCCAGTCAAAATACTCAAAGTAAAACACTGGTACGTAGAAGACATTTTAGAAGAGCGCTTTTGAACTGTACACAGTGCTCAAGATGAACCCCTGCTGGTGATCTGGAGATACACTGTACAGGAATAACACAGCCTCCCCTTTGCTTTACTTCATATGCAGCATGTGTTCTGTATGCATACAGGGAAGCTTGTATTGCTCCTGCCACGTGTGAAGTGGTGATTATTTGCATTCAAAAAGCCATGTTGCTTGTGCTGTTCGAGTCTGAATGAAGCTTTGCATATTCTTTTCACTAGCTCAGAAACAATATGACTGTCTTCATTAATCTGTTTAAGGATGTTTGTTATGCATTCTGCCTCTACTACTACCACTGGAAATTGGGTTTCTATAATGCCATACTTTACAATGAAATTAACAGTCTTAGTCACTCCTGGTCCTCCCCAATATGTGTTATGCCAGAACATTGTGTCCTAGAGCGACAACTCTGACAAAGTATGTTCATCCTCTTAACTACATGTATATCCATGATGTATTTAAACGTCATTGGCATATGTCACTGCTCCGTTTATATCAAAAAGGTACTTGGACTGTTATGGTTTCTCCTACTGTAATGAAGCAACGCCTCTGTGGAATTTAAAGGTCTCTCCCACACAACATTTCTCCCTCTTCTGCATGTTTACACACGAAATCCCTGCATCTTCCATCGCGAGTATTCCGATGCAGTCCCCACCCCAGTCCCTCCCCCCCCCCCCCCCCCCCCCCTTTTCATTCCAATTAGTCACAGATGAAGCCCTGGCGTGTGAAAAATCAAGACTGCGGGAGTCCAGCAAAGTAGTGCAGCACTCTTTTTCTAGTATACACATGAAAGCATTCCCACGTCTACGTTTCACATTGGTATTGTTACAGTGGGGAGACCGGAACCAGGGAAAAAAATCAACATACAGTTTTTGCCGATGCTGGTCACTCAAGCCCACCAAAAAGCCTCCCAAAGAGTGTGTCCTACGAGGGCTGGTCTTCAAAGTCTGCAGTGAGAACTCTCCAGAACAGCAGAATGAACCAGATTTTCAACACCATGTGTACTGCTGTACAAGAACCGTAGAGCCTGTATGCTGTGTGGATATTAGAACGGGGAATTTATATATTTATTTTACAGTGCACGTTTAGGTGTGCTCTCGTCTCATCACTAAGGTAGTTTTGCAAAGAAAATACACATTACGAGTTATAAATCATAAATCTTGGCTCATAAAATCGAAAACGGTTTTTCAACATATAGCTTTTACCAATCTCAGGTTTAAGAAAGGAGCCGACAACCGGGGTTCAGTTTATAAACTGAACTGCATTTCGTATGCTGAGTGTCCTTACCTAACTCTCCATCACTACAACCCCTCCCTCCCATCAAAGAGTGTTATGAGGAGCACAAGTAACACAGCACGTGGCCAAGCCGCAGATAATCCCTCATACCACATGTGCTGGATACATCCTGCATTACCGCACAATCGACTGAATAGCAGAAGCAGTTTTAGGCCAGCTAAATGCACAAGAGTGATTCCGACTAAGGAAGGAGAGTGGGTCAGGCATGCATAGTCCCTCTAAACCATATCACACATTCCATATCTTTAAATATAATAGCCGTACTCACTCTAAGACTATTAATCACCAGCGCTCCTTGAGATTACACACCGAGTCATGTTAACTACCCAACCTTTTATGCTTAAGTAAAGGAAATATCACGTTTATATGAAGCTTTATAAAGACTGGACTGCAACTGCATTTTACATAGGTTTAACAGAAATCGCATTATTGTGATGAAAACATGGAGGCTTGGGAGTCCTCCCCATAAAAGTGCTTCGGATTTCCAGGTCTTCTAAAATGATCTAGCTTCGTCGACATTTTTTTTGTTTAATAGGAATAAACAGGTATGTTCCAATCAAACTGACCTGCAGATTCACAGGGCATTTCTGTTCTCAGAGTTCTGAGCAAGTTTGCCTCTTGCATGCTTTCGCCACACTTTGATGTTCACCTTCTGTGTTTTTTGTTTTATTTTTTTGTGCACTGGGAGCATTTATACAATCTGACTCATGCTGCCCTAAACGTCAGAACTGCTTCTAACCGAAATCGGGAATTATCAACCGTGTATTCAATGCGCCCTGATAGTTGGCCTGTGAACACAAGTTTCACTTCCTGGCACACTATATATACATTCTCCATTGATTTCATGAGCTCAGTTATGCGAACCGCATCGTTTATCCATGCAAGAGAAAACACATTAGCAAAACAAGCACTTCCTCATAAAAAATACATTGCAGCATGAAAACATAACTCGAAGATCACCTTGATAGGCCCCGTGGGCAACCAGCCTATAGGAAAATCTCGGGGGGTGTCAGGCATTTCAGCGCCCTAAAAGTCATGTAGGTGTGGAGCCAGATCGGTGCCAAGCACCTGGCTCTTTCAGAGTTACAGTGTGGCTTTCGAACGGCTGTACCCAAGCCCTACAAGGCTCACAGGAGGAGGAGTCTGACACGAGACAGACCCGCCCGTGTACCTTTTAGTGGTGTCATCAGAGAAGCGCCTATGTCCTAGCCATGCACTCTTCAGAAGTGTGGTGTACCCTGACTTCAGGCTGACAAGGGCCCAGTCCTAGGCCTTTAGTAGGTGTCATCTGGCATGAGACTGGCTCCGTCTCAGCCATAGATCTCGGGAGGGCAGGCGTACTTCGTCCCAACAGCACACCTTTCATAGGTGTAGCCTCGCATGAGACTAACTATCCAAACAACCGACTAGAACCCTGGAATTATGACTTGACATGGGGCCGACTCTGTCCCAACTCCTTTCAGAAGTATACTGTATAACCTATAACGAGAATGTCACTATCCCACCTCTAACGTTTAGAGGTGTAGCCTGACGGGCAACTGTCGGTCACTGCCCTACACATCTGAGGTGTCCCCGACTCACCCCTGCCCTGCAGGCACCGCCTTCCAGCGCATCCCTGTCTCCCTCTGGCATGTCTATGCAGGCCTCCGAGAGACCCCGGCTTGTCAACACAGCTCCCACTTCCGACATGGCAGCGCTGGACCTCTGAGGCGAAGGCCGGCGCGGAACTTACCTGTCGATAGCGCCGCTCCGAGCACACCTTGCACATCCCCGGGGCGCGGTTCATCGCTCAGAGTCGGTAGATCCGCTGCTCGCCCATAAAAAGGTACCCTCCAGCACGGCGGCGGTGAGCCCTGGTCGCCGGACAGCAGAGCGAGGCCGAGTGAACGCTGGCATGGGCGCCCTGGGAACCGGCTCCAGGGAAGAATGGCAGGAAGCCGCCTCTCACCTCCGGGCCTGCTCCGCGCCGTGTGCCTGTCCACGATAAGGCCGCGGCTTCCTGCGAGCTCCGCGGCGGGGAAGAGCGGCGCTTTATATCAAAATTCCTCTCACTAGTTAGTATTCCCTCAGTCCCGCCTCCCCAGCCCTGGAGCGGCCGCTGCCACTGTTTGTTCCCTTTGAATCCTTCAGGCCCACAAAGCACTTTTGTGACCGGGGCCTCCTCACGCCGCGGCTCTCAGAGGCTAAGAAGTGCGTTCTGAAAATGCACGGTGTTTACATCCAGCTGTCCTGACAAGACTTAACACTGGATGGATACTGGGTGCTGATACAGTCGAAATAGCTTGAATTCAAATGCAAATGGGACTGTGCAACAGAAAAATGTTTCCAAATGTTAATTTCGACTACAACCTACTCATTCGCCACGATGATAACTAAGAAAGTCGGGTTAACGTACAAAGCAGCTGTAAACAACACGATTTTAAAATACTCTCCGTTAATCAAACCTTCCCAAATAATTACTAATCGCGTGCAAAGAATAAGACCGGACAGGTGTGGAAAGCCTGCCATTCACAAATTTGCATATCTAGTTGCCAACAGAAATAAACCTACCCAGCACGATAGCTCATATAGTTTAGCGCCTGTTGCATTTATGTGTGTGAATATAAACAATGTTACAATTCAAACTTGTGCCTGGCCAGTTTAGCCTTTCAATTTGGCAATAAACGTGGAACTATTTATTTGGATAGCAATAAAGCCGCGTATTGCTTGCCAGTAATTAATTCGATGTGTTATGTGCACTACGTTGTTTTAAGGAGCTGCACCGCGAACAAATAACCATGGGTATCTCGGTCTGGTTTCATCCTGTGCATCCTGACAAGGCATGGCTTTGTCTCATGGTGGAGATGGTGTCCCATTTGTATCTTCGTCAAAAAAATTAAATAGTGGAGGCAGAGTTGTCTTGGTAGCACTGAGAAGTTAAAACATTGTAAATTACAGACAGGGAAATGAACATCAAAAACATACCTGGAAAGCCTAGCAGCCACCACCTAGTTCGAGATATTCTTGTGTAGTTTGTCTGATCGCTTCTGTTATTGCTGCTGTCAACCAGTCAAGTGCCCTTTCCCTACCTTGACTATTCTTTACTGGTAGGCCAGGAGCTGTTTATTTTGCAAAGCGTTTAAACTGCAGTAGACTCTGCAATCCTTAACATCAGGTTTGTTAACAATTCTTTTACCAGCATTTTTAATTGTTGTGGTTTTGGGGACGGTTACAGATACTAAGGCAAGTTAGGATGGTTGAATCTAGTGTGACAGGTGATGCAGCCCAATCCAACTCTGACAGACATTCCCGGTGGATTTTGCATTTCTTTTTTTGGGGGGCAGGTAAGAGTTCTTACAGTTGGGTGAAGGAAAGATTCACTGAACTGCATCATGCCGTCCACTCTCTAAGCCTGAGAGGAGTTGACCTCTGTGGGTAGGATCTGAATGTTTCATTCACCTCTTGGCAACAGTTCTGGCACCCAACCGTGCCTGCTGAAGAGCACACAAGTTAACCGCCTACATGCTTACTGAAAATTAATCCGTCCACAGTGCAGCTCTATGAAGTCCAGGTACACATCTGAGGTGCTGCAGTGGCCGCTATAGTGATGCAGGTATATACACACTGGTGAAATGCAGTGGAGTCTTGTGGAATGTGGGTATTTATAGTTTGGTGTCAGTTGTATAATTTTTACCACTATCATAAATAGAGATTATGTCAAATAAGAAGAAACCACACTTGATTTCAGTTTAACCAAGGTGACTGATTTCTCCATTCAGCAAGGCAGTGACTGTTGTGAGAACCCTTTGGCTCGGCCTTCCACCCCAAGACAAAGGGTAAGAGCTAATGATCAGTAGGGTAGACCTAAAGCGCAGTTAAACCCGGGCCAACCTGCAAATCTTTGATATGGTTGAAAGTTCAAATGGGTTTTCTCTAACCAGTGAAGACAAGCAGGACACTCCAAAACACCTGGGACCAGATGTAGCAAAGGGTTTTTCCCATTCTGTGTCAATGGGAAAATGTGTTCGTACATATGGCCCTTGCTTTCCCCCGAAATACACCCACGGCTAAAAGGAATTCATCCTCACCTGAGGAGGATAATTCAAAGAATGATTTTTCCAGCAAAGATAAGAGACAAAAGCACAACCATGACTCAGACAGAAAAGATGGTAGAGACAATGGGCTGATGAGGGACAAGAGAGTATGTTTAGCCATGATGGCATGAGTCACCGTAGAGCTTTGGAATCAGCACCTCCAACAAAGGTTGTCGGTTATGGCCAAGTGTAGCAAAGCAACCCCCCCTTGACAAAGTAAGTGGTCAGGAACTGCCTAGTAAGCACAAGGCCCTCAATGGAGGGCAAGGTTTCTTTTACTTCAGAGCTGGAAACTATATCAGTCATAATCATCAGGAAGTTTTATACAGATCCCAAAAAGAGGATAGACAGATCTTGAAGGAGTTCGATAATTTGCGAGACTTAAAATGGCCTTTGTCTGAAATAACAGAAATGACAGAAGTGACACCAATGGACCTGGACGGGTTCACAGGGTGGGTACAAAAAGCACTGAGCCTTACGGCAAATGCGAAGTGTGCCATTTGAATAAAATACGGTATTCCATTCTGGTTAAGGTAGACCCGACCGAGATATTCCTCCTCTGGGATCTTTTGAGAAGCCATTTCTTAAGGAGCGTGAGAACTTCGTCCCAACACTTACATCACAGAATAAAGCATAGAACTCAACCTGGATGGTGGTTGTGCCTACTTGTTCGGTGGTGAGTGATCACTTGAATGCTTGGTTCCTATAGACGATCAAGGGTTTCAGGATAAATTTCTTCAGAGTTCGTGCACAACTGGTATGCCCAAGATACATATTTTTCCTTGTAGCAGCAAAAGTTAATAGAAGAGAACAGTACCAAGCTAGAGGACCAAGGAGACCGTCCAGGGACATTTCTCTACCTTAAGTTATTTGGAGCAAGAGAAGGGGGCTTTGCCTCATCAGAAACCTGCAAAAGTTTAACACTTGGCTAATTTACAGGCGTTTCAAGTTAGAGGAGATCCACCCTTTAAGGGAGGATCAGTGGCTGGAAGGATGAGACTGGTTAACGCCTTTGAAAGCAAGCGCTCCAAGTAATGTGAATAACGTCTCGTCATTTTAGAACTGGCTGGACAATGATGGTCATCCAGAATGAAGCTGTTAGGTTGGCTTCCCATTTTAGTGCATATTATATCCCGCAGGAGAGTTTCAAATATGACAGCACTTGACCTAGCAAGAAGGATGTTTACTTTACAGGAAGTAACATTTACGGTTTCTAGAAGAATTAAGTCCAATACTTACTTGATCAATTTTTCTGCATCTCCAGGCAGCCCGCATTCTATTCATACAAGTAGTATGAGCACATATGGTGAAACTTTGAACGCAAAAAGGGAAGCAACTATTCATTTCCCTTTGGAAGTAATTTGGCCTGATGTCTTTCTCTACCCCTCTACAAAGGATTCCACAGAACATGCAGGTCGCTGCTTTCAATGCTTTCTGTTTTCGGGCCTCACTCAACTAGAAAGGCTATCGCTTCCAAGGCTTTTTAGGTGAAAACATGTTTAAAGTTATCATGAAAATCATGGGCTAGACACCTAATCTACTTAAAATGTTTATTTTAAAACAGCCATAGATTTAACTTATTTGGTGGCGAGTAAGCTTTGAAATGGCACAATTCTCGCCTCTGGTCCCAAAGTGTACAGTTTCCTAGCTTTGTGAAGGGAAGTTACGAACTAGTATCTTATTCTCGAAAGGTACTGTAGGAAGTTGGCTCTGTATGCACTATTTCAAAGTAAGGAATAGTATGCACAGAGCCAGAGGGTTCCCCTTAGAGGTAAGATAGTGGCAAAAAGAGATAATACTAATGCTCTATTTTGTGGTAGTGTGGTCGAGCAGTAGGCTTATCAAAGGAGTAGTGTTAAGCATTTGTTGTACATACACACAGGCAATAAATGAGGAACACACACTCAGAGACAATTCCAGGCCAATAGGTTTTTGTATAGAAAAATATATTTTCTTAGTTTATTTTAAGAACCACAGGTTCAAATTCTACATGTAATACTTTGCATGAAAGGTATTGCAGGTAAGTACTCTAGGAACTTTGAATAATCACAATAGCATATATACTTTTCAAATAAAACACATATAGCTATTTTAAAACTAGACAGTGCAATTTTCACAGTTCCTAGGGGAGGTACGTAATTGTTAGTTCTTGCAGGTAAGTAAACCACCTACGGGGTTCAAGTTTGGGTCCAAGGTAGCCCACCATTGGGGGTTCAGAGCAACCCCAAAGTTACCACACCAGCAGCTCAGGGCCGGTCAGGTGCAGAGTTCAAAGTGGTGGCCAAAACGCATAGGCTTCAATGGAGAAGGGGGTGCCCCGGTTCCAGTCTGCCAGCAGGTAAGTACCCGCGTCTTCGGAGGGCAGACCAGGGGGGTTTTGTAGGGCACCAGGGGGACACAAGTTAGCACAGGAAGTACACCCTAAGCAGCACGGGGGCGGCCGGGTGCAGTGTGCAAACACACGTCGGGTTTGTAATAGGAATCAATGGGAGACCAAGGGGTCTCTTCAGCGATGCAGGCAGGCAAGGGGGGGGCTCTTCGGGGTAGCCACCACCTGGGCAAGGAAGAGGGCCTCCTGGGGGTCACTCCTGCACTGGAGTTCCGATCCTTCAGGTCCTGGGGGCTGCGGGTGCAGGGTCTTTTCCAGGCGTCGGGATCTGGGAGTCAGGCAGTCACGGTCAGGGGGAGCCTCGGGATTCCCTCTGCAGGCGTCGCTGTGGGGGCTCAGGGGGGACAACTTTGGTTACTCACAGTCTCGGAGTCGCCGGGGAGTCCTCCCGGAAGTGTTGTTTCTCCACCAGTCGAGTCGGTGTCGCCGGGTGCAGGGTTGCAAGTTTCATGCTTCTGGCGGGAAACACTGTTGTTTTTAAGTTGCTTCTTTGGAAACAAAGTTGCAGTCTTGGGTGAACAGGGCCGCTGTTCTCGGGAGTTTCTTGGTCCTTTTAGAGCAGGGCAGTCCTCTGAGGATTCAGAGGTCGCTGGTCCTGGGGAAAGCGTCGCTGGAGCAGTTTTCTTCCGAAGGGGGGAGACAGGCCGGTAGAGCTGGGGCCAAGGCAGTTGGTGTCTCCGTCTTCTCTGCAGGGTTTTTCAGCTCAGCAGTCCTCTTCTTCTTAGGTTGCAGGAATCTGAGTTCCTAGGTTCAGGGGAGCCCCTAAATACAGAATTTAGGGGTGTGTTTAGGTCAGGGAGGGCAGTAGCCAATGGCTACTAGCCCTGAGGGTGGCTACACCCTCTTTGTGCCTCCTCCCAAGGAGAGGGGGTCCCATTCCTATCCCTATTGGGGGGATCCTCCATCTGCAAGATGGAGGATTCCTAAAAGTCAGAGTCACTTCAGCTCAGGTTGCCTTAGGGGCTGTCCTGACTGGCCAGTGACTCCTCCTTGTTTTTCTCATTATCTCCTCCGGCCTTGCCGCCAAAAGTGGGGCCGTGGCCGGAGTGGGCGGGCAACTCCACTAGCTGGAATGCCCTGTGGTGCTGTAACAAAGGGGGTGAGCCTTTGAGGCTCACCGCCAGGTGTTACAGCTCCTGCAAGGGGGAGGTGATAAGCATCTCCACCCAGTGCAGGCTTTGTTACTAGCCACAGAGTGACAAAGGCACTCTCCCCATGTGGCCAGCAACATGTCTCGAGTGTGGCAGGCTGCTAAAACCAGTCAACATACACGGGTAGTTGGTTAAGGTTTCAGGGGGCACCTCTAAGGTGCCCTCTGGGGTGTATTTTCCAATAAAATGTACACTGGCATCAGTGTGCATTTATTGTGCTGAGAAGTTTGATACCAAACTTCCCAGTTTTCAGTGTAGCCATTATGGTGCTGTGGAGTTCGTGTTTGACAGACTCCCAGACCATATACTGTTATGGCTACCCTGCACTTACAATGTCTAAGGTTTTGCTTAGACACTGTAGGGGCACAGTGCTCATGCACTGGTGCCCTCACCTATGGTATAGTGCACCCTGCCTTAGGGCTGTAAGGCCTGCTAGAGGGGTGACTTATCTATACTGCATAGGCAGTGTGAGGTTGGCATGGCACCCTGAGGGGAGTGCCATGTCGACTTACTCGTTTTGTTCTCACCAGCACACACAAGCTGGCAAGCAGTGTGTCTGTGCTGAGTGAGAGGTCCCCAGGGTGGCATAAGATATGCTGCAGCCCTTAGAGACCTTCCCTGGCATCAGGGCCCTTGGTACCAGGGGTACCAGTTACAAGGGACTTACCTGGGTGCCAGGGTGTGCCAATTGTGTAAACAAAAGTACAGGTTAGGGAAAGAACACTGGTGCTGGGGCCTGGTTAGCAGGCCTCAGCACACTTTCAAATCAAAACATAGCATCAGCAAAGGCAAAAAGTCAGGGGGTAACAATGCCAAGGAGGCATTTCCTTACAGGTACCAACTAGACAATACTTGATATTAACAGAAGCATGCGAAGATAAAAAAGACAGTGTCAAGAAAAAGTCTATCACAACTGCACCCGTTAGATGATTCCACCAGACGTATAACCTTCCTGTTTTGTTGAACATTATTCTATCCTTTTTCATAGACCTCGTTTTAACAAACATAAAATATCTGTAGTGAATCAAAAAGTACAAATAGTACACAAATATGTTTTTGCAACCTCCATAAAACCATGTGTACAGTCATAAAACCACAGAGGCTGGAAACATACCAACAGGCGCTTCATGGTCTCGGTGCTTCGTGTGCCACATAGGGACAGTGGCTTGAACACTGCGGATTCTACAAGCAAAAGAAAAATAGGAAGGTTTAAATACTTGGATACTGCTCAGTGGAATGTCAACTGCACTGCAGCAAGAAAATGCAAACAGTCAAATGTTAAAACATTCAGACGAGGTATCCTGGTTTAAGAGTGAAAATGTACATCAGCCATACTGCTGCACATTTCCGCAAGCTGGTGATTAGCACAGGTGATCCAACAAGAAGACATGGAAAACAAGCATTTGAAAAGCCAATAGCTCTCCCCTTTTCAATGTATTAATTCTGGAAATGCTTATAACTCATGTTGTGCAGGATGGAGGCTATGGATACGGCTGAGCTCAAATGCACAATGACTATATTATTGTACATTATTTCATTTCTGCAAATTTCCAAGTCTACAGATAATACTATTGAGAGGGAATATAGTAATACAATACTTGATGGATATGAAATTATAAAATATTTAGCAACTTATAGGTAAAACTAATGGTGTGATCTGAATTATGATAGGCAAAACTACAAAATAGTAAAAGGACACTAATAGCTACCTTAGAAGCATTTTAAAACAAATTAAGTTTTGGACCTGCAAAGTATAGGAAAAGCAGTTAAAATGGAACAGTGTAAGATATTTTCACAGTAATATGCTCTTACAACACATCTCAAAAGAAGTCTGTCCTGGCTACATATGTGTAATGATTTACTTATTTATTTATGTGTTTTACAAGGAGCTAGGAATCATTTTGTGATGAGTTCAACAGTACGAGTAGAGTATGGCAATCACAGGCCAAGAGGAAAGGCAAGTAATAAGAACTAATGAATATTTCAATTTTAAGGTACTTCCTGAATATAAGGTATTTTTATGTCACTCTGTGGGTGAGATCGAGGACGTTCCCGAGTGCAGGACCTTGTACCCTGAAAAAACAGCTGCTGTGTTTTAGCTGCTTGCAGAGCACTGCTACATTAGTTGTGTAGATGCCGATCGGATGGTTTTGCTATGGGTATCATTCTTAGGTAGGTATAAAAGCTAGTGGGGCGCTTTCAGTACCGGTTTGACAAGGAAAAGTCTCTGCAAGTACAGGCATACTCTCGCAGATCAATTTGAAGTCTTTGTCACCTAAGATATTTATTTAGTAGCCTAAACGCCACATAACAAAGAATACTGTCAATTCAATGAGGTGAGCAGTTTGCAAGAATAAAATAATTTTCTGAAACGTGGAGAGTTGCAAATAAACTCCGTTAATCAAGGAACTGACTTGAGATATTAATAGGAGTTCAGTGTCAAAGATAATCGAAAGATTCAGAAATTTCCGAGCGGAGGTAGTGGTGGGGCCAGGACGAGGAGGTCAGGCAAATGCAGAGGCAGACTTTGATACTTCTATGGTTTCAATGTTAGCTACTTTCCAGGAAAAGTTCTGGAATCCAGTGTGGGGTACAGTTTAGACAGCTGGAGATGTTGAGATGGCTCAGAGTTTTCTTCCATGCTGTCCTAAATTTGGGTGTTCTCATGGTAATTTTCGAGTTGGGTGTAACGTTGATCTAGCAGTTAAAGGTTGCGTACAAAAGTTGAACAATCGAAGGGACAGTGATGTTCACTGGGGAACATAGCCCTACCAGAAAAGTAATCAGAAGATCGATGCATTGTTGATGGCACTTCAGCAAGCAGATCAAAGCAACACAGACTGCCACTCTTAACTTCCAATATAAACAAAAGAAACCCCCATATGCCATAAATCAGAACTGGAAATGTTATCAATTAAAATGCTTTAACCCCTTCGCTGCCAGGCCTTTTCCCCCTCAGGTGCCAAGCCTTTCTTTGGCTGTTTGGAGCAGTTCGCGCTTAGACCCTCAAAACGTTTTGCCCACATAAGCTACCCACACCAAATTTGTGTCCTTTTTTCCAACATCCTAGGGATTCTAGAGGTACCCAGAGTTTGTGGGTTTCCCTGAAGGAGACCAATAAATTAGCTAAAATACGGCAATTTTTTTTAAATTTTTTTTTTTTTTTTTTTTAAAGAAGAGAAGAAAGCGCTGCAGAAGGCGGCCTGTGGTTTTCCCCCTGAAAATGGCATCAACAAAGGGTTTGCGGTGCTAAAATCACCAGCTCCCCAGCTTTCAGGAACAGGCAGACTTGAATCTGAAAACCCAATTTTTCAACACAATTTTTGCATTTACTGGGACATACCCCATTTTTACGATTTTTTGTGCTATCAGTGTCCTTTCAGTTAGTGACAGAAAGGGGTGTGCAACCAATGCTGGATCCCAGAAAACGAAACATTTTTGAAAAGTAGACAAAATTCTGAATCCAGCAATGGGTCATTTGTGTAGATCCTACAAGGGTTTCCTACAGAAAATAACAGCTGAAATAAAATATGTTGAAATTGAGGTGAAAAAAACAGCCATTTAACTCCACGTTTCTGTCCTGGAACATTGCGGGAGCAAAAGCAATTATTACAGAAGGATTTACAGTAATGTCCAGTGGCAACTACTCAATAATAGTGCTGCAAGAAACATGGCTGGTAGACCCGATAGAACTAGGAGGCTATTCTCTACACCACATTGGAGCTGAAAAATCAAACAAATCAGGAAGGGCAAGCAGTGGTCTAGCCACATACATCTCTACAGCACTTCAGGTCACAACAGAACAGCTGGCCTTCTCATCAACGGACTTACAGGCAATAAAAATAAATTTTAGTTTCAATCGTCACGCTCCAATAATTATCTTTAATGTCTACGCCCATCCACGGAAACATCGCAAAGTACTTCTCTTCGAGAAGTTACTACAAAAGGTAGAAGAGATATGGTGCGCTAATCCAGCATGGGACATCTTAGTAACAGGCGACTTTAACAGTAATCTGATAAATACTCCAGAACTGGACGAGCAATTGGCAGCAGAAAACGCAATTTGGTCAGTGCTACCACAGTTACCATCAATACAGATGAAACTGGATATAAGGGGCAAGCAATTGGTCGAGGCCTTAGAACATCTGAGTATGAGGGTGCTAAACAGCAGGGTGAAAGGTGATGTCCCGCCCAGCTTTACTCATCATAGTGCAAAATCTGCAAATACAATTGACTATACTGCCGTCTCTCTTCCCCTGCTGGCACATGTTAAAAAATTCAAAATCATACCTACTCTTCACAGTGACCATTCGCTGCAGCACATAGAATTGGCTTGGAACGCTCCGTGTTTTCTTCCAGCCATAAATGAATTAGGAACAGTAACCTCTGTCAATCTAAACCGCTTGTTTTGGACGGAGTCCTCTTTACCACAGCTGTGCAAAAATATAAAAACCCTGCTTCAATCAACAGCATGCCAAGATCTCTCAGCTGGGGAAGTGTGGGCCAGCTTTCTACAGTTAGTACCATCACTTGGCTCGGCCAGGCGTCAAGCTCCAAATCATAACTGGAGGCCACTAACTATGCCACCAAATATCTTAGAATTAAGAAAGGATCTGAGACGCAAACTCAGATCCACAAAAGATAGACCTCCTACAGAATCTTTATGTGCCCAAATAAAAACCTTTCGGAAAAATTATGAGAAACAGCTATGGCAAATACGAACCCAAAAGGAGGAGGATTTCTGGATCAAATTACTTTTCAACTTAAGAAAGGCTAATACTAGAGAATTCTGGATGTCAGGGAATGAAATAGACAGAAAAGCAAGAGTAATAAACTGTACTTCAATTTCAGAAGATAAATGGGTGGAGTACCTGTTAGACATCTTTTTTAAGCCAACCCCTCCTGTAGAAAATCAGCAACGGAAGGCTTCACTAAAACCTACAGACGTTCCTCAGAGTGATATGAAATTCAGTGCCAATAAAGTAGCCCAGGTGATCGAAAGGAGCCGTAGGGACGGGGCTCCCGGCCCTAATGGTCTCCCCCAAGCTATATTTAAGGCGGATCTCGATTATTGGTCAGCCACTCTGTCAATATTATATGCCGAAGTCGAACGTAACAGTACCATTCCTGATAGTTGGAAAGGATCCATCATTAATCCTATATACAAAGGAGGCAGCAGGGCAAACCCAGCTAGCTATAGGCTGATAGCTCTAATTGACAGTGAGGCCAAATACTTTGCCTCTTTAATCCTAGCAGACCTAAATAACTTGGTCCCTATGAATCAAACTGGTTTCCGGAAGGGCTACAGCACAGTGACTAACATTCTTGCGCTAGGAGATATAGCCAACCGAGCAAAGTGCTTAAAGAAAAATTTACACATATGTTTTGTGGACTTCAAAAGTGCTTTTGATTGTGTGGACAGAGCAATTCTCTGGAACAAACTACGGAGTTGGGGTTTGCAAGAACGTATTTTGAGGTGTATAGAATTGCTGTATGACAGAACCTGGGTACGAATCAAGGTAGCAGACGGCTCAAAAGTTTCCAGGAGAATACCAACAAATATAGGATTAAAGCGAGGCTGCGTGTTGGCCCCGCACCTCTTTAACCTCTTCATGGCAGATCTCTCTGCAAAACTAGACGCAACCAACTCACATTCTCCAAGGATGGGAAGTCTGGCTATAACACATCTGTCATATGCTGATGACATTGTTCTGTTAAGCCACACAAAAATAGGGTTACTGCCTTGGGCGAATTTGCAAAGAAAAACAAACTAGAGGTTAACACTTCAAAGACAAAAACAATGTCAATAGGCTGCCCTTTGAATCCTGCAAATAAAATTAAATTAAACGGTTTCACTCTCGATACGATCTGCACCTACAAATATCTTGGATTTACAGTAGACAATAAGATCAATTTTGTGCCGCAAAACCAGTATATTCTACAGAAGTCCAAAGCCCTGACGTTCGCTTTCTGCACTCTTGCTAAAAGATTAAAGGGCCCATCATATAAACCACTAATGTCGGTTAGGTCGGCCAAATTCCTTCCAGCAATTACATACGGAAGCGCAGCCCAATACGGGAAAGATGCTAGCCTCCTGGAAAGGCAGCAAATAAAAATCTATAAGCAAGTCTTCAATCTCCCTTGCTCTGCTTCCCCTGCACAGATAAGGCTGGAATTTGGGCTAACACAACAGCACCTCGACAGAAAGGCCCACACAATAAAGATCTGGTACAAAATAAGTAAAAACACTGTCAGCCCGCTAGTAGCGGCACTATGGAGGACAGTAAACGGCAATCCTAATTCAGTATACAATAGATACCTGAACAACTCCTTGCAAGAGACGAAAACAAAGTACCTATGGGATTCCAACATGTCGTATTCCCTTTTGTGTCGAGCGATAAAAAAGGAAATAAGTATCCAATCTTTTCTAGATGATAAAGCTAAACTTGCGCAACGCTCACACGCCTGGCTGGTAATGCACACTTATACCACCATGGCCTCGTCACAATACTTGGCCGAAACCTTTGCACTTCACATCAAGCATCGCTTCTTGACTCTGCGTTTGGGAGCATTTCCTGCTAGAGCGGATCAACCATTGTGGAAGAATAGAGGAGAGACTTCCTGCAGGCTATGCAAAGGACCGAAAGAAGATATGGTTCACCTGATTTGTATTTGTCCAGCCTTAAAAGAAGCCCGCAGACAACTATTAAAACCGCTTTTTAGGAGAAATGGGACTCGTTCCTGACGGTCAGCGGTGATGTCAATGTTTGATCCAAATGATGCACAATCAATATGCAAATTTATCAAATTCTTGACTGCACACACCAAAGACGTAAACCTGCCATCCGGGATGCATACATAATCACGCACTTTTTTGCATCTTAGAATTAAGAAACGGATTTTAGATCCTCGCATGGTTTCACGGCCAAGGAATTTACAGAATTTTATAAAATTTTAGAGATGTTTTATCTTTAAACATGTTGTATTATGAGATGATTGTTATGGTTTTTATTAACGAAACAATAAAGATGATATTATATCTCCACGTTTCTGTTTGTAACTTTTTCCTGCCATGTCAGATTTTTGAAAGCAATATACTGTTGAGTCTGCTGGACTCTTCTGGTTGCGGGGATATATATGGTTTGTAGGTTCATCAAGAACCCTAGGTACTCAGAGCCAATAAATGAGCTGATAAAAATGATACCTCACTTGTGTGGGTAGGCCTAGTGCCCGCAACAGGAAATGCCCCAAAACACAACGTGGACACATCACATTTTCCCAAAGAAAACAGGGGTGTTTTTGCGAAGTGCCTACCTGTGGATTTTGGCCTCTGGCTCAGACGGCACCTAGGGAAACCTACCAAACCTCTGCATTTTTTAAGACTAGACAACTAGGGGAATCCAAGATGGGGTGACTTGTGGGGCTCTGACCAGGTTCTGTTACCCAGAATCCTTTGCAAACCTCACAATTTGGCTAAAAAACACTTTTTCCCTACATTTAGGTGACAGAAAGTTCTGGAATCTTAGAGGAGCCACAAATTTCATTCCACCCAGCGTTCCCCCAAGTCTCCCGATAAAAATGATACCTCACTTGTTTGGGTAGGCCTAGTGCCTGCGACAGGAAATGACCCAGAACACTATCTGGACACATCAAAATTATCAAATACAAAGCAACCTGTTTTTGGTCGGGGGTGGGAAGGGGACACCTGCATTTTTGGTTCTGGGCTCAGCAACCATCAAGGGAAACCTACCAAATCCAGACATTTCGGAAAACTAGACACCCCAGGGAGTCGTTACTTGCATGGATCCCCCAATGTTTTTTTACCCAGGATCCTCAGCAAGCCTCAAATTTACCTAAAAAAAAAAAAAATATCACATTTTCCCCACATTTCTGTGTGGGATCACCGCACTGGGACACATTTCATACCACCCAACGTTCCCCTTAGTCTCCCGGTAAAAATGATACCTCACTTGTGTAGGTGGGCCAAGTGCTTGTGAGAGGGAAGAGCCAAAAACATGTCGATATTGAGGGGGAACAAAGGGGGTCCAAAAGGGCAGTTTGACAAAAAACATTTTTAGGCTGACAAGTGCAGCAGAATTTTTATCTGTATAGATGACAATGCTGGGTGGTCAGAATTGTGTAGATTCCGGAAGGTTCCATCACAAAAATGTGGGAAAAATATGTGATTTCCAGCAAAGTTGTAGGTTGGCAGGTTTGCAGGGCATTGTGGTTAAGGAAATGGTGTAGGTGCATGTGAAGCACACCACCCTGGAATCAACCAGATGTTTAGTTGTCAGATGTGTCTAGGTCTTGTGGATTTCTCTACATGGCAGCGTCCCAAAGTAAGAAATAGTGCAGCCCTCACCATTCCAAGTGGGACAATTTTGAGAGTTACCAAGCTCTCACGGCCCAAATGTAAAACAAAAAACAAAAATAATCAAATGTCCTCTTGCTTGCCATGAGATAAGATGTTTTAGTGTGCGGGGGAGAGCTGAAAGACTGTTAGCCCCTTCAGTTCGGGTGGGGGCATAACCAGGCCCATACTGGTTGGTACCCACCACCCCACTATTTTATTTTTTGTATTCCCTGGCATCTAGTAGACTTTCTGTCCCCCCAGGGTGTGGATCGGGGGCTGAAATGGCCTAAAAAAAATTGGCCCCCTGGGGAGCGTCCCTTGCCCAAGGGGCCACTTCCCTTATGCACAAGTATGATCCCTGGTGTCTAGTGGTTTCTGCCCCCCCACCCCCCCCCGGGGGGGCAGAAATAGCCTAAAAATAATTTGGCTGCCCGCAAGCGACCCTTGCCTAGGGGGTCGCTCCCCACACATAAAAAAATAAAAATAAACAAAAACATATATCGCTGGTGTCTAGTGGTTTTCTGACCCCCTTGCCCCCCAGGGGGCAGATCAGCCTAAAAATAATTCCCCCCCCCTGGAGAGTGGCCCTTGCCCAAGGGGCCGCTCCCCTTATTTAAATTTACAAAAATAAAAATCCCTGGTGGCTAGTGGGCATTTCTGCGATGCGATCGGGGCAGCAGAAGCGATTCCCCTTCCATCCCTGACTGGGGTGTGTGGGCCGGGTGCAGGACGAGCTGGTCTCATCCCAGGCACACGGGAACCGTGTCACTTTCACATTTGTCTTATGCATTTCAAAAATTATAAGCACTCTAGTTACATTTGACACTAGAGAAGGAAACTTTTCAATATGTGCACAACAATTGATTACAGACAAGAACACATACAGTGGGGGAAAAAAAAAAAACTCCAACATGTTATGTGGACGTTCATACAATGTCCAATTTTCAGCATTCTGGCTGTCAACAAATGATACAACATACAAGGTAAACATTTTTCTTTCATATTAACATCAAGTGACGTCCCACAGCCGGGAAAGTCCCTTAACTGGAGAATGCCACCACCACAAAAGTATTGCAAGTTCACAACGGTCTGTAAAGAACACAGAGACAGCTGGCTCTTCACGGATTCAACAATCAAAAGTTCCTCCAGACTCTCGTTTGCTGCTGACACGTTTCAACCTCATTCACAATGGGAATTATCAACATGAGGTCATCTACAGGGCATTAACACACTTGGAACTGGACCCTGGATAATCTAAACACATATATACATAAAAAGCTGAACAATCAAAACAAATATATATATATATATATATATATATATATATATATATATAAAAAAGCTATGAGTAGCTGAACCAGGAACACGATACACAAACGTCGATACTTAATATCTTGGAACATACACGCAAAGTGATTGATGTGAAGTTCATTATTATTAAAGAACTCTTTTGTATCTGAATTTGTACCCGTGGAAAGAGAAAAAAAAAAACATTTGTGTGTTAAAACCTTAGGGTGGTGGGCATGCCTCATTCTCATTTCCCCAACACCAATGTGTGAAAAAAAGATCTGTACAAGTTGACCTTTATTAATATTCTTTTCAGAAGGGCTGTGCTAAGATACAAACTCAAAGAAACAAAACCTTAATAATATTTTAAGAAAATCGAGAGACAAATGACGCACGAACTATTTTGGTACCACACCGGTTTGTAAATACCTTGTGGTGCTGAATCAACTAGCTGCGTTTCAATTCAGATTGTCGTATTTTGGGAGGTGGCGTGTTTAAAGTATAAGCAAATGCCTCAGGTCTCTCGTGTGTACCTATATTCCAACCTGCGCGTTTAACAGCAACCAGTCTTCTCTCACAGGCCGCTTTGGGCTTGGCGTGTCTGCCAGCGCCAGATTATGACATCATTCATTACAGGGGAAATGCGGTTCTGCCTAGCTATGTTCCTGCATACGAGTGGAGCAGTATTTTTTCCAATCTCAAACTGATACGGAGGTATATAAAATTATAATTAGAAAACCTTGTTGAAGAAAGTACTTTTGGTATTAGATAATGGCGGAGAATCCAAAAGGAAAACAGAGGATCTTCAAATGAGCTTAGTTGCATTGTGGGAGATGTGGTGACTTAAGTCATAAAACTTGATTTCCGCGAGTTCATAGCACAACATAAACCTTGTGAGAGGGGTTCCCTTGTCACATTTTCTTTACTCCACGAAGAAATTTTGTAAGCAATAGTAAGCAAATGAGAACCCCGCAAAACAGCGAAGAATATGCTTTTTATGGTCCATCAACAATTCATAGATACTGTAATTTTTCAGAAGATGTTACAAATCTCTGAAATTTTATTTAGGCCTGTGTCCACTGCGTGCAGTTGCATTATCGTGTGCTTTTTGCTGCAGAAGAGCACTTCCCAAATCAGTTCCACTTTTCACCTGATGCAATACAGTCCTATTCAAATCAGATTGAGTGCTTTTTTTTCTTCTAAAAAATGATTAATGTGTCTGGCATCTAACCCTAGGCCTGTGTTGGCTAATTCAGTGCCTGAGTTCCTGAGGTGTCTTTCCAATGTACGCCTGTAGAACTGTACATTAAACCAGCCCACCAGGCAGTTCATGACCAGTCAGACACTTCGCTTGAATCCCAGATCCTAGCTTGAGAGCTTCGAGGCACAAGGACACAAGCCCATGTTGCTCTGTTTGCTGGTGAACTGAAACACTGTCGTATTGACAGTGGCTGAAGGATAGGAACCAGAATGATCGCCCGAAGCTTGTGCTCTGAAACAGACCACAGGCTTATGATCTCTAGTGCATTGAGATGTCCGCACCAGCCGAGGAAAGAGGCATTCGTAAGTACTGCAGCCACCATTGGAAACTGGCAAACCTGCTTTCTGCAGGCAAGGTGATCCAGCACTGTTTACCAGAGCAGGCATCCAGTGATGTCTGGAGAAATTTGGATGATGATCATCGGGTCTCTTTCTACAAAACAATAGGTAGGGGCCTGCTAAAGCCCACCTATTGGGAGGGAGGGGAACATTTTTCAATGATGAGGCTCAAGGGATACACTCTCCCTAATACTGTAACATACAAACACAACTTGGAGCGTCCCATACCAGTCTAAAGTGACACCTATCCCACTACTTTAAACGGGCATAAAGAAATCTCTTTCTTTTTATTATAGGACCGTCACCCACTCTAGTGGTGGCATGCTCCATCAGCAGGTCCATCCTGCCCCCTAAAAGCTAGGATGGGTTCACCACTCTTCCAGAGAGCTCTTTAGATAGCGCTGCTACCAGGAAGACTATAAGGATGAAAATACCTCACACAGGTCAAGGTATCCCTTTACTGGAGATCTTTGTGGGTATGAATTAAAATCAACAAAATGGGGGTCCTTTGGATATGATGGTCCTATGACCCTAAGCTCTCCAATCAACATGTTTCATCCCTTATCTTATGGCTTCCCTGGTCCAGGGCTTTCATCAGGACGTAATGAGATCTGTTGCCCCGATGACATTGTACATTCACACCTAGTCACACAAATGTGAGGCATGCAATACTAACATTTGCATGCAAGGAGAGCCAACTCACTTGCCTTTTTTTATACAAAGGTTGTTCCCCTATTGGGATATTTGTCCTACCACTTGAGGGTAGGGGAGGGGGTGGGTAAGCAGGAAGTATGTCCCTGTTGTATCACAGATGTCAAGGGTTGCTTGTTGCCACTGCACCTAAGGGTGTGGCACCAGCAGCCTGGTCAACCAGCCATGGAGCAAAGTCCAGATGAAAGTCCAGACAGTCTTTTGGAGCCCGTAGGCATACCAAAAGGGGCTGGGGTGAATCGGAAGAGGCTCAGTACTGGGTGTGAAAGGTGCAACATGTGCAGATTAAGCTACAGAGGTTTGGAACTCCCAGAAAGGGGCAGAAAGCACAGGTTTCAGGGGCTATGCCAGGCGAGATCCAATGCTGAGTCCATCTCTACGAAGATGAGCTCAGAAGACTATGTTCAGGCCAGGGTCTAATGATGACAGCATGGACTAGATGACCTACCCGTTGAGGGGGCTAGATATAGGGCAAAGTTTGAAGTTTATTCTGTTGAATGATTACTTAAAATCATAGTAAAAGTTACAAAAGGTAAATGCACAAAATACTACAAGAACACCATACAATGAATAGATCCTAAACTTATAAGCCAGCTTCTATTAAAAAAAAAAAAATAGAAAAGCATGTGAGGCCTTGTTATACAAAGTGCATGTGCGCCCGCCTTGTGAGCCCCTGAGGGACTTTGGTATTACAGAAAGGGCCACAGAAGCTTGTGCGGCCCTTTCTGTAATACACACATAGCTCCAGTGCTATCACTAGAGGGTGTTTCCTCATTTGCAAGGGGGCATGGTCTCTGGGAATCCCTTTGCCTCTGTGCTGTATTATAGACACAGGATTAGAGGCAAAGAAACTGTCAGGAGGCACAAGGACAGTACACCACCTAAAATGTGGAGCATTGTCAGTGCACGCCCTGATGGCAGTCTCTGGAGGGGGCAAGGGGGTCCTATAGACCCCCACCAACAGACATCTCCTTGCAGGGGGGTGCAGTCACTCACTGAACCCACCTGCAAAGGGATGTCTAATCCCTCCTAAAATTGCAAGTGGGTTGCTGCCTGCACCGTAAAACACGGAGCACCTGTTTCAAAGCCGCCCGTTTTTCACTTGAATGTGCTGCCACCCAGGGCATCGCAAGTTCGCAGCTATCCTGGGGGGCAGCACATTCAGTATAATAGGGTGTGCTTTCTCCGTTTGCGACTGGCCGACCTGTTTTAAGTTGTGCCATGGCACAAACAAATTAAGTGCGCCCTTAAGGCCAATAGGGCCCCTGCAAGTTAAAAGTAGCAACAACAAAACCATTCCTTCTAGCAACCGTCCAAGGCCATATGCAACTTAAGTGGCACTGAATAAAACAACATTACAAATAATAAAAGGCCAAACCACAAAAAAAGAACTATGGCCATAAAAAACATCCCAATCGCTACAACAGCTGTCTTTGAGAAAAAGTGGAGCATAACCAACAGGTTAAAGTTGGCGTATAAGCACCCATTCATACTAACCTGAATCAAAATGCTGTATACATCTTTAATATCACAGCTACAAACAAGGAGTGAGAAAAAGGGCTAGTGTTTTTCACTGCCTTCCATTCAATAAGGATGGGAGTGGATCCTCCAATTTCATTGTTCAAAAGCAGAATGTAAAAAAAAAAAAAAAAAGTTCAGATGTCCCTGAATGGCATGGCGAAATCTATCATCAGGGGAAGGAGTTGTTAAACAGTGCCCACATATTGGTGCTCAGATGTATAGACTGTGGACCATGAGCAGTAAGTTCAAGGTGTTACCTTTTTAAGCATTGCTGAAGCAGTCGCCAGGAACTTTAAAATCTTCTGGTTAGCTAGCATGGATCTCCTCTCAAGCATTCCGTGGTAGCAGCATTACAGGCCCTAATGTTCAACTGCCTGAAGTGATAGAAGCTAATAACTTCTAAGTGGGACAAATAGGGGCACAGGCATGAGACGTGTGAAAGTGATACTTGTCTGAAACCACAATCCCTACATGCCACGTCTTGGATGCTGGTCAGACGACCAAATCTGTACACCTTCAGTGGAATTAGGCCAAAGCACAAGCACAACAATTGAAGCTTGACATTCAGATTACTTGGAAGGGATATGTATGCCAGAAGTGTCATTGCTTGATACAGAGGAGCTAATAAATCAGCAATATTATTTGCGTGGATCATACTTATATTGTTTTGGGCAGATAACCTTGCACGCTTCATCAATAGCTTTGAAAGGTTTTTCAGTTTAATGCGGACTGCATGACCTCTCTATAGCAGCAAGTAGATCCATGGCTGCCTGGTAAAGAGTAGTTAGACCTAGCATTCTTGGTGTGGCTTCCCATAGACTTTTTGCCTTCTGACTACCTGTTTTGCGGACTTCGTTTTTGCTGTCCTTAGGTTTCTGGGCACATTACCACTACTGACCAGCACTAAAGTTCATGTCCTCTTGCCCTGAAACATGGTAAGACTGGACTATCCACAACTAGCATATTTAATTTACATGTAAGTCCCTAGTAGTGTGCACTACATGTGCCCAGGGTCTGTTAAGTATATGCTACTTGTGGGTCTACAGCGCTGTTTGTGCTACACATTTCGGTAGCGCTTTAAACATGACGTAGGCCTGCTGCGGCAGGGCCTGTGTATGCAGTTTTACACTGCCATGTCAACCTTGCAAGTTAACCCACTTGCTAGGTCCAAATCTTCCATTTCGAAACATACAAGTCACCCCTAAGGTATGCCCTGGACAGCCCCAAGGATAGGCTGCAATGTATTTAAAAAGTTGGAGATCCACTTTTAAGTTTAACAAGACCATATAGAGAAAATCTCCTAAATTCCTTTTCTCACTACTGCAAGGCCTATCTGGCACACAGGTCAACATTGTGATTACATTTTATAAGTGTATTATCCAATTGGGACAAGAATGATACTTCCGAGTTGGTGTCTCTGGACTCTCAATTTAAAATCACAACTTACAGTTAATTCGGATTTTGAGTAGTAATCCTAAAAACGAACTAGTAGAACGTTGGCATTTTCTTATTTTAATTATTCTGTGCCTCTGCCCGAATCGAAGTTCACGTCTGGGATAGGTGACAGCTGGGTTTGTGCATTTCCTCCATGCAGTCACACACAAAGGGAGCTGCGGTGTGTCATTCACACCAGGCTGATGGGTCTTCCTCAGATAGATGGGAGGGAGGAGTTGACACTTGCACCTAGAACAGGCCTGTGCCTGTCCCCACACAAAGAGCTACATAGCCACCAGCAATATGTCTGGAGCAAGGGAAGGAAGCGCAAAGGCTTTGTGCACTTCAAAGGTCTCTCTCTGAAGTCTGCCTCACTTCAAAGGCACAACTGGATATAAATACTGGACCCTAAAGCCCATCAAATCAGTACACTTCTGGACCTGAGGATATACTGCCAGGAAGGACTACTCTGCTGCTGAAAGGACTGTCACTCTGCTGGACCCCTGCTTTGCTGTTCCTGCCCTGCTGCCTTTCTTGCCTGGTAGTGAGAAGAACTGGACCTGAATCTCTATATCCCTGGAACCAAATGACTCCAAGGGCTTGGTGGCTTGACTCCTGTTCCTCTGCAGTCTCATGGACATCAAAGACTGCCTGCAACTCTCCAACAGCACCTGGGCACTGCCATCTGTGAGTCCTGCCTGCCAAGTGGTGCCAATCCAGTCCAGGGCCCTTTTACGTGGGATCTGCAGCTGTGTTCTGAGAAAATCCACGCATCATAGTCGCTGCGCTGACCAGACCCACAGAATCTCTCTTTGACACCAACACATCACCTTTGCCACTGAGGACAAGGACTTCACATCGCCGACTGTGCGGCTCAAGATCAACGCATCGCCATCAGCTATGGTGCACATCCCTTTCATCACCGACTGCACGGCTGATGGTGATGCCTCGCCTTTATCACAAAGCGTTAGACACCCCACCTCTCTAGGTCACACCTTCAATGACAGCATGGCTTGAAGAGGCATCTCCTACTATGTGAATTTGGAAAAGAAGCATCATATTTGCATCGGCTCTCCTGCTCCTCGTAATCTAACCTTCAATGACGATGCAACCCTCCATACAAGGTACTCTTTCAGCAAGCCAAGGTTGGTCCCTGTAGCCAGTCCGCGCTCCATCGGGGTTGGACCGAACTTTTGGATTTACAATGGTCTAACGTGACCGCATAGCCCCAACTGGCGCTTTGAGTTTTTACACTCTACATTTGCAGATATTCTTTAAAAAACATATTTCTACTTCAGTTTATTGGATTTTTGTCAATTTGGTCTTGTTTTGTTCATTAAATTAAGATCGATTTTCCTAACTTGGTGTGTATTATGTTAGTGTTGTGTTTTCACTGATTTTAATGTAATAAGTATTGAATAAATACTTTACTCATTGCCACTTAAGGTAAGCCTGACTGCTATGTGCCAAGCTACCAGGGATGAGTACAGGTTGACTTAGGGTGTCTATTTGCATTACTCTGACTAGATTTGTGATCCCTACTTGGACAAGGTGCATACTTCTGCCAACTAGAGCCCGCATTTGTAACAGAAGTGTAGGGATCTGAGTCTGGATTTTTCTCTATGTCCCACAAGAGTCTTTTTAGCGATCCCCAGCGAGTTTGGAGCACAATGAAAGGAATCTGGCATTTAGAACATACTTTTGACTGGCCAGGTTAAATGCCAGTCAAATCTGAGCCTGTAATTTAGGCGGGAAACTTAAAGAGACACCTATAACATTGACTTGGCCCGAACAAGCCAGCTTAATTCACAATTTACATAGATAAATGCTCCGTGTACAAGTGTGGGCATCAGTTTACATTCAATGACTTTTACGAATTGCCATCAAATCCGAGCCTGAGAGATTCTTGAAAAAGCACTGGAAGGCAAGGGTAAGAGCATTATCTGAAGTAGGCAAGGCCTCAACATGAGGAGTTGGAAGGCCACACTCATTTAGCCATAAACCTAAGTACTTGATACTGGACACTCTTTCAACCTTCTGGCCATCTACAAGGATGCTTCTCTTTTAATGCTCTTTTTGCCAGAAATTAATATCTTAGTTTTCATTACGTTGATGCTGCATTGCAATACTCGGCCAGGCTGGTCAGAGCTCTTTAAAGCCAACTATAGTTTGGTCCAAGAATATAGCATTGTCGGTATATTGCAACACATGCACCCTTCTTCCCTAGGAGTTTAGGCAGAAAGTACTTGACACTTTTGAGCTTGTCATTAAAGTCCACCAAATACACATTAAAAAGAGACGGGCCAAAAAACTGCATTCTTCAAAGCCCGAGTTGGTGTAAATCCTTAATGATGAAGCCCATTTGCGAGACATTCGTACTTTGACCCATGTATTTGTATAAATACTCATAACTGCTGACAATAGACAAGACCCCAAGCTGTCAGTTTAGACCAAAGCAAACCTCTGTCTACTTTGTCGAAGGCTGTGGCAAAGTCGATAAATGCGCTATAAAGTTGACCAGCACTGTTTTCTCGCTTTACTGATCACAACCGACATACATAATAGGTAATCACGGTGCCCTAGCCATTCTGGAATTCAGTCTGTGAGGCTGGAATGATTTTTTTTAAATCTTGTGCCCAAGTTTAATTCCATATGTAGAATTTTAGTGTAGCATTTCCCCTGCACATCCAGAAATGGCGATGAGTTAGAATTTTTCTGGCTTATCCCAGGTGACCTTCTTGTGAATTGGAACTATTAACGACGCTCGCCAGCTCTCCAGCACCAGACTGTTTAATAAACATGTGTTGACCAGTGGGGTCAAGTAAGTAACCCATTTGTCCATTGCTACTTTAAAGATGCATGCCAGAAGGTTGTTGGGGCCTGGAGCACATGCAGATCAGATCATCGCCCAGGCATTCAGGCCCAACTCCTCAGAAATTTGATTCAGAGGACCGCCTATAAGGTTTGGCTTGTTGGAGTATAGGGACCGATGGGCCTTCAAGGTTGAAGTATGATTGACTTACAAAGAGAATATAAATGCCGTCCAAACTGCAATACAAATGTTAAACAGCTCTTCTTGTTTTTGTTTTCATGACACCTTATGAACCATTCCCCAGAATTCTTTTTTTTTTAAGAGTCTCTTGATTTTATAGCCAGGAAGACAGCTTGCCATTGGATGTCCATGTAGATGTGTCACACCTTCTTTTGTCATGTAGATATCACCTGTAATCCTTGCACACTAGTTTAATCTCACCTCTCCATGCGATATTCATTGGGTCCTCATACTTCTAGTAAGCCGTCTTAAGCAGGGTCAGTTTGTGTCCATTAATCAGTACCAGGAATGAACTCCTGAAGGAACTTGTGGGAGACTGAAGGATCACTAAGGAATTTAATTCATTTGTAAAGACTTCCCAAGTTTCTGTTGAGATAGATGGCCTCACTGAATCAGCCTGCAGATAGGTTTATAAGAACTTTACAATTGAAAGCTCAAGGTTAACATCCCACCTTATTCGTTTAATTGATACTTCCACCTGGGACCACAGCTGGTGGCCGGCAGAACTCAGACCCACTCCCACACCGACTGACCACGCTCACAAATTCCGCATAATATTGGACAGCCAACTGATCATGAAACAAGTCAACGCAGTTGCCTTCTCCTGTTTGCCCGTGCTCCGCAAGATCTTTAGATGGATCCCAGTTAACACCAGAAAGAACGTTGCACAAGCCCTTGTTACCAGCTGCATCGACTACAGCAATGCACTCTACACCGGTATCCTCTCCCAGCTCATCAGAAGATTCCAGACAATATAGAAGGCAGCAGCCAGACTCATCTTGGACCTCACCAAGAGTACTTACGTCACTCCTCTCAGGAAACTCTACTGGCTCCCTATCTAGAAAAGATGTTGGTTCAAGACAATCACACATGCCTACAAAGTGAGACCGTCCTACATCAACCATCAGCTGAGCTTCCATCTTCCTTTGGGACACCTGCGCTCCTCCTCGCTCGTCCTTGCACAAATCCCCCACATCCACTGCACCCACAGCGGGGCCCATGCATTCTCCTACATCACTGCCAAAGCCTGGAATGACCTCCCCTCCACCCTGGCAGACTTCAGAAAGTGACTCAAGACAAGACTCTTCGATGCAGATGCAGCATTATCAGCAGCCAGATACCCCTACGGGTGTTAGTGTTGCGCTCTACAAATTATTGATCAGCTTAAGTTTTTCCTGATCATCTTCACCGGGGATTGACAAGGACTTGCCAGCTTCTAAAATTAAGACATGTTTACAGAGCCCAAAGTTTGCCAAGTGCCCTTTTTATCTGAAGAAGGAGGGAAGTATGAGGTGATGTACAAAGATGAAGTTATATGACAGTTAAAAATCCTACCCTTTTTTACCAGCAATTAATCCATTTCACCAGAACGTAAAATGCCTTAGAGACTACTGAATTTGAAATCCATCTGCCCTAGTATTAGTTTTAAACATAAAATAAGTCTAATAAAATTACCATACAAACATAACAAAAGTAATTGTGGCACAGGAAACGTGTGAAGGCCAACAAGAAAGATGAGTATTATTTGTATTTCTTATGAAATGTTCTGAAAGCCAAGACCATAAAAGTACCATGCCTTTGTCTCTGCAGCGAACAAGAACCTACAGCACCATCGTGATATGGCATTACTATGTTTACGATCGTTCTATAGACCGCACTGCTAAGGCAAGCAACTGTTCATATACATTTTAACGGGCCAGGAATCCTAAGTGGTTCAAGAGGCCTGTATAGTCACAGGTTCACTTCAGCCGTTCCTCATTTCTCCAAGAAAAACGAGGTGCCCAAGATAACACTTCACCAACAAAACTGTTCACGTCTGGCAACTTTTAGAGCTCCGTGAGGCAACATCAATAGTGACCTAACACACAAAATAAATGAAAGTAGGAAATATGCATCACCGGAGGGTATTGTGAAGCGTGGATATGGGACGGGAAGAAGGGGAAGAGGGCTGTAGGCCATACAATGGATATTTTTATTTTTGTCGATGCAGCACATTTTGATCAGAAACGAATAAGAGGGCAGTCTTGAGAGCACTGCATAAGCTTACACATAAGAACTGGTAAGGAACAAAACAGCATGTATCAATAACTGTAAACAAATGACATGATTTCAAGGATAAAGGTTACATAAAAGGTGTAGGGATGGTGTCCATAATATTATACCGCATAACTAGAGGCTGGGAGAATAGAAATTATTTATTTCCAGAGGCAGGAGACACGGTTCTCCGTGTGCTTTTGGGCTCTGCCTAGCCCGGATGGTGAAAGCAAAGGATTTCTCGTGATTAGGACACAATAAGTGGAAGTAATACTAACCGCTACACAGGGCCAAAAGGGTAATGTCAGGAGGTGCTGATTTTACATTGCAGGTCCCCATATAGTGTTTTATATATTGGATAACTAAGACCAGTGTCAAAGCCATATTCCTTGCTCAAAAGCAGCCAACCTGGTCACTACAGTGAGAAGTAGGAGCATGCCTTGGGAGACTGAAACATTTTCCGGTGGGAAGAAAGAGGGGCTCGGAAGCACCACTAGTACGTCGGTGCCGAGTTGATCAGCACTTTGGTGGAACAGGATAAAGGAGGGGGGATCTTGCAAATATTTAGAATTTAGGACCTAACAGCCATGGCTATGGCAGAGATGAAGGACTCTTGGATTACAATAAGAAATTGATCTAGAGAGTGTGAATGTGTGTCCTGCGATATTTAGAGTTTATGATTAACGCAGTGTACACTAATTCCCTAAACCTTTGCAGGTTAATTTTTACTTTTTATTTTAGCAATCTAATTATGGTTAGTGATATCAATATAGACCGTGGAGGCACACGCATAAAACAGCAAATAACTTAGCTGAGGTGTGTCCTTCAATAAGGCACCGCACCATTGCAGTACATGCAGTCCTTCAATTTTTCATTACTTTTTCCATCTTTATAATAGCTGTGAAACACTAATCAATTTTCAATGAGATGATCACCTTTCAGTTCAACAGTAAGTTCAGTTCATTTCCTGACAGGGGAGCCTGGCTAGTGTGGTTAGTAGGCTGTACGTTTTCACTGCAGTGGGCTTCACAAGGGGGTTAAGTCGCAACGCTCGAGGGAACCTGTTTTAGTAGGATTCGAGATGTTATCCAGAGCAGAGGTGTGCCTTTGCTGTGGCGGACTTCGAGAAGTTGTGCAAGGAAGGAATGGTTTATAAATCCCACCAAACCTGTGATGGTTAATCAGAAATGTGCAGGCGAAAAGTATTCATATCTCCCAGGTTCCCTTTCTGACTGGATAAAATACATAAAATACACTAAAAAAAACTTAGAACCTGCAAGACTGGGAGCTAGGCCCCCCACTGTTACCTTGGGCATGCCTTAGGCGACGTGTTGCAACTTTCAGATGCTTCGTTCGGCCCAAGTCTTCACCAAGAAGATAGTACCATCCGCTGAATTCCTAGAAATGCGAAACATTTTATAGGCACGATTTGTTGATTTATAGGCACGATTTGTTGATTTACAGAAATCTGAAAACTGCATTGTTTATTTAAAAATGACAGTGTTCAAACTGAAAAAAATGAGGAACCACATTAAAGAAAAAAAAATACTTACCGTGGGAATTTCAGTAGTCGTGGGTCAGATTTTTCTTCAGGTTACCAGTTAGAGGAAAGACTGCCACCTGGTGGGCAGCACCCGAAACAGTTGAACAGTTTAAAGTCCTTGGGACCTCTTCTGCATGAACTTACAGTAGTGACCCTGGCTCTGACCCCTTGAACTTTGCAAACCTCACACTCTTGCATAAAATCTGACAACCAGCAACAGACAAAACACCGCTGCAGCTGAGCAAAGAATGGAGGTGGTTCAAAGTAAAACGAATATGTCTACGAACTGGGAAACCCATGGGAACGAACACTTACTATCTCCCTTGTCTGGGTGGCTTTCAATAAAACTTGCAACACCTACAAGCGGTCAGCATACGGGCAACAGGTAAACAGTACTGCTAAACAAATGTAATGTGCTATGGCATATTCAGGATATTTTAAGTTTCCCACGTTACGCTTTAAAGGCACAAGAGACTACAACACAAAAAACAAAATGAGGGTGGGTGCTGCAGGAAATAAATCACATATTTTTTTTTATAGCAAGCTTCATAACATACTTCTGCCGTTTTCGAGTTCGGTAAAAAAGTACAAGTTACTTACCTTCAGTAACGATATATCTGTAGAGACATATTCTAGTTGCAGATTCCTTACCGACCCACCCATCCTCCCCACTTGCAAACTGATTTCTAGGGGTGGGGCTTCCCCATTCAGGTCCTTAGCTCTGGCACACCAATTTCAGTGTTCTTCACGGCTCTGCACTTTGGCGTGGATAGTCGTGAAGAGAAACTGACATCACTGTGCTGAGGCAGCGGTTATGTATTACTCCTGAGGGCATCACGGCGACTACGACGCAAACGGAGTCGACCGACACCACCTACCGACATGCAAGGGTATTGCTTGAAGAAAAAATCTCCGGATCCAGTCTGACACCTGGGGTAAAATTCTAAGGTAAGGAATCTGCAACTAAAAGTCTATCACATACAGGTGTTACTATCCCCAATTTAATAGTACACAAACTACTGAGATCTGAAGGATGCAAGGCTGAGTTGCTCTTGCAAGGAATCAAACATCAATTATCCACCTTGGTTGATTTCCTGAATAGTAAACATTTGAGGAGTGGGGGTAAGTGTGCGAAAGCTATCTGTAAAGATTCACATGGGTGTTGGCTGTACTCAACGATCTGATCGTGGGAGTGGAAGGTTAAGTTGTAGCTAAGGGTCGTGGTGATCTGATTTCCTGTTTTAACTCTTCTGGTAAACTGAGAAGATGGTATTAACACTATTGACGTAATCCTAGAAGATATGTGACGGGCGAAATAGGGAGAGCTAGCAGCATATAAGGCAATATCAACAACAGTGAAATATCAAAGATCATCGTGAGAGGAGATCTTAGGTCGAAGAAGCAATCACTGAAGATTCTGTATCTACTTCCGTAAAATTTAATTTTTTAGTGTCCCGAAGGGTAACTTTCCAGGAAGTTATGTAAATGGGTACCATATCTAATTACTTTGCATACATTGTCTTAAGCAATCAGGAATTTTAGCAGAGAGCGTTTAAACTTTTTGGGCCAACTATAGAGCATTCTAGCAGAAGTCAAGTGGTTTGGGCAAGGCGAGGGTAAATTCCATCTCACAATTCTTCAGTAAATCACTTGGGTGTATAAGTCAGTGCATGGTATCAGGAGATCCGCCACTGATCTAAGAATCTAAAACTAGTAAATGTCCTACTCTTATATTTCATACTTGATTAAAGGATGGATCCACTTGTCACCTTAAAGTCTCCTGCAGTGCTTAGGAGATTAATCATTAGAATTCGTTTGCAAAACTCGAATTGATCATCTTTAATAGAGCTCTACTGCTGATGTTATTGATTTATATGGAGTTGCAGCAGACAAGGCTAAGTCCCTTTTTGAAGGGGTGTAGGTGCATAGCAGAGTTGTGGGGTGACTTGCAAGGTTAGATGAACATATTCAAAGGGTTCCTGCAAAAGCCTTGTACTTCTTAAGGGTGCAGCTCGAGGTCCAGAGTTGAGAACCTCCACTCTAATGATCTTCCTGAAGTTTCTTCTCTAAGATAGAATTCCACTTTCAGAACTAGCGCTGAATTGCTAGATCGCAGCACACAGAGAAAGGAGCAACGGATAACAAACAGGCCAGGTAACACGGAAGGCACTGCTGAAAATACAAAGTATTTTTTACATTGATTCTTTGCTTATATGACAGCCAGTGCAGCTGTTTAGAGTCGAATTGTTTCTTTCAGTTACAGCCCTAGGACCTAGTTTTGGATTATCTGTAGTTTCTGAATTATTTTTTTCAGGTGTTTCTGTATAGACCTATGTTTAGTATGTGAGTGTACTGGACATTATCTTAGATCAGCACTGTAAACGTCAGCGGTGAAAAGGTAGGAAGTTGTTCTATCCTCTACCTAGATAGCAGTGGAGCACCTCAATGTAAGTATGGATACTCAGTGGAGGTATGCACAGAGTGAGTGGGGAACAGAAAACCAGAATGCATGGTTTCAAGAATCTGCGCAAAATCCGAGGTAGATCCCTTAGCCAGCATTTCGTACCTACTCAACAAACAGTCCCAGGTAACAAACTTGTATGAACTACTTAGTCTTCTGAATATAAATTGTCTATGATTAACCATCTGGGGTGGGATGTTTTCATTTAGTACAGCGATTTCTATAGCTTGAGTGTACCTACCTTCATCATTACATACGTTTACATCTTGGACTTTGGTTAATGAACTGTCTGCATACTAGATGAGAGTGGGAGACTAGAAAAGAGAAAGCCATTTTGCTAATACAATCCCAGCCTTTTGCAAAAATCACATGGTTTGTGTATGTAAAATGGCATTTTGGAATGTATTAAACCCGTTTTGTGAGTCGTAATAGCATTTACAACTCGCAAAATGGCTTCGATCCACCCATATAAGATCACAATGAGGAAGCAACTTTAAAGAGGAGTGCCCTTCTACTTGCGATTTCCTACACAATGCATCGATAGACAGTGGCTGTTTAGTATCATGTTAGCGTCCCAATGACGATTACATATAGAAGTAAATAAACTATGCATTCAACATAGATTACTTTCATAATTTAGATGCATTAAAATAGGCACCATGTGGTTAAGAGATTAGAGAAAGAATACAAATCTGAAGAAACAACATATAACAGCATGTTAAAAGGGATACTTGAATGGCATCTTGCACATTTTCCTATTTGCCTTCGTTACAGCGGTGTCATAAAACTTAAGGTGGTGGGAGCTGTAAAGTACATGGAGGGGCCCCACGACCCAGTCAGGAGCTCTCCTGACAGGGTCCGGCCAACGCACGCTCTGCGTGACTGGGTGGCTGCTGAGGGGGCCCTGGAGCTCTGCGGGCCCGCCACATCGCAGGTGCTGCGGGGAGCATTGTTAGGGAACTACCTTGTTATTAAGGCTCGAAGAAGCGGTTTTAGATCGGATATTCGTGTTGGCTGCAATCCTTTGAAACTGATCAAGACGATCATCATCCCTCTCTAAATCGGAGTTTACTTGAAAATAGACGGACGGACGAGGAGTGCTTTTATGGATGTAAAAGACAGTAAAAACGTTGAATGTTGGCTACAAAATTTAATTGGGAGATGTACATATACTGAATTTTGGCTGTAATGGTTTAATATTGATCAAGACTGTCAGCATTTCTCTTTGGACCTCGGGTTTACTTGAAAAGAGAGACGAATAGTGAACGTTTCCATGTATATTTAATTCCAAATGGAAGACTTGAGATATATATAAAACACTGAAAAAATTTGGCGCGTTAACCTATGAAATGTGACTGAAAGAATATGTAACTATTTACCTCATTCATATTTGAATAACAGTTCTAGAACTGCTTGTTTATTTTGGGGAATATTGATTTGGTTCTCCCCAAGAAAAAAAAAACTATCAATCAAGATTTGTTTCAGAAAGTGCTTGAAGCATGAGAATTCCTTGTACTACATTACCACAAAGGGACAGTAGAGCGATTGTCAGCACAGATACCAGGAGTAAAATCGTACAATTAACATGTGCAAATACTACATCGGGCAAAATATAGCTAACTCTTCCTAAGAAGGAATAACACTGTGCACATTTTCTACTTTCCGGGTTTGTACCCTACCCAACACCAAAACCCTTGCATATTACAGTTATACATGAGAATACATGCAACAAAATACTTGTCTATAGGCTTTAACACGGTGTAACTCTATTTCATCCTTAAAGGTCTATTGGCTTTAAAATATACTTCTCACAATGAATACCTCAAGCCTGCTGCCGTCAGCTGGCTCTTCATAATAAACAGACATGGTCTACGGCATCTGACTTCACATTTCCCAAGAATTATCAAGTCTATGGCTTTCATAATTGGTCTGCCATCATGAAAAAACGCAGTCTTACTATACTGAGCCTAAAAGCTTTCCCACAAAGTAACCACCATGCATGGTGTCATGAAAATAATTATATATATATATACAAAATGACAGTAGGAAAAATAGACTGCCCCTCATAAAAAGGCCTAACTAGGATTCGCAGAGTAAAACTCCTCTACCTCCATGGGGCAAGCAACACAAGATATTTTGCTTACTATATCTCTAAAATCCCATATGACAAAATACCCGTGACCTATGACATCAGACAACTTTTCACAATGAACCAATCAGGCTTTTGTCATTGGCTTGTCAAAATAATCAACTTGGACCTGCTGTATTGGGTAGCATAAGCTTTCACACAATGCAATAGTCAGTCATAATGTTACCAATATTTACAAAATTTCAGATGATAAAACAATATACAAGTGTAAGGCAATGTCTCTTTTTGCACGATCACTCACAAAGTTTTGGACTTATGCTGCTGATTATTTGGATCAAAGTGCACTGAGGCCTGCTAGCCAGACGGTGCCAGACAATCCTCTTATTAAGTGTATGTTGAATTGGCCACCCCCTATTGGCACAAGCTGACTTACTTATAAGTCCCTAGTATATGGTACCAAGGAAACCCAGGGCATGTAAGAAAGAGTGCTTCCTCCCCAGCTGAGGGCTGCAGCACTGGTTGTGCCACCCTGTGTGGGACCAAGTACTAAAATGTCTCTTAGCCTCCACTGCAGCCTGGAAGAGCAGTTTTAAACTGTTAGTTCAACTATGCTATTTAAACCAATGGCAAAGCACCCATTTCGCTTAACAATACATGTCTCCTCTAAGGAAGGCCTATGGAGCCCTCAGACCGTTAGATATATATTGTTAAACCGGACATACACATTTAATCTGTCCTGACAGCAACACTTCCCAATTGTTGTTTTTGCTGTGGAAAAGTTAGTAGCCACATTGGCTAAGACAGTTACAGACTGCCCCCTAAATTCGGCAAATTTGTGAATGCGACTACTAAAATGGATATTTCAAGGTATCAAAATAATTGTGGCATTAAACCCGACTTGATGCCCAAGTCAAATTTATTGTCACTTTTAAGGAAAGGCAACGTTTAGAAAGTTGCCACTCTGCAGCCCATTTTGTCAAGTGGCCTCACACTCTTGCTGGCCACCAGATAGCTTTCTGTCCTCCTGGGGACTTGTGAGAATGACTCCCAGGCTTAGGAACAATAATAGCCTGCTATAGAGGGTTGTGTTACCTCCCTCTTGCAGGAAACCACTCAGGGTGTTGGCCTAAAAGGCAAGCTTCAAAGGCAAAGCAGCCTTTGGTGGGTAAATGGCAATCACACTCCTTAAGAGTTGCCCCCTTTGATCAGGTAGACAAGCTGGTGGAGGGAACACAGAGAGGGGAGACCAGTGCCCAAGTTGGTTTTCCCAATGGCAGTAGCCCACAGGTAGCAATACATCTAGGGTGGGCTACCAAGCTCCTAACAACCAAGGAAGGGTTCAGACACCTTGGAAGTGGACAGAGTAATTCACTCTGGGATTGCTAGATGCCACACATAGCTGGAGGTCTTAACAGGGCCAGAGATTACCCTCTGGAACCAGCACCAGGTCCTCAAATCTGAAGTAGTCTGACTCAGCGAGCCAGTAGCCACTTCTGTACACTTCCCACTGGGCGCCTCCAGAGACCAATCCTCAACGGTCAAAAGTTGCACCTGAGTCTGCCGGACTCAGGGATGCAGTTTGAGCTCAGACTGGTTGCGCAAGAGGGACACTAGCCTCCACCAAAGGATATTGCTGGACCCGCTGTCAACCAAGATCAGTAGCCCTGCAGCAGTAGGCCTTCTACTGGTTCAAAAAGTACTTTGAGGGATCCCGACCTCTGTGGCTAAAGTCATCCCCCTTACCAATGGGACATCCTCAAATCGACCACGCAGCACCCACAGCATCCTTGAACATCTTCATTCTCCCGCATCAGCAGCATTAGGACGACTCAAACTCAATGTGGATTGTGGTGTAAAGTTCAGAACTGCCCTGGAGAACTCTTTGGTGACCAGGTAACTGTCCAAATACTTCTTAGTGTGCCCCTGACCTTCTCCCTGCTGGGTTTGGTCACCCTAGTTGGGCTGGAGTAGCCAAAGGCAACTCTCTCAAACTTTTCAAAAGCTTCCAAACTTTACGGTTACCAATGCTTGCTTGCAGTTGGGACTAAAAGAATAGAGACTTACATTTATTTAAAAAATCTATAGCTCCTGACTTCGCCAGTGGATTTTGTTCAACTTGGTCTCTATAAATGAATACAAATATAATCTATTTCTATAAATTGGTGTTGGATTTCTTTACTGCATGACTATTTTGTCACTTCTAAACGCTTTACACTAGTTCCTTTTGATAAGCCTTGCTGCTCAATGCCACAGCTAATCAAGGTTAAACAACCTTGACTGGATCCAAGACAGTTTTGCAAGTGCATTACATGGTAAGATCAAACAACCATACCATATTATACACCCAAATCCTCCTCACAATGTAAATATTCTACCCCACAGGGTTTGTTAGAGGCGATAACCAACATCCAAACCTTTGCCTACTATGGTAATCTTCGAGACAAAATACCTATCTACAGGCTTTAACACAGTATAATAACAATCGACCCTTAAAGGCCCACTTATTTTACCATATACTTCAAGTAAGTCAGACATACTGCCTTTGTCACAATTTTTCATAATAAAAGTTCAAACCCATGGCATTTGACAAACGACATCCATGGCTTGTCACCATAACCATTTCAGGCCTGTTTTCCAAGAAAGCATAAACAGGGACTCTTTTTAACAATTTCTCCCCATTCACATGCTAAGTATAGTAACTTGTAGAAGGAGCGAACCCCATTTCCATTACTGTTTGAAAAGCTATTTTTCTGTTGATCACATAAGATCTGGCAATCAGCTGTATTGTCAAGCCGGACCTAAAAAGGTGGAGGAGGCAGAAGACGGCGTGGCCTTAACCATAATGAGGGGAGGAGCAGCCAGGGCGCTGCTGGTAAGATGGGGAAACGCTGAGTGACAGATTCTGGAGGGTTATTATAGTATGGTGAAAAGAAGCCATCGTGTTTTTCTGGGCTGACTTTCGTGCATAAGGAGGGCCGCCAAGAAAAAGTTTGTTGCCAAAGTGGGAGAAAAGAATCCTGCACAGCACAACTGATGAAAAATGTGCTGGTGTTCAGCAAATTCAGCAAAAGCTAAGTGAGACGGGGAGTGGCAAATTAGGAGACACACTAGAACCCCAATGTACGCACAGGTGGACAAGTAGAACTGCTGCCACATGAGCGAACTTTCTGGAAAAGAGAAATGGTGCTAAACAGCAGCTTCCACAAGAGAAGGACGTTTCTCCCTGGGACAGACGTCACCGCTTCTGCTGGAAGATCCACACAACTCCAACACCTGCACTTCCCAATATCAACACCTGGAAATCGAGAACCACTGTAGAAGACAGAGCCATGGGGCCCAGCAGTGGTGAAACACAACTCTTGATGCTGAGCGTCACAACAACGGGGGAAGGAAGTTGCTGAAGAAAATCTAGGAACCAGGCAGAGTAAAGAACAGAAGGATGAAGGAGGCTTTACCGCTCTGACACAAAACAACCACATACCATTTTCAGAAACGAGGAGCTCTCATTAAAACAAGGGAACAGTTCTGGCAAAGGTGCATGTATTGAAGGCACTACAATGAGCCAGAGAGAAGGTAAATAATAATGGACAATCCTTGGTGCATAAAAATAGTATACCAGACGAACTGAGGGGGACAGTGTCCGACCTAGAGCACGTGCTGAATGTTTTCGAAGAGTTTTCATGAATACCAATTAAAGTCTTGTTGACAAGGTAGAGATTTCCGAATATGGTTCACCTAAGTAAATCAAGAGTCCTTAGCTTCCATTCTGGAACAGAGTATAAGGACTTGCTGCAAACATATCATGATGGCTAGCAGAGACGCTTCAATCAGATTACAAGATTAAATGCAACCAAGGGACAGTAACTAGTGGTGAAAAACAACCCGCAATGCAGAAACTATCAAAGTAATGGGGGACGGGGGTGGGGAGGAGAAGTTGCCAAAAGAAATGTGGGAAACTGGGTCTTCAGCACACATGAAGTCAAACATAGGTACTTGATGCTAGAGGCCACAAAAGAGAAGCTAAAATACAAGAGACGCCAGATTCTCTTCTGACCTGACTAGTCTCCAAAAACTGGAAAAATAAGAAGCCATTAACCTCTTTGCAGCCAATGACGTAACGGTTATGTCCTTGGCTGTGGTGCTGAGACGCCAAGGGCATAACCGTTACATCCTGGGACCAGTTCATGGGGGGGTGGGGGCTACCACTCCCCTCATGAGCCTCGCCACCCCCACTGCAGGGATAGAAAGGGAATCGCGCCCCCCATGGCGTCTGATGAAGTCAGCGCACAATCGTGTGCTGACCTCATCAGAGGCCTGCCTGAGCTTCCAGCACTGATCGGAGGGGAAATGCTTTTGCATTTCTCCTTCGTTCACTGGAGGGGCGAGAAAGGCATTAAAGGAGAGGAAAGTCTACTAGATGCCAGGGAATTTAAATTAAAAAAAAGTGGGGTGGTTGCTACCAACTAGTATGGGTTATGCCCCCAACCTAACTAAAGGGGGTAATAGTCTTTCAGCTCTCCCCCGCACACTACAACATCTTATCCCATAGCAAGCAAGAGGACATTTGATTATTTTCGGTTTTGGTTTTACATTTGGGCCATGAGAGCTTGGCTAGCTCTCAAAATCACCCCACTTGGAATGGTGTGGACTGCACTTTTTGGACTTTGGGACGCTGCCATGTAGTAAAATCCACAAGACCTAGACAAATCTGAAAACTAAACATATAGGTGATTCCAGGGTGGTGTGCTTCACATGCAAACCGCACCATTTTCTTACCCATAATGCTCTGCAAACCTCCAACTTTGCTGGAAAACACACATTTTTGTGATGGAACCTTCCGGAATCTGCAGGAATCCCTGTCACAGGCACTTGGCACACCTACACAAGTGAGGTATCATTTTTACCGGGAAACTGAGGGGAACAATGGGTGGCAGGAAACTTGTCCCAGTGTGGTGATGCCACACAGAAATGTGGGGAAATGTGATTTTTTTAGTTACATTTCAGGTTTGCTGAGGATTCTTGTAAGAAAACATTGGGGGATCTACGCAAGTCACACCTCTCCCTGGACTCCCTCGAGTGTCTAGTTTTCAGAAATGTCTGAGTTTGGTAGGTTTCCCTAGATGGCCGCTGAACCCCCCACCCCCCCCAAACTACCCCTTCAAAAAAAAGGGAGTTTTGATTTGATCATTTTGATGTGTCCAGATAGTGTTTTGGGGCCTTTAATTTTGCGGGCACTAGGCCTACCCACATATGTGAGGTACCATTTTTAGTTGGGAGACTTGGGGTGGGAATGCTGGGTGGAAGAAAATGTGTGGCTCCTCTCAGATTCCAGAACTTTCTGTCACCGAAATGCGAGGAAAGGTTTTTTTTGGCCAAGTTTTGAGCTTTGCAAAGGATTCTGGCTAACTGAACCTGGGAAGAGCCCCACAAGCCACCCTATCTTGGATTCCCCTAGGTGTTTAGTTTTAAAAAATGTGCAGGTTTGGTAGGTTTCTGTAGGTGCCGGCTGAGCTAGAGGCAAAAATATACAGCTAGGCACTTTACAAAAAACATGTCAGATTTCAATGTAAAAATGTGATGTGTCCATGTTGAGTTTCCTGTCATGAGCATTAGGCCTACCCACGCAACTGAGGTACCATTTTTATCGGGAGACTTGGGGGAATACAGCATAGCAAAACAAGGGTTATTGTCCGTTGTCTTTCTCTACATTTTTCCTTCGAAATGTAAGACAGTGTAAAAAATACATCTATTTGAGAAATGCTGTGTAATTCTCATGCTAGTATGGGCACCCCGGAAATTCAGAGATGTGCAAATAACCACTGCTTCTCAACACCTTACCTTGTGCCCATTTTGGAAATACAAAGGTTTTCTTGATACCTATTTTTCACTCTTTATATTTCAGCAAATGAATTGCTGTATAACCCGGAATAGAATGAAAACCTATTGCACGGTGCAGCTCATTTATTAGCTCTGGGTACCTAGGATTTAATGATGAACCTACAAGCCCTATATATCCCTGCAACCAGAAGACGTAACGGTATATTGCTTTCAAAAATCTGACATCGCAGGAAAAACTTACATAGTAAAACGTGGAGAACAATGGCTGTTATTTTCACCTCAATTTCAATATTTTCTTATTTCAGCTGGTATTTTCTGTATGAAACCCTTGTAGGAGCTACACATATTACCCCTGGATGAATTCAGAATTTTGTCTACTTTTCAGAATTGTTTAGCTTTCTGGGATCCAGAATTGGTTTCACACCCATTTCTGTCACTAACTGGAAGGATGCCAAAAGCACCAAAAAAGAGTAAAAATGGGGTATGTCCCAGTAAAATGCCAAAATAGTGTTGAAAAATTGGGTTTTCTGATTCAAGTCTGCCTGTTCCTGAAGGCTGGTGATTTTAGCACTGCAACCCCTTCTTCTGCAGCCCTGTTTTTCCTTTTTTGTTTTTTTAAACACATTTTTCGCTGTACTTTGACTAATTTCTTGGTCTCCTTCAGGGGAACCCACAAAGTCGGAGTACCTAGAGAATCCCTAGGATGCTGGGAAAAAAAGGACACAAATTTGGCATGGGTAGCGTGACAAAAAGTTTTGAGGGCCTAAGCGAGAACTGCCCCAGACAGCCAAAAAAAGACTTGGCACCTGAGGGGAAAAAGGCCTGGCAGCGAAGGGGTTAAAGACATTACAGTGTTTATTGTGCAAGGGATCAAGGCAGGTTTCCACCATTATAGGTCCTGCGAGTTAAAGTGGATGATAAAAATCACACATTCTGGAGTCTGAAAGGGCAATGCACCCCTTAAGTCTAGAAGGTAATGGGCTGAAAAGAAGCCAGAGCATATGTCCAACAAATTCATAATGGAGGTCTGCAGAGGTTATGAAATCTGATGAGCTACAGGCACAAAAGAGGAAGCGGCTCATCTCCAAACTAGGAGTACATAGGGGAGAACCTCAAGCTTTCTTTGGTAACACCCTCAAAGTCTGCAATGAGCTACGAAACAACATGAATGAACTTGTACGTTTTCCTTTCAAGCAAAAACTGAACAAAAACCCTTCAAACACAAGGGTACAAGAACCCTTCAAGACACCTCTGCCAGGTTCCTAGTTAGTGTTTGGCATTTCTATGATACTTATAACCCTAAGAAGACGCCATCTACAGAACCCTCCTTAAACATATGTTCCAGCAGCACATACCAGTCAACTCCATGTGAGCAGAAGCTGCTCGACTCATTCCTGTGGCCCTCTTTTATACCCCAATCACCCTTTTTGACTACCTCTGAGGAGAATGTGAGTTTTTTATATTTATCTTATTCGATCTACGACTTCTTCCATTTTACAAAAACATCTTGAAAAATTCCCCCGTCTCTCACCAGGGGGGTTCTAGCACTCACAATCTAAGAGCCTTACATAAATAACTAAATAAATACATAAGATGAATATTGAGGGGTGGACACATGAGCATTTGATAAATGAAGGAAATCTGTCATGCACTTTCTCCCAAACTACTGCTATGCACTCGCTCCCAAACGGCTGATTTATAAATATTAGAACACAAGATAACAATTCAAAAACAGGTGGAAGGACAACAAAGAAACATTTTTTCTGCAATGTATCTGCATAATAATATTATAGTTTGTGGAGACAAGAGTGTGTCTCTCGCTAACGAGAAATTACAGATTCCTATAAGGAGCGTATATTTAAAATAAAGTTTGACCTATAAAAAAGAAACGCAGCAAAGGATGAGCATCTCAAAATCCATTGAAGAAAACAATTGCAGCACTAAGAGGATTATCTGTTCAATGTTCATGTAAGCTATTAAATTCTTCAAATCAAATCATGTTACTGTTTTCATTATTACAGACACATAAAAAACCACTGTTGTGTAAGGTTCTCAAAAACAGAGAATTTAATTTAAAAAAATCTCAAGTCAAAATCGACAGAGCTAAATGTCAGTATCCAGCCATGTTTAAGATAATGGAAGATAAAGACTCTGAGGTTCCTACGCTAAACCCTTTTCTCTGAAAAATAAAACCTCTGGAGTCTCCAGCCTTACCTTAAGTATAAAGAGCTTAGCACCCATTACACTGATCTCAGAATTCTCGACGGATCTTGAGTTCAACTACACCTTCCGAGTCCATAAAATATGTAGCCATGAGAATAAACATGACAATTTGGGATGAGACATCTATGACTTGTTGCTTGCAGCTAATGTTTTTCTAAAGCAGATATTCTGTATGAAGGAGCTTGGACATGCACCTATTTGTATCACATGTAGCCCGAGCTATGCTGGTATGGCAAGCAGGAAAGCTTGGAATATGGCACGCCAAAAGCAAGGTCATAGGTTCAAGTCCCTAGAGGGCATTTCTACAGCATGTCTGGTATGCCAACCAGACAGAGCCTCAATGTCAACTTCTTTGGTCTAGAAAGAGCAAACGTAACATTAGTCTGTTTCTGGCGGTGACACAATAAAACAAAGTGTAAAGATTTGTCTCTCTGGTCCACATCGAGTGCTTCCTCCACATGCTGGAATAATATGCCTGGTGGGAGGAACACATCATATCCTACCTCAGGCAGAATGCCACGCATGCCATCTAATTGGATCTTCATAAGTACTGGTGCCGACCTCTTTCACCCTCTGGTCCGCAGTGACTGCATGCTCCCCATAGGATAGGAAAGGTTTCCTGACTGTGCACTTATTTTGCAAATAAGCCATTGTTCATAATGAAAATGCTGATTGCATTTAGAAACACACGTCTTGTAAAATCTGTGTCCTGCTTTTTGTGCTGACTGATTAGCCTTTGTAGAGCTCTCCTGCTTGACAGCATATGCGCTGTTGGCTGAGCAACGTAATGTCCGTTTACAAGCTGGATTGGAGGCCGCCCATCGCTTATCATTGGTTGGTTTTAATTGTTGCTCATTGGCTTGTTTCTTATTAGTTACCTTTGTGGATTTTACTTTCTCTTCATGCATTTGGCCCTCCCCTAAAGCATAGACGCATTACTTGTGTTGTTCCAATGCCCACTTTTCAGGCACTATTTTTTAATTTTGTATAAGAGTGCATGTGTTTTCCAGCTGTCTCCCTTTTGGACTTTCCCCTCTGTCGTACTCATGCTGCTCTTTGAATACTTGTATGCTTCTCCATGCCCGTGATGCACTCATTCTTGTGTGTTCCTTGCACCCGCTGCATGTTTGCTCTTGTCTATTTTCTTTCATTGTCCACATTCCTGTCTGCGCTTGCTTGTGTCCCTGTGTTGCTTCCCTACACCTCCATGATTCAATTAACCCACAAGTTGCTTCCCCCACCCGAACTGCTTTATTTACTCTATGATTACTGAGCACACTCGGATTGGTAAATTTAAAAAAAGAAAAAAAAAACATTAGTTCAGCAGTATATGATCCTGGGAATATCTAGTATGTAGACAAGAAGTGAAGTTTTCAAATCACCATTAACAAAACATTGGTTAATACCTTCATAAAAACGATAATTACTGATCAACCTAATTGCTGTATTTCCACACAAATACTCTGATACGCATCCCCAGGGACCGAGGAACAACCCAACAATGCAAAAACCACAGACAAGGAGAAAATCAACGTTGTCAGTATGCTCTGGTACTGAACGTTCACCAATTATTCACCAATCGGAGTTCATTGTAGGCAAAAGGTAGCACTTTCCAAAGTAACAATAATATGGACTCTTTTGCAACATGGGATGGGTAGTAAGTATACATCCTTCACCACAGACCCTAGAACCTATATAGAAACAACACATTAATCAGAATCCATCAGTAGTCAATGGAAACAACGCCCCACATGTACTTTGGAAACATGTTTTTGGTAGCGAAGAATTGCTCTATTTCTATTTCTATGTGCGGTCATTTAATGTGTTGCACACTGTTCGAATTTCATGGCAACACTTCCTATGTAATATTCTAAGACAGACATTTTTCATCATAGTTCAAACCACCCATATATTTTGCGTCTTATTCCACCACATATTATAACTCGAGTTGCCTGTCTTTTGATTCCACTTTCTCTAAATGTCTGTTCAAGTACAAAGTATTTTAAAAGAGAAATTACATGTTTCCATTACTTTCATGCACATCGGCAAAGTCTCTCCTCACCAGCCCTGCAAAGGCTTTATCAGTTTGCCTTCTCCGCGTGAGAAGATAGCTAAATGATTTACTCGTGCACTACAGAAGAGGACTTGCATGTAATTCTCTGTTCTGTTACATAGTAGGGCCCAGATCTGGCGCTGCCACTCATTTACATTAACGGCGCTTGGTATGTGTTACACGGAGCAAACGGTTTCAGTCCAGCCTAGCCGGCTGCCCTCCTGCTGCCGCTGTTGTGATGGATCAAGAAAGCTAGAGACTAGGGGATGGAACATCTTCTGTGCTATTTCACCAACCTTTTCCTCAATACGAGTGCGCTAAATTAACACTTGCTAATATTTATGTGCGGCTTTAGGATGAATAGGCGCTACCAGCTCATTCCCGTATTCCAGGCACTTATAGCGCCAAAGCTGTTCTCGTGTACAATAACCTGACATATTATTAATTTAATTTTGTTAAGTATGTTTAACCTGTTCTTGTATGTAAGGACCATCTGGTATCCATGTAAGTATATGTTGCGCCAAGAGACAATTAGATACAGGCATGAAATAAATACATTAACAAAACAACATTTTTGCGGAAAAGTGTGAACACATTATTGCCATATTCAGCACTGAGTTACAAAACGAGATAAACAAACGGATTGCAATATTATTTTCCATACCTTGTCGGGTGCTAGCAGGGACGCGACACCAAAACTCATACAGCCAATAAGTTCACTGTGTCTACAGAAGACATAGGGAGAAGGTTTAATTTAACTATAGAACGTTTAACAAGAGTTTACAAAACAGAGCAACAAGAAACTTTCTTAGCAAGTAAAGTGCCAGGAACATCTCAACGTCATGGCATAGAGTGCAACGGGTTGAATGAGTTAAACAATATTGCTATTCTATTCGTGTGCAGCTATTACCCAGAACTCCATAGCACTCATAATGGTGCCCACATTGGCAATGGGGTGTGTTCTAATACAGCCATACAGTTATCATTCACTTTCTCATCTTTCCAGCTTGTGCAGCTGGTTAAGGAAATGAAGGAGGCATTGGTTCACGCGGCCCGCACAAGCCTGAATAAGAGTCAACGAGGCACCCAATATTTAATCAGTCTAAACAAATGGCCACATCCCTGCTGCCTCAGGTATGAGATTCAGAAACTACTGTCTCCATCACTCTGTCAGAGCCTTCCCCATCAAGTTATCAGAAGCGCTGGAAAGCAAGAACCAACCAATGCAGAGTTTGACTGTAGATGGTCACTCTGTTATCAATGTGCTATTTGCCTTAGGTATTTGACCTTTAGGTTCACTTGCATAGAATTTGGAAAAAGGTCCATCACAAGATCCTGTGAAGTGGCAGGACACGATAAGCCAAGAGTTCCATGCCCTGCCATTACCAGCGCAGTCCCCAAGGGAAAGGACAGCAGATCTTGGCCACCTTTTAATCTCTAAAACAAAATTCTCTGTATGGAAAAGGTGGGGGTGGGGGTGTCTGAACCAGTATCAAAGACAGCACCAATAAACTATAATCTCCTCCTAAAACATGAATGACTTGACACCGAAGGTGTCAAACATCAGTTAAAGATTTGCATGGTAGCGAGTAATCCTATGACCAACCAGCTTTGCAGCAGTTTGATGATTTAACAGGAAATTCGAGCTGCCAGATGCCTGGTGGACACTCATGAAGCTTCCTTTCAATCAGTTAGCCACCCACCCCTATTGGTATGTGTTCAATGCCACACAGCACACGCAAGCTGTCAGATGCTGCGTCATTTCCATCACAGATACAAGTTGGCCATGTCAGAACAACTGAAGGGAGATGGTATAGAGTGAGGAGCCTAGGATGCAGACAGTGAAGGCCTAAGCAGGCGTGTGTGGCAGTACACCAGTGCATTATGGATAACTAAAGAGATGAGGAAAAGAGCTTATGAGGTTTAAGAACTAGGAAAATGACAGTAAATTAGGTTATATCAAGGTAGCAGTTCAATTAGAGCCGGTAAAATAAGTGGGTGAGTCACCAGGGCAATGGGACGTCACTAATGGTACAGACATTAATGGATGCAGAAGCCAGATTGGTTGAAAGGAAGCTTCATAGGCTACTACCGGTGATTACTTTGCATCCAATACGAGTGCTCATCCAAGTGTCTCTGACATTTTTATAATGGACGCATGGCTAAACAAATACCTTACCATCAGGGGTCTCCAACCTTTCCTGTAATAAGAGCTACTTATGCGCAATGAAAATCATCTCGAGCTACAGTATTATTAGTGCTGGGATAGTGATGACACTAGGGCAAGATTATATTTGGGCTTTCCGTATGCAAGATCATGAGCTATGATCACCTCAGTTAAGCAGGGTTGCCAGCAAGAACTTAAAAAGGCTGTCAATGTGGAATGCCTCTCCATGGTAATGCATAACAACCACAGCCTCAGTGCCCTTGGTACCAAGGTAATATTAGCCTTCACAGTGCCAGATGTCTGAGCTGTGAAACATCCGTTTTAAACATATTTTGGAAATTCAGCTATTTCTCTAAACATCAGCCATTTGAATCTCAAATACATGCTTTTCATTTGTGGTACATATATAAATTCACTCAAGCAACGCTTCTGAAATAAGCTGGGCTGCATACATATAGGTAGCTGGAGAGCTACCAGCAGCTCACGACCTACTCGTTGGAGAAGCCTGTCTTACACGCAGCCCATGGCGAGCTGCTGCTAGCGCTAGATGGTGATGAAGAATCTAGTGTCTACTCCAGCAAAAACAGAGGGTTTACCTGTAGCACTCTCTCCTCAGAACATAAATCCTAGAGGCTTCCGTGTACATCCAAGAAACACAGTCAATGCAGCACCATAAAGCGGACCTAAACCTGAGTGAGCACCTTGAGCCAGTCCCACAATAGGAATCAACTAGAATGGTAGAGATCTAGCACAGGAATGGACTAGAATGGTAAAGAAAAAGCACACACCCTATAGCATCTGCTCAGGTTTCAAGCTGCAGACCACCCTCTCAAATCTGATAGCACCAGGAGGAGCAATCATCAGGAACATGACCCTAAATCTCGTGGACACTAGCAATCAGTGGAT